>NW_028148452.1:292330-342333 GCF_947247035.1 Vipera ursinii | reverse complement strand
GAGAACAAGGATCTAATTGCCTGGACTCTTCTGTAAAAGGTAAGATTCCGTGATTTATATACATATATAATTATATAATATAAATTTGATTCGGTTGTGCGCTGGAGATTGGCGGTAGCTACAGTGAGAGTTAAGGGGGAATTAATTAATGTATTATTATTTTTTTGGTGAGTGGGTGTGAGAGAATGTCATCCCACTCCTAATAATTTACTCCTGCATCCGAGCGTGGAAAGATGGTCTTGTAGTTTTTTTTTTTTCACGGGGGTGGGGTGTGTGGATTGTCTCCTTGGCCCTGATGAAAAAAAATCCTCACTCCCACCCCCCCCACCCCAACTTTCAGGGCCAACTTTGGGGGTGGTTCGAACCGAAGCGCTTTCAAGAGAGAAGACTAAAAGCTGCGGGCTGACTCCGGAGTCTGCAGGCAAAAAGCACGTTGCCCGGATCCACAAAGTCCGGACGCCGCCCCCCCCCACAACCCCCCTCCCCTCCCACACATCTTGCTCCGGAGGGTCCCGAGCTGGGCAGAAGGACAATCGGACGAGGGTGGGGGTCTTGAAGACTGGAAGGGGCTCATCCGCTCCGGCTTTTTTGTTTCCCCACTCCGGGATCTGCTCTCCGAGCGCCGATCCAGCCGGCGGTCGGGATCTCCCGTAGGCTCGCTCCCCTCCCGCCTGCGGATACCCAGCTGGGCCTGCGACCCGCAGGGTTTACTCGCGAGTAAAGGGCGAGAGTCGGGTCCCGGCTCGGCTCTTTTACCCCGCTAAAGGCTGCGCCTTGATTAACGGGATCCCCGGGTGTGTGTGTGTGTGTGTGTGTTTGTGTTTGTCCCCAACCCTTCTCCCTCGCTTCCTCTTGCGCCGCCGAAGACCTTTTAGGATCTGGAAAGTTAGATAGATAGATGATAGATAGATAGATAGATAGATAGATAGATAGATAGATAGATAGATAGATAGATAGATAGGAGAGAGAGAGAGAAAGAGATGGATAGATGGATAGATGGATAGATGGAGAGAGAGAGAGAGATGAGAGAGAGAGAGAGAGAGAGAGAGAGAGAGAGAGATGGATAGATGGATAGAGAGAGAGAGATGAGAGAGAGAGAGAGAGAGAGAGAGAGATAAAGATAGAGAGATAGAGAGAGATAGAGATAGATAGATAGATAGATAGATAGGTAGATAGGTAGATAGGTAGATAGATAGGTAGATAGATAGACAGACAGACAGACAGACAGACAGACAGACACACGCACACAGAAAGCGAACTTCTTCAGGAGGGATCCCGTTTTAAGGGCGGCGGCGAGAAGAAGGAGCCTCTCAGGGCCTTACTCGCAAGTAAACCCGACGGCTTCCTTCCCCCCCCCGCCTCCTCCAACACCCCCCCCCCTTTCCCCAAAGTGGATTACGCATTTGGCGAGGGAGCCCGTTTTGCGGCGCGCGCTCGCGCGTCTCCCCCCACCCCTCTCCTTCCCGCCCCGTGAGCTAAGAGGAGCCAAATGATTTGAGGGAGGGTGTGTGTGTGGGGGGGGGAAACTTTCGAAGCACCCCCTTCTTCCCTCCGCGCCCCCTCCCCCCCCAGAAAACGACCTCCTCTGCCTGCCAAGAAGGCTGTTGGAAGGAGAAGAGATGGGGTGAGTGGGGTGTTTAATGCTTCTCTTCTCTTCCCCCCCCCACCGGCACTTTAGCGGCGGTTGTCCGCTGATTTGGGGGGGGCGGGGATGGGGAGGGCGGGGGGGGAAGAGAAGAGGGCAGGATCCTGCCCACTCTCCTTCCTCCGTGCCTTCCTTCTTCTCTTCTCTTCTCTTCTCTTTCTCTTTCTCTTTCTCTTTCTCCTCTCTTCTCTTCTCTTCTCTTCTCTTCTCTTTCTCTTTCTCTTTCTCTTTTCCCTCCGAATAGGGTAAGACGGGGTGGGTTGCACCAGATCCGGAGGCAGTCCGCCGGAAAGCATGGCTTTCATCCTGAGCCAGATGTTGCAGGAAAGAGCAGTGAAAAATTAAAAATACTCAACATAAATTTGTTACAAAACAAGGTTATCATCATAACATAAGTCAATGTTAAGTTATTGATTTGTGAGAGGGGAGGGGGTCTCAGGGGAAGAGGGACAAACCCCCGCCACGTACCTAGTAGTACCTCTGGGTTTTCTAGCCTGGCTGGAAATCCAACGGAGTCAAGGGAACAAACCTCTTCCCGGTGGCTAGTCCGTTTGATGAAAAGCCAGGAGCTTTTTTTTTTTTTCCTTCCCCATGCCAGCCAATGAACGGAGCTGCAGCTCCAGAAACCTCCATCCTTCTTGATGGCTTAGTTGGAAAAGATGGTACAGGCTCTTTTTGGGGTGGGGATCCTGTGTAGACCAAGATGGAAGCCCCAACCAAAAGAATGGGTTGGCTATGAGTGGTCAAGTCTGAACCTCAAAGCAAGGTGGGGAGATGACCAGATCCACCAAAGTCTGTTTTTTTTTGTGTGTGTGGTTATAGCTTGGGTTGGAAAGAAGTTCTACAGCTCACTAGGTTACTTCAGGCGGGTCCTTCTGGAGAAAGAAAGAGACATCGGGGTGGATTCCCCTGAGATGTTGCTTTTGTGACTTTCTTCCCCGTGCATCTCCATCCCATACATTTTTTTGGGGGGGTGGGTGGGCTGGGTTAGGGTCCATCCTAAATCAGGAAAAGAGTTGTCTTCCAGCTCCGCTTTGACCTGTTGACCGGACTTGTCTTTCAACCCTTGGAAAAGCCAAGTAGAGACAGAGAAGAAGATTGGGAGATGTTCTTCAAGCCAAATTTTGGAGCCTCCAGTTCTTAGGAGGCAAATGATGGTGCAAGGTTGGGGGTGGATGGGTGGGACAGAGGGAGAGAGAGAGAGAGAGACAGACAGACAGACAGACATTCAAGTGGTTTCCCCTTGAGTTGAAGAAAGGCTGGCTCCTGACTTAAGTAGAGATCTATAGATCATCTTTCCTTTCCGTTGCAGAAGGTAGATGAGCTAGCTTAGGTTGGAGAAGTGGAATCTTTTCTCCTCCCATTCCCCCTTTCTTAATATCCACAGGACCAAGTTTTTTGGGGGGAGGGGAAGCCCCACTGTTGGAGGAACCTACTGGGAGCTAGCCAGGTCCCCCACTCCAAGATCCAGGCCTCCCCATAGTCTTGTCCATCCTCAGCTTCTCCAACCTCTCTGCAGCTCTTCCAATCTGCAGCATGGACTACCTAGATGATACAGGAGGAGAAAAAAAAACATGAACCTTAGCTGGATTGCCTTGAAAAGCATCCACACTCACATATCTGCAGACCCAGAGGGACACACACACACACACACACACACACACAGACACACGTGCCGCAACCAGCCCTGCTGGGAAGGAGATCTTGGAAAGAGACCACATGACCTGTCACCCCAATGAGAATGGGTGCCTTAGCCACTTTTACCCCATCACCCAAGCTTCCGCTGTACCAGTGTGTGGACTGCATGGGCTGTGTCATTGGGTGCGTTGATGGCAGAGATGGTGCCCCTAAGCAAGCAAGGGGAGTTGTAGAATTATTAGTACTATTTTGAGCATTCTGCAACATTTTGGATATTCATTCATAGGCTGGCTTTGACCTTGTTTTCCACCCTTCTGATCGAAACACCCAGCATTGGAAAGGTTGATACCTCCAATGGTGATGGTGATGGTGATGATGAGTCGGTCTCCACAGCAGGGAAAATCTGGCTGGTAGGGCAACGTGGCATGAGCCTGCCTGTGTAATGAGGGGGAAGGGGGGGGAAAGAGAGAGAGAGAGAATAAAATTGCATTTGGAAAGGAGCGTGGATTAACACTAGGCTCTAATGCACCTTTCCTTTGAAAAAGGCAGGCTTAACTTTCATGCCCTGCTATAAGAGATCAAATTTATTTTGCGTGTACGTGCACGCACACACACACACACACACACACACACACACACACACAGAGAGAGAGAGAGAGAGATAAGAGTGGGATGGGAACGCTAATGAAATGTTTGTTCATTCATGAATGGGCGAGACTGTTCAATTTCGGCTCTTCGAAATGCGGATTTTTTTTTTTTTAAAAAAGACAACACTGCCACTCATCTCATCCTTAAGGACAGAATTTAACTAAGATTTGCATCTCTCAAACTGATCCTGGGGCTGTTTTTTTCTGAACCCGGCTTCTCAGCCTGAGATTCTAGATTAGAAGATCAATCAACCAGAACAAAGCTGGATAGGACCTTAGTTTAAACAAGTTCAGACATAACAGCCTCGACTGGTGAATTTGCTACAAGCTATTTTGGAAAGGAAATAAATAAATAAATAAATAAATAAATAAATAAATAAATAGGAGTCCTTACTTCTTTGCTGACCGGTCCCTTGTGGGACCTCAACCTTCCCTTCCATAGCAAAATAGTTATATTCTTTATTCTGGGACAATCTAGCAGGAGGAATATAAGCAGGGGGGGAATCCTCTAGGAAAAGGATCCCCCCCCCCAAAAAGCAGTCATTCTCTTTATAAGGATTAACACACACACACACACAAACCCCACTTGCTTAAGCTCACAGCTGTAAGGCCAGCTGAATCCGATGGCTCTGCTCATGTTAATCTTGGTTAGTTTGTGTGTGCGCCTTTGTGTGTGTGTGTGATACATTGAGCTGCAAAGACCCAGCTTGTTTGGTGAGTTGATTGCTGTTTGGTGGCAGTTGGGAAAATGAGTTAATTGTGTGAAGTCAGTCACTGAGCCTCTTGTATAAACATTTCTAGGACTGCCGTGTGGGACAACCTCGGTTTTTTGTTTCCCCCACCGCTAAATTAGAGACCAAATTATATAAATCACTGCTGATTTAAATGCCTTGCAGAAGCCTTTCGGAGTAAACAGGAGCCTAGCTGTCTTTTTTTTTTGCAGTGGAGAACAGCCCCTTACTTAGCTTCTGCCTAGTCCAAAAAAAGTCAATGTCAATGGAGTGGGAAAAAAAAATCTTTTTACCTTCAGTCCCCAAAAAAGTCTTTGCACGGCGTCAAAGGTTTCCTTCTGGACATTCCTGGGGTGGAGTTAAAATGCAGAACATAGAGTAACGGAAGGGACCTCGGAGGTCTTCTAGTCCAACCCCCTGTTTGAGCAGGAGACCCTATACAATTTCAGAGAAAAAGCCATCCAGTCTCTTTTTTGAAAGCCTCCGGTGATGGAGCTGTAACACACACACAGTGTAATTCAGAATAACATAAAGGTAACCTTTATAAGGACATTTGATGAATAGGCAAGAACATGTGGGGTTGACTGAATTAACTACGATATAGACATGGAGAAGGAAAGAACAGAACAGAATAGACTAGAATAGAATAGAAACTATGGAATGGAATAGAATAGAATAGAATAGAATAGAATAGAATAGAATAGAATAGAATAGAATAGAATAGAATAGAATAGAATAGAATAGAATAGAATAGAATAGAAAATATGGAATGGAATAGAATAGAAAATATGGAATGGAATAGAATAGAATAGAATAGAATAGAATAGAATAGAATAGAATAGAATAGAATAGAATAGAATAGAATAGAATAGAATAGAATAGAATAGAATAGAATAGAATAATAGAATAGAATAGAATAGAATAGAATAGAATAGAATAGAATAGAATAGAATAGAATAGAATAGAATAGAATAGAATAGAATATATGGAATGGAATGGAATGGAATGGAATAGAATAGAATAGAATAGAATAGAATAGAATAGAATAGAATAGAATAGAATAGAATAGAATAGAATAGAAAATATGGAATGGAATGGAATGGAATGGAATGGAATGGAATAGAATAGAATAGAATAGAATAGAATAGAATAGAATAGAATAGAATAGAATAGAATAGAATAGAATAGAATAGAATAGAATAGAAAATATGGAATGGAATGGAATGGAATAGAATAGAATAGAATAGAATAGAATAGAATAGAATAGAATAGAATAGAATAGAATAGAATATATGGAATGGAATGGAATCGAATCGAATCAAATAGAATAGAATAGAATAGAATAGAATAGAATAGAATAGAATAGAATAGAATAGAATAGAATAGATGGAATGGAATGGAATAGAATAGAATAGAATAGAATAGAATAGAATAGAATAGAATAGAATAGAATAGAATAGAATAGAATAACAGAGTTGGAAGGGACCTTTTATGCCATCTAGTCCAACCCCCCCCCAAAAAAAGCAGGAGACCCTGACATACCATTTCTGACAGATGGCAGTCCAGTCTCTTCTTGAAGGCCTCCAGTGATGGAGCTCCTCCTACAACTTCTAAAGGCAAACTGTTCCGTTGGTTGATTCCACTTCCCGTTAGGAAATTTCTCCTCAATTCTAGATTGCTTCTCTCCATTGGCTTAATTTCCACCCACTGTTTCTCGACTTGCCTTTTGGAAAATAGTTTGACCCCTCTCCTCTTTGTAGGAGCCCCTCAAACATTGGAAGAGGGCTATCAAGTCACCCCCTTAGTCCTTCTTTTCATTAGACTAGACCAGGGGTAGGCAATCTTGGCTCTTTTATGACTCCTGGACTTCAACTCCCAGAATTCCTGAGCCAGCCACGCTGAGGGGAAAGGGAGAGGTTTCCAAGCTGAGCCATGCTGGCTCAGGAATTCTGGGAGTTGAAGTCCACGAGTCATAAAAGAGCCAAGGTTGCCTACCCCTGGACTAGACATACCCAGTTCCTGTAACTGTGCTTCGAATATTTTCACCTCCAGCCACCTAATCATTTCGGGGAGGGGGTTAGGGGAGTTATTCATTTTTGAGTTATTCACAGAAACCTTTTTTTTTTTGCCTTCTTCTTCTCCAGAAGCCTCCAACGCCCTTTTCCTACGAGCCAAAACCATCCTATTTAGCTAGCAGGCAGCAGTTTGGGCCTGCGAAGCAACCCCAGAGGCTGCGAAGAGGGGATCGGTTGAGTCCGTTGTCTGTAAATATAATTGCCAGATTTTAATTAATTAAGAGTATTTGTTAAAGAGAACACCCAGCCATGGTTTGTTTCTGGCCACTGTTTATCATCCCGTTGGGACCCATTCTTCAGTTCTTCTTAGGGATTGCAGAACTGCAATCGTTGCGTTTCCCCCTTTTTATCACCTTGCAACGATGGCCAGCTTCGGGCTATTTTCTTGAGCTTTCCCTTTCCTTCTTGAGTTTGCCCCTTGCCAGGATCTTTTGAACGCACACACGTCCATCCCGGTTTGAGATCTGCTCGGATTGAGCTCATCTTTTGGGAGAGGAGGTTGAAAGAAAGACGGGGGTGGGGGCAAAATCTGCCAGGCCATCAAGTCTCGGCCTCTGTAGGGAAAAGGAGATGCAACTTCACAGAGGAGCAGAGGGTCCATCGGAAAGGGGATGTCAGGCTAGACTACTATTTTTCCCCCTTCTTCCACCCCCCCGTCTCCCTCCCCCTCCTGGAACCCACAATGCTGGGTGAGAAAGGAAGGGAAGGAAAATGGGACATTATCTCAAGTGAAGGCAAATCCGTGATTTCTCCCAAGCCACGGATAGATGGCGCCGTTTCTCCAATTATGGCTCAGCTACATTATCCTTTCAGAGTCCTTGAGATTAGCAAAATGGTTTCCTTCCTTTTTGGGGAATTACTATAAGACAGTCACAGAATCACAGAGTTGGAAGGGACCTTGGAGGTCTTCTAGTCCAACCTGCTGCTCAGCTAGGAGACCCTATATACCATTCCAGGCAAGTGGCTGTCCAGTCTCTTCTTAAAAACCTCCAGTGATGGAGCGGCCACAACTCCTGAAGGAAAGTCGTTCTTCTGATTAATTGTTGCAACTGTCAGGAAACTTATTTCCTCCCTCCCTTCCTTTCCATTTATGTCCTTCCTTCCTTCCTTCCTTCCTTCCTTCCTTCCTTCCTTCCTTCCTTCCTTCCTTCCTTCCTTCCTTCCTTCCTTCCTCTCTTCCTCCCTCCCTCCCTCCCTCCCACCCTCCCTCCCTCCCTCCGTTCCTCCCTTCTTTCCTCTCTCCCTTCCTTCCTTCCTCTCCATTTATCTCCTTCCTTCCTTCCTCCCTTCCTCTCTTCCTTCCTCTCCATTTATCTCCTTTCCTTCCTCTCCATTTATTTCCTCCCATTTGTCTCCATTTATCTCCCTCTTCTTTCTTTCTTTCTTTCTTTCTTTCTTTCTTTCTTTCTTTCTTTCTTTCTTTCTTTCTTTCCTTCCTTCCTTCCTTCCTTCCTTCCTTCCTTCCTTCCTTTCTTTCTTTCTTTCTTTCTTTCTTTCTTTCTTTCTTTCTTTCTTTCTATCTCTTTCTTTCTTTCTTTCTTTCTTTCTTTCTTTCTTTCTTTCTTTCTTTCTTTCCTTCCTTCCTTCCTCACTTCCTCACTTCCTTCTTCCCTCCCTCCCTTTTCATTGATACCCATCCATTCATCAACAGCTGTCCACCTTACATAGTGGCTCTGGGTGGTGTTCATAATAAAACGATCCAACTATCTAAAAGCAATTAAAAAGCAACTGATGTAAATTTTTAAAATGAAAATAAATAAATAAATACAAGTGGAAAAGCACAGGAGAGAATGTATTCAGTGGGCTATGGTGCTGTCCCCCAGGCTGGCTCCACACACACCCCAACGGCCAGTTGAGAAAACTATGTTTAAAAGTCTCCCGAAAGGCCAGCAGTGAGTTAAGGAAGGTTTGTGGAAGAATGGGGCTCAGGAAAGAGATCTTAACCTGGAAATGTTGGTGGAAAGAAACAGGGGTTCTCTCTCCCCCTCCCCCAGATGAGTGGGCAAACCAACCTCTTTCCTGCCTGTCTGAGGTCTGCAGGTCTGTGCAGTGTACCCCAAGGTCACAGCCCCAGTTCGTCACCCATGGTTGATTACCCAAGCCTCAATTAGGTGATCCAAGGTCAGCCTTGGTTAGTTGCACCAAAGTGATCCCTTGGATGCTGGCTTCCATTGCTTTTATGCTATTTATGGTTTTATAGCTTAGGCCCATCAATGCATTATTTAAATGCGCTTGTTCTTCTTCACCACACTATGAGCCTCTTGTGGCTGCAGTGGGCATAAATTGGATAAATTAGTAAATACATCTCTCTCTCTTTCTCTCTCTCACACACACACACACAGTGAGAGAGGAGAGAGAGAGGAGAGAGAGAGAAGAGAGATGAGACAGAGAGAAGAGACAGAGAGAGAAGAAAGAGAAAAGAGAAAGAAAAGAGAGAGAAGAAAGAAAAAAGAGAGAAAAGAGAGAGGAGAGAGAGGAGAGAAAGAGAAAGGAGGGAGGGAGGGAGGGAGGGAGAGAGAGAGAGAGAGAGAGAGAGAGAGAGAGAGAGAGAGAGAGAGAGATCAGAATAGTTAGTATGCAGAAAATCTTCACAATAAAGAAATGAGACCTGAGGCACAGACCACAAAGTTGTCTTTACAGAAGGATGAGTGGTTCTCCACCCCTCTGCCATCTTTCTGGAGATGTGGAAGGAATACCTAGAGGAAGATCCCCCTCCCTCTCTTGCTCTGCCCCTCCCCTCCCCAGGCACAATGTTGTTTTCCTGCCGACATCTGAAAATGTAAAGAGAGGTGTCTCATAGAAAACTTTGCACCCTCTGCCCTCAGGAAACACGAAAAGCTCTTGACTTACATTGTCCAATCCTTTGCAGGTCAACAGCGCTCGATCCACAACAGATGTTGGAGTGTTTAGATTATTTTTAAACATATATTTAAGAAAATCAAGGCTTGCTGATCCCATGCCTGACAGTTACTGAGCAGGAAACTAGAGTGTTCATTAGGGTTTGCTTCTGACAAAGGGTGGAGAACATCATGGTGGGGTCTAAGAAAGATGGCCAACGTTCTGAGCCGTGTTTCGATAGAATGGGAAGAGATGGGATAGGAGGATAGAATAATGAATGGAATAGAATAGAATAGAATAGAATAGAATAGAATAGAATAGAATAGAATAGAATAGAATAGAATAGAATAGAATAGAATAGAATAATGAATAATGAATAATGAATAATGAATAGGGTAGGATAGGATGGGATGGGATGGAATGGAATGGAATAGAACAGAGTAGAGTAGAGTAGAGTAGAATAACAAATAGGATAGGATAGGATAGGATAGGATAGGATAGGATAGGATAGGATAGGATAGGATAGGATAGGATAGGATAGGATAACAAATAGAATAGGACAGGACAGGACAGGACTATACCTCTGTTTATACAACCCAGGATTGTGTTAGCTTTTTTGGTTGCTGCTGCACACGTTGGCTCATAGTCAAGTGATGGTCCACTAGGACTCCAAGGTCCCTCTCACAGTTACTGTTTTTGAACCAGGTCTCGCCCAGTCTGTATTTGTGACTTTGGTTTTTCCTGCCTAGATGCAAGACTTTGCTTTTCTCCACATTGAAACTCATTTTGTTGGACGGGGCCCATTGCTCCAGTTGGTCAAGATCTGTTTGGATCCTGAGTTTGTCTTCTGGGGTGTTGGCTACTTCTGCCGGTTTGGTGTCATCTGCGAATTTGATGAGTTCCCCTTCTATTCTCTCATCTAAGTCATTGATGAGGATGTTGCCAAGCAGTCTCCATCCGTTGCTTCTTGTCCTGCCTTCAGGTGCTTTGGAGAATAGCTTGACTCCTTCTTCTTTGGGGCAGCCCCTGAGATAATTAGAACATTGCAACCCAGGACCAGAGGAGCATTAGATGACAACAAAGGGGAACATTTGCTGTAGGTCTTCGCTTCCACATAGTTTCCATCTAGATCAGGGCTCTTCAAACTTGGCCCTTTGATGACTTGTGGACTTCAACTCCCAGAATTCCTCAGCCAGGCGTGCCTGGCTGAGGAATTCTGGGAGTTGAAGTCCACAAGTCACCAAAGGGCCAAGTTTGAAGACCCCTGATCTAGATCTTGCTGGCTGTGGAATTTTGAATATTGAAGTCCACAAGTCTTAAAGTGGCCAAGTTTGGAGACCCCTAACCTTGATGTTTGCTGCTAGCTAAGACTGTGGCTTGAAGGCCTTCAGACTTTCCTCCTAATTACAAACAAAGGTCCTGGCTGGAAGACAAAATTGCTTCTGGTTCTTCAGCCTGCAAGACAGCGCCTCCCCCCCCCCCGCCTCAAAAAAAAAAGTCTGACAAAAATGCACCTTCGAAGAAGCGAAGGGAATCTGCTGACAAATTAAGTTTCTCTCCAGGCTTGTTTCCTTTTAGCACACAAGAGCTGGAAATTGCTTACCGTCAGCCCCAAAATGAGGATTGTATTATTTTGATTACACCGAGATCGCCGCGCCGAGATTCTTATAGGCGTCTGATTTCATTGGGGGCGAAAATGAGGGTAGTTTAACACTGAAGAGTAGCTTGATTTGACACTTCATCTCCGCGGGACACACATCGGCGCTTCCTTTGTGAACATTTAAATTGGCCACCTCGGTTGAAGCAAATGAAAAGTCCTTCCATTATTTCTTTCTTTCTTTTTTTTTCTTTTTTTTTTTTTTGGCAAGTGTCTTGTTTCCTTTTTCTCCCCCCCCCCCTCCCCTCTGAGCTCTCCAAATTTTATCCCAGGGAAGCTGGTTTTTCTGAACTCCTTGGCGCCCTTCGCCTTCCACCGGGAAAGGACCAAAGGATGGATGGAAAAAAAATCACAAGGAGAATGTCCTTGACGGGTGTTTCACAGTTGATCTTCAAATTTCCCGTGTTAAGCAAGACAAAAGACGCCCAGTTGCCTCCTGAAAAAGCACCGTTGGGGACAACCGTGCCCTGGATGACTGAGAATCAATCAAACAAGCTCCAGATGTTGTGGATGCTCGATCTCTAGAGGTTCTCAAGAAGAGACGGGACATCTGGAATGATATAAGGTCTCCTACTTGAGCAGCAGGTTGGACTAGAAGACTTCCAAGGTCCCTCCCAACCTTATTCTTCTAAGTTCCATCCCCAAGTTATTCAAATCTACCTTGGTTTAGAGTTAATATGGGAATAATAGCAAGAGCACTGAGACTTACGTACCATTTCATTGTGCTTTACAGCCCTCTTAGAGAGGTTTACAGAGTCAGCATGTGGCCCCCATTTTACCTACCTTGGAAGGGCGGAAGGCTGAGTCAACCTTGAACCTCATCAAGATTGAACTCCTTTGCACCACCATGGCTTCCTTCCTTCCTTCCTTCCTTCCTTCCTTCCTTCCTTCCTTCCTTCCTTCCTTCCTTCCTTCCTTCCTTCCTTCCTTCTCACTTCTTCTTTCTTTACATTTCCTTCCTTCCTTCCTTCTCACTTCTTTCTCTTTACATTTCCTTCCTTCCTTCCTTCCTCCTTCTCACTTCTTTCTCTTTACATTTCCTTCTTCCTTCCTTCCTTCCTTCCTTCCTTCCTTCCTTCCTTCCTTCCTTCCTTCTCACTTCTTCTTTCTTTACATTTCCTTCCTTCCTTCCTTCCTCCCTCCCTCCCTCCCTCCCTCCCTCCCTCCCTCCCTCCCATCTTTCCTTCCCAAGCAATAGTGCTTACATTTATATACCGCTTTACACTGCTTTACAGCCCCCTCTAAGTGGTTTACAGAGTCAGCATATTGTCCCCAACAATCTGGGTCCCCATTTTCCTGACCTCAGAAGTGTGGCAGGCTGAGTCAACCTTGAACCTCATCAAGATTATTCCTTTGCACCACCATGGCTTCCTTCCTTCCTTTTCCTCATTTTCCTTCCTTCCTTCCTCCCTCCCTCCCTCCCTCCCTCCCTCCCTCCCTCCCTCCCTTCTTTCCTTCTTTCCTTCCCAAGCCATAGCGCTTAGACTTATATACCGCTTCACAGTGCTTTATAGCCCCCTCTAAGCAGTTTACAGTGTCAGCATATTGTCCCCAACAATCTGGGTCCCCATTTTACCAACCTCAGAAGGATGGAAGGCTGAGCCAACCTTGAGCCGGTCAGGATCGAACTGCTGGCTGTGGGCAGTGAGTTAGCCTGCAATACTGTCTTTTAACCACCGCGCCACCTTGGAATGGTGGTACCTCAAACACCAAACTTCCACCTTCCTCCTAATTAAGGATTTACTCTCAAGAGCAGGAAAATCAGGAAGCCCAGGCAGTTTCAAATCAACATCAAGGTTTATTGCATGCTAATGCTCTCTACAAGAATCTGAACTAAGTTCAATCAGAATAGAACTGTAAGGGACCTTGGAGGTCTTCTAGTCCAGCCCCCTCCTCAAGCAGGAGAACCTATACCATCTCAGACAAGTGGCTGTCCAGCCTCTTGTTAAACACTTCCAGTGATGGAGCAAACACAACTTGTGAAGGCAACTTCTGTACCACTGGTTGATTGTCCTCACTATTAGGAAGTTTCTTAATTCCAGGTTGCTTCCCTCCTTGATTGTTTCTTGTCCCGCTTTCAGGTGCTTTGAAGAATAGTTTGGCCCCCTCCTCTTCTTTGTGGCAGCCCCTCAAATACTGGAAAGCTGCTATTATGTCCCCCCCTAGTCCTTCTTTTCCCTAGACTAGCCAAACCCAAGTCCCGCAACCGTTCTTCGTATGTTTTAGTCTCCAGGCCTTGGATCACCTTAATTGCTCTTCTCTGCACTTTTTGCAAAGTCTCAACATTTTTTTCTGTAATGTGGTGACCAAACCAGATGTGGTATGCCAGCTGTGGCCTTACTAAGGTTTTATCAAGCGGTACTAATAGTTGACGTATCCTATGCCTCTGTTTATACAACTAGTCCTGAGTCCTTTGGGAGAAGGGCGGTATACAAATAAAATAAAATAAATAAATAAATAGTCAAGGGTGGTAGATAAGGGTCAACGGAATTCAAGGAGGGCTGGACCTAGATCTCTCGATGACGTGGTTGACCCCTCCCTCGGGCTCAGAATGTGGACATTCATAAATTTAATTCCACATCTCAATTTGGGTTTCCAAGGCTTTTCAGATCACACTTAACCAAGTGACCTACCCTAGAGGGCACCGACTTTTTTCATGCTGGTGGCCTGGAGGGAAACCGATCAGCTGGGAAATTTGCACGCACGCACGCACACGCAGGCATGCACATGAACAGGGCCATGCGTGAACGGGGCCTCATGCACCCACATGACACTAGCAGCCCCATTTGCACAGGCGCTAGCTGCCGCCACTAGCTCCACACGCAGGAGCAAACGGGGTGTGCAATCTGCACGGTGCTAGCAGCTCTGTTTGTTCATGCATGCAGGGGTTAGCTGCCACCTCTGCTAGTGCCATGTGCATGCTCAAATGGGTCTGAGGGCTCTAGTGCGAGTGGGGGTGAGTGCGTGCACTGGCTACCGTGTCCCGTGGCTCAGTGGCCAGTAGGCCACGGCCCAGCAATGGGCCTCAGACCATAGGTTGGGGACCACTGACCTAGACCGATGGAAACACAGAAGCAACAGTTCCCACACGAGTGAGCTTCATGCATATTTGGGAGATGGTCCAGTCCATCCCTAAACAAACCATGATTCAAGATACCGTTTTTGGCTGAACTTCATCCCCCTTTGGGAGACTAACCCACTATCCTGAAAAAAATTTATTGCCTCAACTGCCCCATTGTTCATGCCACACGCTAGGTCATGGTTTGCTTAGTAAATAAACTACAGTAGGCTAGTTTCATACAGCAGGTTAAATCATAAACCGTGATTTACACCTCTGCCTGGTTGAATTCATGTGACAGGTTGTAAAACCTTTAGACAGGCTCCATTTGTTTTTTTCAAGGCCAATCTTGGACTTCATCTTTACCCCAGCCACAAAAAGAAAAAGTTGGAAGAGAATATTTATAGCTCAGGATTGAACTGCAATTCCTGGAACTCTGGAGTTCATGTCCAGGATGTGATATGTTGATATTTTCACAGCCCTCTTTCTTACCCGTGCAGTGTTATCCAGCAGATCTCCATGCCTAAGGCAGGACTAGAACTCACCATCTCCTGGTGATTGGCCGGAAGGCACTCAGTTGGTTTTGTGCCTAAGGCAGGACTAGAACTCACCGTCTCCTGGTGATCGGCCCGAAGGCACCCAATTGGTTTTGTGCCTAAGGCAGGACAGTGAGGAAACATGATTCATTTAACAACCAGGCTACCAGTTTAACAACTGCAGTGATTCACTTAAAAACTCTGGCAAGAAAAGTCACATAAAATGGGCCAGAACTCACCAGATTTCTCACTTAGCAACACAAAGTCTGGGCTCAATTTTGACTCTACGCCAAGGACTATTTGTATAAGTTTTCCTGCTTGAGTAGGGGGGTTGGACTAGAGCAGAGGTCCCCAACCTGTGGGCTGTGGCCCACTACCAGGCCTTGGGCTGTTGGCCACTGGGTTGCCTGAGTGGCTGGCCAGTGCACATGTGTGTGTGTGTGTGTGTGTGTGTGTGTGTGCTTGCAGCCCCCCACTCATGCTAACATCGTGGCATGCCAGCACTAGTGATGCCATGAGTGTCATGCAGGTGCTAGCATCGCTGCAAACGCACACTCCCTCCACTCACGCTAGCATCGTGGCATGCTGGCACTAGTGTTGCTGTGAGCACTGTGTAGGTGCCAGCATCGCTGCAACCACACACTGCTCCCACTCATGCCAGCATTGTGGCATGCTGGCACTAGTAGTGTGGATGCTAGCATCGCTGCAAGCGCACACTCCCTCAACTCACGCTAGCATCGTGGTGTGCCGGCATTAGTGATGTCATGAGCATTGTGTAGGTGCTAGCATTGCTGCAAGAGCACACTCCCCCCACTTGCACTAGCATCGCAGCATGCCGGCATTAGTGATGTCGTGAGCATCCTGCAGGGGCTATCGTCGCTGAAAGTGCACACTCCCCACACTCATGTTAGCATCGTAGCATGCCGGCACTAGTGTTGCCGCGAGTGTTGTGTAGGTGCTAGCATCACTGCAAGCGGACGCTCCCCCAACTCACGCTAGCATCACGGCATCACGTGGACGCTAGTGTCACCCAAGCATTGTGCGGTCGCTTGTGCCCCCATTTGCATCGTGCAAGCAATCGCGGCCTGTTCCTGCGTGCATTGTGTGGCCCCATTCACACGGGCGTGCACACACGCAAAGGCACCTCCATATCCCCCCTTGCCCCGGGCCACCAACTCAGAAAGGTTGGGGACCCCGGGAGTAGAAGACCTGCAAGGGTCCCTTCCAACTCTGCTATTCTGCAATATATTTTTTTTTCTGCGAACTGTACAAAAGTCATCTCTCCACCCAAACTGGGGTGGCTGAGTATTTATTTTTCCTTCCAGGCTTGAACTAACATCTGTATCTGAACATGTTATCCCTTCCCCGTTTTTTGTCTCTCCCGTCTGTGGTAAACAAAGGAGGCTATAACTCAGAACATCAAAAATGAGAAGCCAATTACAGGATGTCACGGTTGTGTGCAGCCAAACCCTTGATTAAAGGACTGTGGCACTTTTGTCTCATCAAGCATTATACTTAATTCCAACTGCCATTTTTGGACCTCTTTGCTGACTGAACAAACGACGTCTCTCAGGAACTTTCTTTGCTTCAATTTTCTTTTCCTTGGCACCGCTACCTCTGATCTTTTCTTTCCTCGTTCTTCTTTCCACGTTTTTCGGTTCCTCCAGTCCCTCGTAAATGTCCTTCTGCTTTTAGGAGATCCTCACAGTGGGAAGAAACAGAATAATATGGGTCTTTTCAGGTGTTTGCCTAGTCTAGGTTCCTCTGAAGATGTCTGAACAGTCAAAGAGGGCCACAGGAGAAGGGAGGGGAATGTAATGTCCCAGGGTAACAGAGTTGGAAGGTGTTGTGGGTTCGGCAGTTGGGTCGGACGACTCAGAGGAGGAGGAGGGGGGTGTTGAAGACCTTGCTGAGGGGGTTGAAGATCTTGCTGATGAGAGCCCTCAGGCAGGCCCCTCCCACTTGGTCACCACGGAGACCCAGCTGTGTGAGCCTGACAGCGTGGATGAAGATGACCCACAGCTGGCCCTGTTCAAGGACGCCCGACGCAGGAGGCAGTCAATTAGGAGTAAACAGAGGAAGGCAATGGGGCTCCTCGGAAGGAGGCAGAGAGAAGCCACGCCCTGAACTGTACTGTATATAAGGGGAATGTGTGGGAGGGTTGGTTTGCTGAAGGCAACCGCTTGGATAGTTCCTGTTTCTTAAAGCTCCTGTTTCTTGGTTTGTCTTGTTCCGTTTGTTTTTGTGGTAATAAATTTGGCAGGCGTAATTCCAGCCTCTTGCCTTTTTGTAAAAGGGGTTGTCCCTGCCTTTTCTGCAGGGCCGGTAGCAGGCTGGTACAGAACAGAAGGGACTTTGGAGGTCTTCTAGTCCAACCATATTCCATTTCAGACAACTGGTTGTCCAGTCTCTTCTTAAAAACCTCCAGTGACGGAGCACCCACATCTTCTGGTGGCAAGCTGTTCTACTGGCTAATTGTGGTTGTACGTCAAGAACTACCGATAATTTCCAAGTTGACATAGGCTCTTGGCTCACAAGATGCCGCATTTTGTTTGCGTTCAGTTCAGCATAACACGAGACCCGCAAATAATAGCATTAAAGTTGATTGTGTTATGTAAGTCCAGCCAGTTGTGGTTTATTCAGCAACACCGTGGCTTATTGCACTGAAGGTTCCCTTGAAAGATTCAGTCCTCTGAGTCTAAACTGCAAAGCCAATCCCCAAAGGGGCATCAAATCAAATGATCTTTGCTGGAATTTGATGAACTTTTGGCTGGTTTGCTAAGCGTGTGTGTGCATGCATTTCTGAACAGCCCGAATTGATTTAGACCAAATTGCAAGACAATCTGAACGGAATCGATTTTAAAAATTTTTAAAAAAAATTGACTCAAGAGTTCAAATCAAAATTTGTGTGATTTGTATGGTCCCGTGAATGCAGAGTTTGGGCAAATTCTTCTTCTAGCGAAGTTTAGTCTCCTGTCTCTTTCCTTTCCTTCAAGTGATAGAGAAAGTGGACCAGGAGTAATGCGAAGTTGGTTATTGTTGTTCAGTTGCTAAGTCGTGCCTGACTTTTCATGACCCCCATGGACCATAGCATGCCAGCCCCCCTCCGCATCCTCCATTGTCTCCTGGAGTTTGCATTGATGACCATCTTGTCCTCTGCCGTCCTCTTCTACTTTTGCCTTCCCTCTTTCCCAATATCAGGGTCTTCTCCAATGAGGAGGAAGAAGAGGAGGAGGAAGAGGTGGAAGAGAAAGAGGAGGATGAGGAGCAGGAGCAGGAGGAGGACTTTGGGATTTTGGGTGCTCTCTGAGCTTGGTTGTTTCTTGCAGACATTTTATTACCCAGCTAGGTAACACCATCCATTCTAGAAGGGAGTGGGGTTTGCAGAGAGGAAGAAGAGGAGGAGGAGGAGAAAGTGGAGGGGGAGGAAGAGGAGGAGGAGGAGGAGGAGGAGGAGGAGGAGGACTGTGGGGTTTTGTGTGCTGTCTGAGCTGGATGGTTTTAATGCAGACATTTCATTACCATAACCTCATCAGTGCTAGGCTACCGAGTGCCAAGGACCTCACCATTCAACTCTCAGCTGCAAATATTCTCTTCCTTCGATATTATCCAGATAAGTCTCATGTTTAGGAAACACGGTCGTGAATTCAGGGATGGTTTCCTTCTTGAACCCCGGGCACACAGCTAAAGCGATTTTTTATGATTCGTACTTCTGTGAAACTCGTTCCCTTTTGGACATCAATTCTGCAACTGTAAGGAAGGATTATCTCTGCTTCATCAACCTGAGGATTTGCATGCTGGATGTCTTAGCTGTGCGTTGACAGAAGCCGGTGTAATTTCATTGGCCCTTTAGGGATGAGATTGGAATGGGAAGCTTCGAGCTTTGAAATTTAATTTCTCACACCAAAATGCCTTCGTTTTAAGAGCAACTTTAAATGATGTAGCCTGCATCTACGTTTCTCGGAACACCATGAAGGATTATCGATATATACTGTATGTATCCCACAAATGCACTCCCCGCAACTATAATTCGTTTACATTGTAGATGTGATTACTCCGCTGATATTGATAGATAGTGATATTCTATTGTAATGCTAAATATCATACTTAATATGATTGAGTTGAGATTATAATTTAACAAACTATTTGCTGGGTTTCAAATATTAGATGCGAGCTAGTTTAGTTGACAAATGCATTTTAATTCTGTCTCAAGCTTGGTTTGTTTGTTAACTGTGCTGGCTTTTGACCACTGTAAGTTGAATTGAATAGATTTATATAATGATCATAAGAAATTGAGGGAGAGCGTTCTCGGTGGGCGCGCCTGCCCTATGGAATCCGCTGCCTGTGGAACTCCGGATCGCCCCTGACCTTTGCTCGTTTCGCCGGGACCTAAAAACTTGGCTATTTGACTTAGCCAGCCTGGACTGAGGGGTTTTAAGGTTTTACATATTAAATTTTAAATTGTTTTGGGGCTATTAATTTAATTTTATTTTAATTTGTACATTGCACTGTTTTAATTTGCCCTGTAAACCACCCTGAGTCCTTCGGGAAAAGGGTGGTACATAAATTGAAACAAATAAATACTATTCATTTTGAAGCGATGTTAGGTTCTTTACCCAAATCCTTGCAAACATGGGAGGGGCTGTTGTTCACAGATCATAGCAACAGCACTTAGACTTATATACCATTTCACAGTGCTTTACGCCCCTCTCTAAGCGGTTTACAGAGTCAGCCTATTGTCCCCAACAACCTGGGTCCTCATTTTACCGACCTCGGAAGGACAGAAGGCTGAGTCAACCTTGAGCTGGTTAGGATCGAACGGCTGGCACTGGGCAGAGTTAGCCTGCAATGCTGCATTTTAACCACTGCGCCACCACGATTCATATGTTTTGTTTTCATTCGGTTGTGTCCAACTCTTTGCAACACCATGGAGGCTGTCCTGTCCTCCACTGTCTTGGAATTTGCCGAAATTCACGTTCATTGGATTGATGAAATGATCTAACCAAGTCCTCTGCCATCCCCTTCTCCTTTCGTCTTCTGTCTTTCCCAACATTGGGCTCTTTTCCAAGGATTTTTCTCTTCTCATTTGGTGGGCAAAATATTTGAGCCTCTCCTTCCAGGTTGATCTCCTTCAGGATTCTGATCTTGTATGAGATCTGATGATTATGCTGATAGAAGTGAAGGCAACAAAATAAGTACTGGTCAGTGCTTTCAGCTTTGTCTAAGAAACTTCTTGTTGTGGCCCCGACCCCCGCACCTGTCCTAACCAAGGAAGAGGACTCTGAAGATCATGGGGAGGAACTGGCAAGGCCTCCCTCTCCGGGGCCCTCCTCTCTGGCAAGGCCTCTGTCTCCATCTGAAGGCCAAGAGGAGCAGCCTGGGAGTAGCCAGGCTGGGACAGAGCTCAAGCAGCTGCAGCACATACAGTCTAGTGAAGATGACTCATGGCTAGACCCTTGAGAAAGATGCAGGGCCAAGCGTTTGCAGCAACGTAGGAGGCATAGGAGGGCCAGGGAGTAGCTGAGTCATTGAGCCACACCCCACAAGGAACAAAAGGGGGTGTGGCTGCTCTCAGAACTTTGTGATGAACAATTAATTTACTACAGCTTCTGGTCATGTCTGTCAGATTTCGCTACCTGTGTGAACCCTGGTCTGGATTTCGTGTCTACGATTCTTCATCTCTGCTTTTTGGTTTGTTTGTCTGGACTTTCTTGGAATTTCTTGCTGGCCGTTATCTCATGTCAATGAACGTTTGAGATAACTAGCCTATTTTGGCTGACTGTGGGTAGCTTGCTGCCAAGACTTTATCGAACAGCAATTATATTGTGGTATAAAGACTTAACCCTTTTGTTTTGTACCTGCTTGTCTGTTTGTTTGTACCTTGATGGAGGGGGAACAGAAAATTTCTGAAATACTTAGTGGAATCATTTCTTGGTCTCTGGAGGCTCCAGGAAAATTGGAAATTAATGTCCCACATGCACAACTAACTCTTGAGAAATAATATTATGTTCAACAGTCTCTGGGTGATGGGGTTCAGGAAGGAAGGATTTGCAACTCACTAAGTCTGAGCTTTCTGTTTCTGCTGCGCTGGACAAACATCTCAAGGGTCTCTCATCCTGGAGACCCACCAAGGATTATGAGTCAACAAAATGTATTTGCCTTCAGAGGCATCAACAAAAGCAAACCACAAAATATGCTTATTAAATGTTAAATTAGAGTAGAATGAAATAGAGCTGGAAGGGACCTTGGAGGTCTTCTAGCCCAGCCCCCTTCTCAAGCAGGAGAACTTGTACCATTTAAGACAAGTGATTGTCTAGTCCAGGGGTAGGCAACCTCGGCTCTTTTATGACTCATGGACTTCAACTCCCAGAATTCCTGAGCCAGCCAAGCTGGCTCACGAATTCTGGGAGTTGAAGTTCATGAGTCATAAAAGAGCCGAGGTTGCCTACCCCTGGACTAGTCTCTTCTTAAAAATCTCCAGTGATGGAGTGCCCACAACTTCTGGTGGCAAGCTGTTCCACTGGTTAATTGTCCTCACTATTAGGAGGTTTCTCCTTAATTCCAGGTTGCTTCTCTCCTTGATTAATCAGACTAGAGCTGAAAGGGGACTGTGGTGGTCTTCTAGTCCAAACCCTACTCAAACAGAAGACTTTATACCAGGGGTGTCAAACTCAATTTCATTGAGGGCCACATCAGCATTGCGGTTGCCCTCAGGGGGCCGGGTGGGTGTGGCCTGGGTGGGTGTGGCCTACTGGGTGGGCGTGGCTAGAGTGCATATGGCCTACTGGATGGGCGTGGCCAGCTCTACATCGTTCGCATCAAGGGTGCCTGTGGGAGTCTGGGCAGGAGTGGGACAGATCTGAGGGTCTCTGGCAGAAGGAAGGGTCTCTGGGCCAGGGCCAAGGCAGTGGGGGCCGTTCCCTTACTGTTTCCAGGATGGCTTCGCAGGCCACATGAAACCACTTCGCGGGCCGGATCCGGCCCCCGGGCCTTGTGTTTGACATGTCTGCTTTATACCATATCAATCAAGTGACTATCTAATCTCTTCTTAAATGCCTCCAGTGATGAAGCAGCCACAATTTCTGAAGACAAGTTGTTCCACTGGTTAATTGTCCTCACTGTCAGGAACTTTCTCCTTAATTCCAGGTTGCTTCTCTCCTTGAGGAGTTTCCATCTGTTGTTTCTTGTCCTGCCCTCTGGTGCTTTGGAGAATAAGTTGACCCCCACTCTTTTTTGTGGCAACCGCTCAAATATTGGAATACTGATATCATGTCACCCCTGTTTCTTCTTTTCTTTAGACCGGCCAAACCCAAGTCCCGCAGCCGTTCTTCGTATGTTTTAGTCTCCAGGCCTCTGATCATCTTAGTTGCTTTTCTCTGAACTTTTTCCACTAATTAATTAATTACATTAAATTAAACATCATTAGTAGTTATTATTAATATCAGTAACTAGTAATATTACTAATACTAATATTGCTGATGTGATTAGCATTATTAACATTACTAATAGTACTAAGAGAGGAACGGGTCTAGAGTGAAATTATCTACCAAAGGTGTCCTACAGTGAGTCGGTGGTGGTGATTTGGTTGTGGCGAGTTGTCCTAGAAACCATCCTAGTGGAAGACTGGAGGCTCTTTGAAAATCCAGAGTGCTCTTCCTACAATTCAGTAAAATGGGCTTAAATAGGTTCGGGAAGTTGGTGTTATGCAGGTTGACAGCATGTTGTGGGAAGCCTTCTCTCAATAAAGGAGAATATTTGCAGCTCAGGGTTGAAGTGAAGGGTCCTTGGTGCTCTGTGACCTTGGTTGTTTTCTTGCAGATGTTTCATTACCCAACCAGGTAACATCATCATTGCTAGAAGGGATTGGGTTTTATGGGTTGGAGAGGAAGAGAAGGAGGAGGAGGACTGTGGGGTGTTTAGTGCTCTCTGAACTGGGTAGTTTTCTTGCAGACATTTCATTACCCAACTTAGTCATATCATTGGTGCTTATATGGAGGAGGGGGAGGAGGAGGAGGAGGAGGAGGAGGAGGAGGAGGAGGAGGAGGACTGTGGGGTCTTTGGTGCTCTCTGAGCTTGATTGTTTTGCTTGCAGATATTTCATGACCCAACTAGGTAACATCATCAGTGCTAGAAGGGAGTGGGGTTTGTGAGGAGGAGGAGGAGGAGGAGGAGCAGGAGGAGGAGGAGGAAGACTGTGGGGTCCTTGGTGCGCTCTGAGCTGGGTAGTTTTCTTGCAGACATTTCATTACCCAACTTAGTCATATCATTGGTGCTTATATAGAGGAGGAGGAGGAGGAGGAGGAGGAGGAGGAGGAGGAGGAGGAGGAGGAGGAGGAGGAGGAGAACTGTGGGGTCCTTGGTGCTCTCTGACCTTGGTTGTTTGCTTGAAGATGTTTCATTACCCAACCAGGTAACATCATCAGTGCTAGAAGGGATTGGGTTTTATGGAGTAGAGAGGAGAAGGAGGAGGAGGAGGGGATTTGCAGAGGAGGAGGAGGAGGAGGAGGAGGAGGAGGAGGAGGAGGAGGAGGACTGTGGGGTCTTTGGTGCTCTCTGAGCTTGGTTGTTTTCTTCCAGACGTTTCATGACCCAACTAGGTAACATCCTCAGTGCTAGAAGGGGGTGGGGTTTGTTGGGGGGAGGAGGAGGAGGAGGAGGAGGAGGAGGAGGAGGAGGAGGAGGAGGAGGAGGAGGAGGAGAAGGAGAACTATGGAGTCCTTGATGCTCTCTGAGCTTGGTTGTTTTCTTGCAGATATTTCATGACCCAACTAGGTAACATCATCAGTGCTAGAAGGGAGTGGGGTTTGTGGAGAGAAGGAAGAGTAGTAGTAGTAGTGTGGGGACCTTGGTAGTAGTCTCTAGAGAACTATGGAGAACCTCACCTTCTTTCTATCACACAAGATATCTGGGCTCAGGTGCCCCTTCCTGGGGTTGGAACGGTTAGAAGCAGAAGTTAACCTCTACTTTTACCTCTGGCACAAATGTTTGCAGAAATGTGTGTGGACACAATGTGGTGGAATGGCAAAAAGGGCGATACACGACGCAGTGAAGAACAAAGGCAGCAAACCTGTCAGTGTGGTTTCCATTCTTGTTATTTTCATGCCTTTATCTCGTGCTAGCTTTGCTCCCCAAGGGTTTACATTCATTGCCTGCAAGCGTCTTTCAGCTCTACCAACATTCTTTGATCCTGTCAATGTTTTATCACTAAACTGGCTTTTTAAAAAAATTCTTTCTCAAGTCTCTGGGAAGGGAAGTAGGAGGGGGTAAAAAAAAAAAACATAGAATAATAGAGTCGGAAGGGGCCTCGGAGATTTTTAAGAAGAGATTGGACAGCCGTTTGTCTGGAATGGTGCAGGTTTTCCTGCTTGAGCAGGGGGCTGGACTAGATGACCTCCAAGGTCCTTGCCTACTAGATGACCTCCAAGGTCCTTGCCTGCTGTGTTATCCTGAACGGGCTGCTCTTTCCTTCCTTGAGAGCTGCTTGTTCCACCCTTAAAGGCGGCGCCGAACGGGCGAGTGACAGCCGTTCAAGGGCTTTGGTCAGAACTGATCCTCTTTGATTTGTTACACAGCGATGCAAGTGCCTCAATTTGTGTGTGTGTGGGGGGGGGCTTGAGACCTCCACGGCGCAAAGCCAGTGGCAATTAAGCATCTAATCCACTTCCTAGCATGACAGCCCAAATATATCCTGGTTGGGGTCCTGCTTAAAAGCCGGCTTTTCTGATGGTTTCCCACGGATCGAAGTTTACCTCTATGGCCTTTTCAATCTACTGTTGATTAGAAAGCAAGCAGCATAATCTCCCTTGGTGCTTGTTCCTAACTTTTTAAAAATATATTTAAAATATACAGTGCTTTTTTTGTAAAAGAAAAAGGTGCCGGAACTCATACATGTTATACAACCCGCCTTGCCTACCCTACAAGGTTCCATCCAAAAAAGGTGCCGGAACTCCGTTCTGAGCGTTCTACGACAAAAAAAGCCCTGAAAATATCTATTCTATTCTATTCTATTCTATTCTATTCTATTCTATTCTATTCTATTCTATTCTATTCTATTCTATTCTATTCTATTCTATTCTATTCTATTCTATTCCATTCCATTCAATATTCTATTCTATTCTATTCTATTCTATTCTATTCTATTCTATTCTATTCTATTCTATTCTTTTTTTATTGAAAAGTTTTAACATACAGTTTATCTTTAACAATCCACCCTCCCCCTCCCCTCTCCCTCCCCCCTCCCTCTCCCCCCTCCCCCTCCCCCCCGACTTCCCAGAGCTAAATACAAGGTATATGTATAAAAAAAACCATCATAAACAACCATATACTAAAAACCATAAACTCTAAAATCCATCACTCTCTAGCTTATATAGGATAAAACAAACCTTAGTAATATTAAATATATATAGAAAAGCTAAAATAGAAAAAGAAAAAAAAAGAAAGAAGACTTATTCAAATGCTACATGAAACTTCTTGACCCTATACTTGTTCTGGATAAACTCAATCCATTTTCTCCATTCCATAATATAACGTTCTTGCGAGTGATCTTTCAAATAAGCCAAAATCTTCGCCATCTCTGCCAGGTCGGAGACCTTTAAAGTCCACTCTTCTATGGTCGGCAGTTCCTCTTTCTTCCAATACTGACCTATCAAAAGTCTCCAAATATTCATCAATGTCTTTTTCATTAATCTTCTCCTTAGCATATAATTTAGAATAAAAATCCACGAAGGCTTCCTTAATAAAATCCTGTTGAAACACCATTTTTCCCTTGTGTTCAATTTTGTCTATATTAGAAGCCCTCTGCTTTTTCCTTAGTCTATAAGCTAGCCATCTACCTGGCTTATTAGCATTGCAAAAAGTATTATGCCTGGCAAACCTCAAATTGGTTGCCACTTGATCAGCCATTAATTTATCAAATTGTCCTCTTAATAGCTTAATAGCCTCCTTAGTCTTCACATCCAATGGATTCAAAATCAAAGCATTCTCCTTTTCCTTAATTTCATTCTCCAATTGTTTCCTTCTAGCTTCCAACGTACGTCTATATTTATTGTTCATATATATCAACACTCCTCTCATATAGGCCTTGCTAGCATCCCAGACCATATCCATAGAAGTATCCTTATTCATATTAATTTCAAAAAAATCCTTCATTCGCTGTTTACACTCTTCCACATTTTCCTGGTTTCTAAACAAATTCTCATTTACGCGCCACGAGCGCCTATCTCTGTTATCCTTATTAATCTCTAACCATACTGGGCTATGGTCAGAAATAGCTCTTGCACAAATCTTTATCTTCTTAATCCTAGAAAAGAAATCATTAGTCAGCAAAATAAAGTCGATCCTAGAAAAAGATTGATGTCTATCGGAAAAAAAAGTATAATCCTTTTCATGCGGGTGTGTGTCACGCCAAATGTCTCGCAATTCCAAATCATCCTTCATTTCAAAAAAAGACTTAGGCAGCCTGGCATGACACGGAATACGCTTAAAAAAACCAGCCTTATCCATCTGTACGTCCAAAACGCCATTCCAATCCCCCATAAAAATAAACGATTTGTAATCCAACTGAGTAAGCTAAAAAAGTCAGCCTGTTGTTGTTGTTGATTAGGAGCATACAGTCCAACTAAAAGCGTTTTTTTGCCTTCTAGCAACAAGTCTATCATTACATATCTTCCATGCTTATCTGCTTCAATTAAGTTCGCTGTTATAGCACTTTTAATATAAACAACCACTCCATTTTTCTTATTCATTGCAGAGGCAACAAATTGCGTACCCAGTCTTGAGTTCAGTAAAAACTTTTGGTCCATAGCCCTAATATGCGTTTCTTGCAAGCATATAACATCAGTCTTAAATTGTTTTAAATATAAAAAAACTTTCTTTCTCTTCTGAGGCGAATTTAATCCATTAACATTCCAAGTCAAAAATTTAGTCGCCATTCTTATCGCCCCGAAGCTTTTGGAGCACCTCATCAATGGCCCTACCTCCTTTGGGCCGCGCTCCTCCCACTGCCTCGCTGTAAGTGCGCTTTGAAAATTCCATAATCTTCTGCTGGTCTTGTTCTTTTATTTGTTTTGCTCTTTTTAAAGCAGCACGCGTCACCCTCTGCTCTCCAGCATCAGCCAATGAAATTATAGTTTGATCCCCTCCTGCACCTTTCTCCTCTGTCTGTCCATCTTCGGCCTCTTGAGGTTTTCCTTCTCCAGATCCCTTTGCAGCTTCCAGAAGTGATAGTGGGGTTGCTTGTAAAACATTATTGTAGAATTCACGCGCCTGTGCCACAGTAACCAGACGATATCTTTTACCTTCATGCATCGCCACCAGCCCAACTGGAATCTCCCATCTGAACCTTATGTCACATTGTTTAAGTTCCTGCACCAAAAATGCAAAGTCCTTTGTTCTCCTTAAAATCTTTGGAGGAATTTCCTTTAAGACCAAAACTTCTTGATCAGCAACCACTACTTTAGTATCATAGGCAGCTTGAATAACTTCATCTCTAATTTCTCTCTTTGTAAAATAAACCACCACATCTCTAGGTAGCTTCCTCTGTGTGGCAATCCATGAATTCACACGAAAAACTTTATCCATACATCCCTTTATTTCAGATGCTGGCTGACCCAATACTGCTTCCAGGGCTTCAGAAATCAGCTGCTTTAAATCTTCTTTAACATTTTCTTTTAAGCCCCTAATTCTAATAGCATACTGCATCTGGTGAAACTGAACAAGACTTAACTCTCTGTCCGCTTTGTCTTCATTCTCCAATACCTTAACTTCTAATTCAGCATTTTTTTGAGTCAAATCTTCCACTTTTTCTTCCAAACCTTGTACACATTCAGCCACACTTCCCACTGTAGACAAAATGTCTACCCTCATCGCACTAAATTTCTCTTCCATCCTCTCTTCTATTCTCTCCTCCATTTTTGCCAGTTTATCACTCAATGTTACTAAAATTACCTGGGCATGCTTTTCAAGGGCATCTTCTAAATCCTTCGATGTCAATGCAGCAGGAGGAAGCAAGGCTTGCAATGATGTCTGTTGCACCGGAGAAGTTCCAGCACTCCGAAGAGTTTTTGAAGGAGGTTTAGCCGCCATCTTTTACTTTCACTTGTGACACACTTTCACTTTAAGTTTAAAAAGTCCATTAAGCTCGAGAGTAAAGTATAATAATCCTCTTCACCTTTTCCTCTTGTACCACTCTGCCTGCTCCTTTTATTCCAGAGTCTTTCCTTCAGGCAGGGGTGGTCGCAAACGCCTGGCTCTGCTCCAAGAAATCCGGAGCAGAGACGCTGACCAGCTGGGAGCAACCCAGGCTACGGGGGAGTTCGATCCTTCAGCCGCACAAGCTTTAAGCTCAGGCGGCCCCGGAGAACTCTATCCCTACCTGGGGCCTCACCCCCTCCTCTTCTCCCGAGGAGGGGGCTTCAAATTCACCCGAACAGCTGATCGGTGCTGTTTCGGGTGAAAATTACACAGCTGAGCCGCGGGCAGCCCGAAAAGGCTGTCTCCGGTGCCGCACCGCCACCGGAAGTCCTATTCTATTCTATTCTACTCTATTCTATTCTATTCTATTCTATTCTATTCTATTCTATTCTATTCTATTCTGTTCTGTTCTGTTCTGTTCTGTTCTGTTCTGTTCTGTTCTGTTCTGTTCTGTTCTATTCTATTCCATTCCATTCCATTCCATTCCATTCCATTCCATTCCATTCCATTCCATATTCTAGTCTACTCTAGTCAATTCTTATCATTCTATTCTATGCTATGCTATGCTATGCTATGCTATGCTATGCTATGCTATGCTATGCTATGCTATGCTATGCTATGCTATAGCTGATTGGTTCTAAGTACCTGAATAATTATAGCTTATTAAGCTAAGCTCAATAGAGTGTGTGAATTGGGTCCAAGGACAGCTTTTTCAGGGCTTTCTGATAAATTCACGAGAGATGGCTGAATCCTTCTCTTATCCAAGTGGAAGGAGTCAGTTTTCTGAGCTGTGAAACAGGTTGCTTTAACAAAGATGTCATTTCTGTTCAGTCATCTTCCTCAAAAGTGCCTTTAACAAACAAGATGCTAACCCCAGTCAACACAACACTCGGGGAGCATATAATGGGCAACAGACCCGAAACACCATAAAGTAAAGAAACTTTAACACGGCTGGGGAAGTTCTCTTGGTGGATTTATTGGACATGCCACAAGTGGAATGAGGGAATGAATATTCATAGCCACGTCCAGGTTGTGTCACCACCACTGCAATACTTGAGAAGGTAAAATTGGCAAGGAGAATTTGTCCCACATTTATTTTTATTTTTTATTTTATTTTAATCCCATTTATATCCCGCCCTTCTCTGAAGACTCAGGGCGGCTTACAATTTAAAGCACAAATCAATGTGCTTAGCAATAGCCTTCATTCTATGTATATGCCTGCTTATTAGGGCTTTCACACACACCCCCAAGTGGCATTATTACAAAGTCAGCTTAATTGCCCCCAACAATCTGGGTCCTCATTTTACCTACCTCGGAAGGATGGAAGGCTGAGTCAACCTTGAGCCTGGTGGGACTCGAACCTGCACTAATTGCAGGCAGCTGGTGTTACTTAAGGAGGCATTAGCCCACTGCTCCACCAAGGCTCCATCTCAGTAGGGGTGGTGGAGACTGGAGGGGGGGGAGCAAAAAAGTCAAGATGGCAGCCATGACTGCCTTTTTAAATACTTGTCACATGCACCAAGCAAGGGGCAAATAAGGGGCTGGTTTATACCATATGGTTGCAACCAAAATCTCGACCCTTTTGAACCATTGAATATATATGTCCCTTGCCTCAGTTCTTCACCTGCTTTAATCTACTCCTATCAAAAATCCATTTGAAGATGGAGCATTCCCCTCATCAAGAACAATGGAGAATGTACGGTCCCAGGGCAGAACAATGGAGATATGGTAGAACCTTCAGGGCTTGGTGCTAGCCTTGACCCAGTCAATGACCCAATCGAGAAATGGGTATCTTCAAGTGGAAGGAACAATTCTTCACCTATATATGTATATATTTAGGAAAGTGATTTAATGAAGAATTAAATGTAATGATGGAAGGGAAAGAGGAATCTGAAGACAACTGAAGAGGGGAGAAGAAGAAAAGCTTGAGAGATCTGCCAAGAGATCACCCAAAAGAAGTCAAAGATGTATTTTCTGTCCTCCATGTTCAACACAAGGGAGCCATCTGTTGAGAATTTTTTTTAATTTGGATTCTGGATGTGTAAACAGTTTTGTGGGAGGAGGAGGAGGAGGAGGAAGAAAAGGAGGAGGGGAGAAGGAGGAGAAGGAGGAATAGAATAGAATAGAATAGAATAGAATAGAATAGAATAGAATAGAATAGAATAGAATAGAATAGAATAGAATAGAAATTAAATAATAGAATAGAATAGAATAGAAATTAAAGAATAGAATAGAATAGAATAGAATAGAATAGAATAGAATAGAATAGAATAACATTAGAATAGAATAGAATACAAATTAAAGAATGGAATGGAATAGAATGGAATGGAATGGAATAGAATAGAGCTGGAAGGGACCTTGGAGGTCTTCTAGTCCAGCCCCCTGCTTGAGGAGGAGTGAAGGAGGAGGAGAAGGAGAAAGAGCATCTGCAGCATGAAATTGATTTTGTTTGGGGAAAATTGTTTTACAGAGATTTCTTCTGAAGTGGACGCGGGGCAGCCATCTGTTGCAGAACCTTTCATTTGTATTATCTCCATTGAGCAGGAGGTGGATTGAGCGAACTCAGTCACCTTTCTCTACGCAAGGATTCTATGATGATGCTTCTCCTAGAATCCCGAAACGGATCGCCCACACCAGTAGTGAATCATGCAGACAGCTCAGGTTGTGTGCAGTTCTTAATAAACTTAGGGACCATTTTAACAGGCAGTAAAAAAAAAAAACAACAACAGTTGCGCTAAAGACGCGAGATCAGTCCTTTGCAAGATGAAATGGTACATCTTGATTGTTCTCTGCTGATTGATCAAACAGGATACTTGTAGCCCAGGACTGAACTGCGGAGATCTTGGTGCTCTCTGAGATTGGTGGTTTTCTTGCAGATGTTTCATGACCCAACTAGGTAACATCATCAGTGCTAGAAAGGAAGGGAGAGGAGGAGGAGGAGGAGGAGGAGGAGGAGGAGGAGGAGGAGGAGGAGGAGGAGGAGGAGGAGGAGGAGGACGACGACGACTATGGGGTCCTTGGTGCTCTCTGAACTGGGTTGTTTTCTTGCAGGCGTTTTATTACCCAACTAAGGAACATCATCAGTACTAGAAGGGAGTGGGGTTTGTGGAGAGGTGGAGGAAGAGGAGGAGGAAAAAAAGACGGTGGGGTCCTTGGTGTTCTTCAAGCTTGGTGGTTTTCTTGCAGACATTTCATTACCCAACTAGGTAACATCATCAGTGCTAGAAAGGAATGTGGAGAGGAGGAGGAGGAGGAGGATTGTGAGTTCTTTGGTGCTCTCTGAACTTAGTTGTTTTCTTGTACACATTTCATGACCCAACTAGACAACACCATCAGTGCTAGAAAGGAATGGGGAGGCTTGTGGAGAGGAGGAGCAGGAGGAGCAGGAGGGCGACAACTCTGAGGTCCTTGGAGCTCTCTGAACTTGACTGTTTTCTTGTAGATGTTTCATTAACAGCAAGGTAACATTACCTGTGCTAGTAAGGGTTAGAAGAGTTTCCTCCGATTTTATGTGCTGGTGGCTTGTGCTGTCAGTATCGTTGGGAGTGGAAGTTCTTTTTCTTTCCTCTTTGCCTTTTTGATGGCCACTTTTTGAATGGTATGTGTTACTGTCTCTGCTCATTCAGTTTAGTTCACACTACAGAGTAAAGTGAAAATAGGGTGGAACAATTCTCGCATCAGCATAATGCTGAAATGCAACTTTCATGTCAGAGCATGCACAGTCTTATTGCACTGGGATAACCCAGGAGTAAACACAGCAAACAGTGGTTTGTATTAAATGGTGGTTTATCTTGCACTGTCTACAATATCATACACCAGGAACAATATACATACACATTCTAATACAGCAGGATCCAACAGACCACAATTATAGCAGGAAACGGAAGAGAGAGACCACATCAGCAGAGCCTTCCCTTTATACAAAGGCTCTTAAAGAGACACAGACCCTGCTGAGTCATTCCTACCATTATATTTCATCTTACATTACATAAGCTCTGTTAGCTGTTAAATCAATACCTTGACATTGCAGGTAGCTGATGGTAATTGTCCAAAGTTATTTAAAACCCTGGCTATAATGTACTAATCTTTCCTTTGCATAGTCATTTCTCTTTTTTGTTTTTATGACCATGTTTTCGAGGCCCGAGTTATTCTGTTGGGCAGAAATCATGGCAGATGTATTAAACTGAGAGGACAGTAAACTCCCTCCATTTGATTCCATGATTTTCATCCTGTTGGAGTACTTCATTGTTGAACTGTATAGGGGGCATCAATACCTAAACAAAACCAGCAACTTTATATTTCTTCTACAGTAGTAATTACAAACCTGCTTGAAAATAGAACAGAATAAGATAGAGCTGGAAGGGACCTTGGAGGTCTTCTAGTCCAGCCCCCCGCTCAAGCAGGAGACCTTATACCATCTTAGACAAGTGACTGTCCAGTTTCTTCTTAAAAACCTCCAGTGACAGAGCGCCCACGATTTCTGGATGCAAGCAGTTCCACTGGTTAATTGTCCTCACTGTTAGGAAGTTTCTCCTTAGTTCCAGGTTGCTTCTCTCCTTGATACCTTTAACACCATCAAGCAACAGCAACTGTCTCTCTCAGGTCTTTGGGGAGGACTTAATAGGTGGTTAAAAAGGCCAAATCAAGTCTGTGGGACCAATCATCATCATAATTATGAATAGTAATAATCCCTTCCATGGGATACACCCGAGTTGTCGGGATGGGCCTTGTGATGCTCTAATGAGGTTGAGGGCCATACTGGAGGAAGGCTGACTCAGATTCACCTTGAACTGCAAGACAGGCAGCAAATACATTTGATGATGGTAACAATCCGAAAACAACTGGAGCACCACTTGAACACCATCAGCATTAACAAATTCATCATTGGTCAATTGCAAAAGGCAGCTTTGCTCAGCTATAGCTTACATCCTTTAACAACATCATCATCATCATGGAGACTAAAACACATGGAGAACAGCTTCAGGACTTTGGTAAGAAGGACTAGAGGTGACATGATAGCAGTATTCCAGTATTTGAGGGGCTGCCAGAAAGAAGAGGGGGTCAAATTATTCTCCAAAGTGCCTGAAGGCAGGACAAGAAGCCATGGATGGAATCTAATCAAGGAGAGAAGCAACCTAGAACTAAGGAGAAACTTCCTGACAGTTAGAACAACTAACCAGTGGAACAACCTGCCTCCAGAAGCGGTGAATGCTCCAACGCTGGAAGTTTTTCAGAAGAGACTGGCCAGCCATTTGTCTGAAATGGTACAGGGTTTCCTGCTTGAGCAGGGGGCTGGAGTAGAAGACCTCCAAGGTCCCTTCCAGTTATTCTATTCTATTCTATTCTATTCTATTCTATTCTATTCTATTCTATTCTATTCTATTCTATTCTATTCTATTCTATTCTATTCTATTCTATTCTATTCTATTCTATTCTCACCATCATGATCCTTTAACATCATCAAACTTCCATATCTACCTATTCCAGATCATTGGGAAGGACTTGATACAAGGTTAAAAATGCCAAAACCCAGTTTGAACATCTGGCTGTGTGACGAATCATAAATACAGCAATAATAATGCAGCAACACCAGTAAGAAACAACACAGTAACAACAAGAACAAGAACAAGAACAAGAACAACAACAACAACAACACCAATAATAATAATAATAATAATAATAATAATAATAATAATAATAATAATAATAATAATAATAAAACAGATAAAGTTACATTGCTCTGGGACTTCAGAATTCAAACAGACAAGCACCTGCAACATAACACCCCGGACTTAACAATTGTCGATAAGAAAGACAAAAAAGTCTGGATAGTGGACGTGGCAGTGCCTGGAGACAGCAGAATAGACGAGAAAGAACTGGAGAAGATAACAAAATCCAAAGACCTACAAATAGAAATAGAAAGACTGTGGCAAAGGCAAGGACCCAGATTGTTGGGGGCAATTAAGCTGACTTTGTAATAATGCCGCTTGGGGTGTGTGTGTGTGAAAGCCCTAATAAGCAGGCATATACATAGAATGAAGGCTACTGCTAAGCTTGTAAGCCGCCCTGAGTCTTAGGAGAAGGGCGGGATATAAATGGAATTAAAATAAATAAATAAATAAAAATAAGCAAGGGTGATACCAATAGCAATAGGCGCCTTGGGTGCAATCCCAAAACAACTGGAGCACCGCTTGAGCACCATCATCGGCATTGACAAATTCGCCATTAGTCAATTGCAAAAGGCGGCCTTACTGGGAACTGCTTCCATCCTGCGATGAGATCTGTAATGCCATCAAACATCCACTTCTGCCTATCCCAGGTCAAATGCTAGATCCAGTCTGAATATCTGGCTGACTGTGCGATGAATAACAAGAAAAAGAAGAAGGAGAAGGAGAAGGAGAAGGAGAAGAAGAAGAAGAAGAAGAAGAAGAAGAAGAAGAAGAAGAAGAAGAAGAAGAAGAAGAAGAAGAAGAAGAAGAAGAAGAAGAAGAAGAAGAAGAAGAAGAAGATCATCATCATCATCTTAAAACTGCACCCCCTCTGGGACATGTACTATTTTTCTGATTTAAAAAACCCATTTGGGAAAGCAATTATCCTGCAGGTATTCCTTCCTTTTTAGCATATCCGTTGTGTTCAAACATTTTAAAAAAAAGTTAAGAGGAAAAGAAACAGTCTTAGGGAAACAGCCCTGTGTTGGCAAATTAGCAGAATCTATGTTATTAAATAATCATGCTTCGCTCCCAGGATTGTTTTATTTTTAATAAATGGCGCAGCCTCGCATTATAATTTGCTGGTGTGGGACCATTTATTTTGTAATATTTTTTTTAATCTTGCATTTAATTTTTTTTTTTTTGCAATATCCCAGATCTGTACCTCCAGTTGTGCTTTGTGCCATTGCCACAATGGAGTACCGATGCTTTTCTTTCTGGTAAAGTTGTTTAAATTGAAATGGGCAGGCTGCTTTAAAATATTATTTGGATCATGGTGGGTAACAATGAAAGGTTGGTTGCAACACACACACGCACACGCACAGACGACTTGGTTTGCAAATGAACCCATTTTTTGGCTTCACCCGACTGATGGAGTCACCAAGCAAGGCGGATTTGGAGACTAGCAAGGCAAAATAATTTAAAATAAACAAAACCACTTGCAATGGGTTTCATAATATGGTGTTATCTTGGAAGGCACACCTTAAAGGATATGCAATGTAAGACAGATGTGATTCCAATTTGCTTTTTCTGCCCTAGCTAATTATCTCCAATCTCATTTGGATGGAATAAGAACGTGGTTGCACAGCTGGAAATAGTCCAGAATAATGTGTCGTTGTTGGGTTTTTTTCCAGAAAACTCTAGGCCTGCTGTTAAATATTTAAAGAACAGAAATGGTTAATTTGATAGTTTTAAAAATAATTCCAGAACGTTAGTGTCCTCCGGGTAGAATCTTCACTAAAATTGTCTTGTAAAATTGGTACTACAGGGGAAGAGGAATCTGTTCTCATGTTTTGCAAATTTCTTCTTCCACTAATTAAAATAATTTAAATCTTGGAGAGAGGAAAGGGTGAGAAATTCCACAGAAAGATGACCGCTGTTTAGTCCAGTGCTTGAAATTCTTTTATGGTATCTGCAGTTTAAGAAAAAAAAAACAAATGGGTTGTGTAATAACCATTTCATCCTAATAAGAAACACTAGGATGTTCGTTTATTCTTTCAAGATTTGTCTTTGGTTTATCCTGAAGACAGTGACCCAGTTCAGCCATGAGGCCAGGATTATGTAGGTAAGCATTAAAAATATACTGCCCTGATCTGTTTGAGAGGCAACAAAAAGGCAAGATGCAATACACTGAGGATGCATTTGTGTACTCCGAAGGAGTGGGGGGAGGAGGAGGAGGAGGAGGAGGAGGAGGAAGAGGAGGAGGAGGAGAATGACTATGGGGTCCTTGTTGCATCAGTACTAGAAGTGGGGTTTACAGAGAGGAGGACAATGAAGAGGAAGAAGAGGAAGAGGTGGAGGAGAAGGAAGAGGACAATGACTATGGGGTTCTTGGTGCCTCAGTGCTAGAAGGAAGTGGGGTTTGCAGAGAGGGGGAAAAGGACAAGGAAGAAGAGGTGGGAGGAGGAGGAGGAAGAGGAGGAGGAGAGTGACTATGGGGTCCTTGTTGCATCAGTACTAGAAGTGGGGTTTACAGAGAGGAGGACGATGAAGAGGAAGAAGAGGAAGAGGTGGAGGAGAAGGAAGAGGACAATGACTATGGGGTTCTTGGTGCCTCAGTGCTAGAAGGAAGTGGGGTTTGCAGAGAAGAGGAGGAGGACAAGGAAGAACAGGGGGAGGAAAGGAAGAGGAGGAAGAGAGGAGAAAGAGGAGGAAGAAGAGGAGGAAGAGGGGGAGGAAGAGAAGACATGGAAGAACAGGGGGAGGAAAGGAAGAGGAGGAAGAGAGGAGAAAGAGGAGGAAGAAGATGAGGAGGAAGAGGGGGAGGAAGAGAAGGGGAGGAGGAAGAAGAGGGGGAGGGAAGGAAGAGGAGGAAGAGAGGAGGAAGAGGAGGAAGAAGAGGAGGAAGATGGGGGAGGAGGAGGAGGAAGAAGAGGGGGAGGAAGAGATGAGGAGGACTATGGTGTTCTTGGGGCCTCAGTGCTAGAAGGAACTGGGGTTTGCAGAGAGGAAGAGGAAGAGAAGAGGAAGAGAACTGGGGGGCTTCTTCTTGCTCTCTGAGCTTGATAATTTATTTGCAGACATTTCATAGCCTGACTAGGTAACTTCCATCCGTACTAAGGAGTGTGTAGTTTGTTCCCTGTTTACATAGCCTGCCCTTTCAGCATGGATGGGCCCATGAGACCACAGAGGCACTCAAAACAGACGATAAAAAGCTAAGAGAAAAAAAAGGAAAAGACCAGAACATCATCTCCAGCAGAAGATAAGCAGGGGTTAACACCAGACCAAGAAAAAAAAACAACCAGCAGAAAACAATGCTCTAATCAGAACCGCTAAGGAGGAATCCATACCCCCACCAAAACTGGCAAGGCAGGCGGTGCAGAGAGTGGTGAGGACGGCTGAAAAGATCATGGGCAGTTGCCTCCCTCCCATCCAGGACATAGCACAGAAGTGTTGTCTGAACAGGGTCCGTAAGATTATCTGGGACGCTACACATCCTCTTCGCGACCTGTTTCCCTTGTTTTCCTTCTGGGAGGAGGGGGCTTCGTGGTACCCGTAGCAGAACATCCAGATTCAGCCACAGTTTCGTTCCATACAGCATCAACCTTGTGAACTCTCAAGCTTCCTCCTTCCGTTTTGTACTCAAGATGGACAGTATTTAAATTTATTTGTTATGTATATGCAGGGGGCTGGGTCTATGCATATGTTGTGTATAGTATGTTTAGGTATGTGCCATGTATGTGTTTCACTTTGAGAGTGGGCAACTAAATTTCATTTTTGATGTGTGCCGTTGTGCCCACAGTAAAAAAAATGACAATAAAGGTTATCTTATCTTATCTTAAAAAAGGGACGTGGTGACTCAGTGGGTTCGGACGCTGAGCTTGTCGATCAGAAGGTCGGCAGTTTGGTGGGTCAAATCCCGAGTGCTGCGTAACAGAGTGAGCGCCTGTTACTCGTCGCAGCTTCTGCCAACCTAGCAGTTCGAAAGCACGTAAAAATGCAAGTAGAAAAATAGGGACCACTCCGGTGGGAAGGTAACAGCATTCCGTGCGCCTTTGGCATCTAGTCATGCCGGCCACATGACCATGGAGACATCCTTGGACAGGCGCTGGGTCTTCGGATTTGAAACGGAGATGAGCACCAGCCCCTAGAGTTGGAAATGACTAGCATGCATGTGCGGGGGAACCTTTACCTTTACCTATCTTATCTTACTCTACAAGGAGCAACGCCAAACACTCAGTCACCCTGATGATGTTGCCCAGTCATGTCATGAAATGTATGCAAACCTCCCCCCCCACAAAAAAACCAAAAACCCATGCAAGCTCAAAGAGCACCAAGGCCCCCCGCAGTTCAGCGCTGAGAACGTATATTCTCTTCTGTCAGAAGTTAAATGCATATAAACTGTCTTTCAGCGGGTTATCTTACTCGGCTGTCTTTTAAGCTCTGAAAGTGATTTGTGGATCAGTAGGTTACGGAAAACTGGGATATCACAATTGATTTATTTTTAAAAAATCCGAGTTTAGAGTTTAGCACAGCATGAGAGAACAGCCTTCGGTATGATTTTGTTGCAGAATTACAGAAAGCCAGAGTTGAAAAAGGACTTGGGAGGACATCGAGTGCTGACGGGGATTACGATGATCAAATGTCTTGCGTTGAAATGGCCGAATTAAAGGAAATGAGTGAGGTGTCGTAAAGCGGAACTGTCCATCGCTCATATCAAAGGCAATGACAGTGTAGTCACTTCCGCCTTTTATCTATGTACTTCTGTCCAGGCGACTGTGCAGATGGGACCACGATTGAGTCCAAAATGGATGTTGCTGAGTGAAACATTTGTTGCCCCATTTTACGACTTTCCTTGCTACAGTCTGTCGAAAGAAAAAAAATCTTCATCAGGGTCCAGTCCAAGCTGGGAATAAACAAAATGGAGACTGCTTTAAAAAGAAGGTTGTAGCTGGAAGGCCTGGAGGAACGTTGTTCATGGGGTCGTGATGGGTTGGACACGACTTTGCAACTAACAAAAACAACAAGTTGATTGAAGAGCAGACCCACAAGACATGGCTCTGGGGCAGCTGGCCCCATGGAGCTGGGAGTGGTGGGTTTTTATACCTTCTTGGGCTTTTGTATTTGGAGCTGTTCCTGTGGCATGAACTTTGACCTGAGTTTCAGTGTGTCTTTCTGATATTCTGATGGTGGTGTGTTAATCCTATTATGTCCTAAAGGTCATATCCTGCTTCCCTGTAACTGTGGCTGATGGGTATTGTCCTGTGTTGGATGGGTGAGGGGTTGTTGGTTCTAGGGATCTTTGTGTTTCTAATCCCATCAGCCCCAAGCTTCCTGGCTCCAGTCTTTCTGAAAGGATTATCAAATCTGCATTTCTGCAGAGCTGGTTTCTGCTTGGGGCATAGAGACTTGAGGTGTGTGTGTGTTCTGAATAACTTCATTATTCCTTTGGGGAAATATAATATGCTGTCCTTTTAATATCCCCCCAAAATATTTCCTTCTCTAGGGGGGTGGGTGGGTGCTGACTTCCAACAAGTCATTAGATTAGTAACATGGTTGTTAAGTGACTCTGGATTCCCCATTGACTTTGCTTGTCAGAAGGTCTCCGAAGTTGATGACGTGACCCCCTTTTGCGAACTTCTGACAAAGAAAACCCACGGGGAACTCAGCTTCGCTTGACAACCATGCTCCTAGCTTAACAAGTGCAGTGATTCACCTCACAGTTGTGACAAGAGAGGTCATCAAATGGGGGCAAAGCTCCCTTAGCAACTGTCTCACTTAGCAATGGAAAAATTGGGCTTAATTGTGGCTGTAAATGGAGAACTAACTAAGTGGAGAGACAGGCCTACTACTCTAGCTGTGAGGCCTGGGCAGAAGGGATCCTGAATCAGCACTGGCTTACTTGGAGGAGCACGATTCCACTTGAGGACAGATAGGTCTATTCGTAGATTTAAGCGAAGTTTGCTGCCTGACAATTATCCAAAGAGAGTTGTATAATTCTGTGAGCAATTCAACACATTAGTGATCTGTGTGGATTCTCCTGCTGAAGTGCAACTGAGGACAACTGAGGTGGCTTTTCATTCCTTTAAGTCTCCTTTCCTACAAAGCAGAGGTCCCCCCCAATCTTTTGGGCACCAGGGACCGGTTACGTGGATAGAGGTTTTTCCGCGGAGCAGACGGTGCCTGGTTTTGTGTGCTGCCTGCATCCCGCAGATGGGGCTTTGCTTGTTGGTGCGGACCGGTTGCTGGCATCCCGCGGCCTGGTACCGGTCCACGGCCCGGCAGTTGGGGACCCCTGCTATAAAGGATTATCTGCCTTATGGTGAAGGTTTAACCTGATGTTTACGGTTTCCTATCCTCAATTTCCCCAAAATTACTGGGGGTGTGTATATGTGCAGGTCCCAAAGGTGCTTTTTCAGGAGGCAACTGGACTTCCTTTGTTTTTCTTTGAAGACGTTTCGCTTCTCCTCCCAGAAGCTCCTTCAGCTCTGACTGGATGGTGGGGGAATGGAAGCATTTGTACTCCTTGCAGAGAGCTGGTCCTTCGTCTCCTTTTAGAGAGTCGTTGAGGCCACCTGGAGGTTTTACCTGTGTCCTCTGGGACACCTGAGTGGTGCAAATGGGTATGTACATTGGGGAAACAAAACAACCACTTTTAAAAAAAAAATCCATTTATATTCCGCCCTCCTCCGAAGACTCAGGGCGGCTTACAAGCTTAGCAGTCGCCTTCATTCTATGTATATGCCTGCTTATTAGGGCTTTCGCCCCCCCCCCAAGCAGCATTATTACAAAGTCAGCTTAATTGGCCCCAACAATCCGGGTCCTCATTTTACCTACCTCGGAAGGATGGAAGGCTGAGTCAACCTTGAGCGTGGTGGGACTCGAACCTGCACTAATTGCAGGCAGCTGGTGTTACTTAAGGAGGCATTAGCCCACTGCTCCACCAAGGCTCTTCATAAATGCATGGCACAACATAGGAGAACCAACCCATCAGGACAAGATTTGTCAGTCCATCTGCACTGAAAAGACAAAGGCCGCACTTTTGAAGGCAGCAAAGCCCACATTTTGGACAGAGAGGACCGCTGGTTTGAAGGAGGGATCAAGGAGGCTATCTGTGTCAAAACTGAACAGCCCTCCCTTAACAGAGGGGGAGGGATAGGACATCATCCATCTCTAGTGTACAACACGGTCCTTTCAACCGTTCCAAGAAGGCTCCACACACATTTGCACTACTTGGATGACCCTGAGCACACAGATAAAACCTCCAAGTTGCCTCCAGACAATTAATCAGTGGAACAGCTTGCCTCCAGAAGGTATGGGTGCTCCATCATTAGAGGTTTTCAAGAAGAGGTTGGAGAGCAATTTGCCTAGAATGGTATACGGTCTCCTGCTTGAAGAGAGGGTTGGATTACAAGACCTTCAAGGTCGCCTCCAACTCTTATTCTGTGTTCTGTAACCTGTATCTAACTTTGATGGGTTATGGCATGAAGCTTTCTTTGGTAGTATCCTGGATTGCCAATAATGGAACTGTCCATGTTACCACTTCGAGATGCCGATATGGGAGACCTCTTGACTTTATGGCAGGGCTCTTCAAACTTTGCCCTTTCATGACTTGTGGACTTCAACTCCCAAAATTCCTCAGCCAGGCACGTGTGCTGTTCTACCCGTGGGCAACTGCCCCTTGCCCAAACAACTCACTATTTCCCCTCCACACACACACCTGGTACACCATTGTGTGTGCTAGTTGAATCAGAATAAAACTGGGAGGGAGCTTTGAGGTCTTCTAGTCCAACCCCCTGCTCAAGCAGGAGACCCTATGCCATTCCAGACAAGTGGCTGTCCAGTCTCCTCTTAAAAACCTCCAGTGATGAAACACCCACAACTTCTGGAGGCAGCTTGTTCCACTGGTTAATTGTCCTCACTGTTAGGAAGTTTCTCCTTAATTCCAGGTTGCTTCTCACTTTCATTAGTTTCTAACAGTTGTTTCTCGTCCAAGGACCCCCACAGTCCTCCTCCTCCTCCTCCTCCTCCTCCTTCTCCTCTTCTCCTCTCCACAAGCTACATTCCCTTCTAGTGCTGATGATGTAACCTAGTTGGGTAATGAAATGGCTGCAGGAAAACCACCCAGCTCAGAGAACATCAAGGATCCAACAGCTCCTCCTCCTCCTCCTCCTCTTCTCTCCACAAGCTACATTCCCTTCTAGCGCTGATGATGTTACCTGGCTGGGTAATGAAACGTCTGCAAGAAAACCACCAAACTCAGAGAGCACCAAAGTCCCCACAGTCGTCGTCCTCCTCCTCCTCCTCCTCCTCCTCCTCCTCCTCCTCCTCCTCCTCCTCCTCCTCCTCCTCCTCCCTGCAAATCCCACTCTCTCCTAGCACCGATCATGTTCCCTAGTTGGATAATGAAACGTCTGCAAGAAAACAGCCAAGCTCAGAGAGCACCAACGACCCTTCATTTCAACCCAGTCTCCAAATGTTCTCCTTTATGACTACGATCCCCCTGACTTCAACCAACAGAGTAGGTAGCCATTTCTCTGAAATGGCCTAGGGTCTCCTGCTTGAGTGGGGTGGGGGGGTTGGGTTGGTCTAGAAGACCTCCAAGGTCCCTCTCAGCTCTCTCCTGATTGAACCAGAGCTTAAGTCAGGCTGAAATCGAAATTGAGGTCCTCTTTTTTCCCCCTCCCTCCACTTCCCATTCCTTCCGAGGGGAGTAATGAAGACTTGCACACAGAAAAGGAAGGGTGCGGCTCTTGAAACCACATGCCATGGAAATGCCGCATGTGGCAGTGCTGCCATAGCAACAGCTGGATTTTCCCCAGACTGAAATCATCCCCAGAAGACCAGTGAGGCCAAAGTTGTTAGAAACGAACTGGGTGTTTTGAAGTCTCTTGGGATTTCTTTCTTTCTTTCTTTCTTTCTTTCTTTCTTTCTTTCTTTCTTTCTTTCTTTCTTTCTTTCTTTCTTCCTTCCTTCCTTCCTTCCTTTCCTTCCTTCCTTCCTTCCTTCCTTCCTTCCTTCCTTCCTTCCTTCCTTCCTTCCTTCCTTTCTTTCTTTCTTTCTTCCTTTCTTTCTTTCTTTCTTTCTTTCTTTCTTTCTTTCTTTCTTTCTTTCTTTCTTTCTTTCTTTCTTTCTTTCTTTCTTTCTATGGAGTGGTTCTTGATGCTCTCTGAGCTTGGTGGTTTTCTTGAAGATATTTCATTACCTGGCTAGGTAACACCATCAGTACTAGAAGGGAGGGGGGCTGTTGAGAGGAGCAGGAGGAGGAGGAGAAGGAGGAGGATCATGGGGTCCTTTGTGCTCTCTGATCTTAGTGGTTTTCCTGCAGACGTTTCATTACCTGGCTAGGTAACATCACCAGAGCTAGAAGGGAGGAGGAGGAGGAGGAGGAGGAGGAGGAGGAGGAGGAGGAGGAGGAGGAGGAGGAGGAGGCATTTTTTATAAAAAGAATAGAGTAGGGTCCTTGATGCACTTGGTTCTTTTCTTGCCGACGTTTCATCACCCAGCTGTGTTAGGAGGGACTGGGTTTCTTCTCTGTTTGTTTACAAGTGGCCTGAGCTGCCTGTATTGGTGGGAGTCTTCTTGGTCAGCAGCCACCAACCTTTTGGGCACCAGGGACCGGTTCTGTGGAGAGAGGTTTTTCCACGGATCAGAGGGTTAGGGCATGGTTTCCCATGCTGCCTGCATCCAACGGATGGGGCTTCGCTTGTTTGTGCGACCCAGTTTCCGGCACACTGTGGCCCAGAGCTAGCCCATGGACCAGGGGCTTGGGGACCCTTGTTCTTGGTAGTTCCTTGATTAGGCTGTTGATTACCGAGTTGGTTAATTCCATTTATTTGGGTATTACTGTATTTACTGCTTGGTGTTAATCTCTACATATCTGGGTGTTGACTGCTGCTCAGGAGGTGTTGTAGCCTTTTTGTTTCATTTCTTTTTTCGTTGCCTCTTTTGAGCGGCATGTAAACGTGGTTTATCTCTATGGGCCTGTTGATGGCTGATAGGTCTTTCTTTAACATTTTATCAAGATGCAAAGAAAAATGCAAAATGCAAATAGTAGGACACAATGGGGAGGAGAAAGGGAGGAGAAAAGGAGGGGAAGGGAGGAGAAAAAAAAGAGAGATTGACTTCGGACTTCCCCTATTGCAGTAGAATAAAGCATTAATGCCAAAGCCTCAACTTTTTACTTTTTCACAATAGCAAAAACTAGCCATTTCTGTAACAACAAATCAATCTAAGTGAAACCCAGAATCAAAGTTACATTTCCCCCCCCCCCAACCTCAAGCACAAAGTCCAGAAGTGGTCCCCATGTAGAAACAAAGGTACTTACATTCTTTTCTTTAATCAAAACAGTCAACAGTAAAACTGACTCGCTCAGACGAGCCATCTCAAGACGGCAAAGCCGACTCAACTGAGTCCCGGGGAAACTCTTTAGCTTTAAAGTCCCGCAGAATGGTTTTTTTCAAGGGCAACTGGACTTTTTCTTGGAAGACCTTTCACTTCTCATCCAGGAAGCTTCTTCAGGTTCGGACTGGACGGTGGGGAACGGAGGGATTTGTGCTCCTTTGCAGTCATCTGGTCGTTTGCATTCTTTTGGAGGGTTGTGGAGGCCACCTGGAGGTTTTATCTGTGTCCTCAGGGTCACCTGGGTGCTGCAGGCGGGCATGGAGCCTCCTTGGGGCTGCTGGGGGGACCGTGTGGTGGACTGGAGATGGTTGGTGTCGTGTCCCTCCCCCTCGGTTGAGAGAGGGCTGTTCCAATTTTGATATTCTACCTTGGGGAAACAAAACAACCACTTCACAAACGCCTGGCACAACGTAGGAGAACGAACCCATCAGGACAAAACTCAGCCGTCCACCTGCCTTTAAAAGACCAAGGCCGCCATTTCGAAGACAGCAAAGTCCCCAATTTGGACAGAGAGGCCCGCTGGTTTGAAAGAGGAATCAAAGAGGCCATCTAGGTCTTGGTGGAGCAGTGGGCTAATGCCTCCTTAAGTAACACCAGCTGCCTGCAATTAGTGCAGGTTCGAGTCCCACCAGGCTCAAGGTTGACTCAGCCTTCCATCCTTCCGAGGTAGGTAAAATGAGGACCCAGATTGTTGGGGGCAATAAGCTGACTTTGTAATAATGCCACTTGGGGGGGGCGCACGAAAGCCCTAATAAGCAGGCATGTACACAGAATGAAGGCTATTGCTAAGCACATTGATTTGTGCTTTAAATTGTAAGCCGCCCTGAGTCTTCGGAGAAGGGCGGGATATAAATGGGATTAAAAAAAAAATTGGCCCTCTCTGCCAGCTCCATCAACTTCTGTAGCCATCCCTCCATAGTGGGCATCGAAATGTCCTTCCATTTTTTTGTGCATACAATAGTCCTGCTGCTGTCAACATATAGAGGATCAGAGTTCCGAATTTTTTTCCCCCAAGTCTTTTTCCATTGAACCCAAAAGAAAAAAATTCTGGTTTATTTTTAGCTTAAGGATTTTCTGTATCAAAATGCGAATCCTTCTCCAATCTTTCTTTGCTTTGTGATGGATGATAGGTCTGAATGCCAGGCTTCCAAGGATTTTTGTGGCATTTGGGAGGCTTAGCTGCTCACAGTTTCCCAGTTGAAACTATGGCAAAAAAAAAAATCTGTCTACGTACTGTACAGCTAAAGGGTTTTTATCATATCTCCTGAATCCTATTTGGTATTGACAGAGGGATAAAGATCATGTGAAGTATTAATATCATTTTACAAGGCCTTGGTCAGGCCACACTTGGAATCCTGCACCCAGTTTTGGTCACCACGATGTAAAAAAGATGTTGAGACTCTAGAAAGAGTACAGAGAAGAGCAGCAAAGATGATTGGGGGACTGGAGGTAAAACATATAGGGAACGGTTGCTGGAATTGAGTATGTGTAGTTTAATGAAGAGAAGGACGAGGGGGGACATGATAGCAGCGTTCCAGTATCTCAGGGGCTGCCCCAAAGAAGAGGGAGTCAAGCTATTCTCCAAAGCACCCAAAAGCAGGACAAGAAGCAACGGATGGAAACTGATCAAGGAGAGAAGCAACCTGGAACTAAGGAGGAATTTCCTGGACTGGTAGCTAAAATATATGAAGAACAGTTGCTGGAATTGGGAATGTCTAGTCTAATGAAGAGAAGGATGAAGGGGTAACAGTCTTTCAATATCTTAAGGGCTGCCCCGAAGAAGAGGGAGTCAAGCTATTCTCCAAAGCACCTGAAGGCAGGACAAGAAGCAATGGGTGGAAACTAACCAAAGAGAGAAGCAACCTGGAATTAAAGAGAAATTTCATGACAGTGAGAACAATTATTTTATTTATTTATTTATTTTAATTCCATTTATATCCCGCCCTTCTCCGAAGACTCAGGGCTGCTTACAAGCTTAGCAGTAGCCTTCATTCTATGTATATGCCTGCTTATTAGGGCTTTCACACACACCCCAAGCGGCATTATTACAAAGTCAGCTTAATTGCCCCCAACAATCATTAACCAGTGGAACCAACTGCCTCCAGAAGCTGTGAATGCTGCAACATTGGAAGTTTTTAAGAAGAGACTGGACAACCATTTGTCTGAAATGGTATAGGGTTTCCTGCCTGAGCAGGGGGTTAGACTAGATGACCTCCAAGGTCCCTTCCTTTCTTCTTCTTCTTCTTCTTCTTCTTCTTCTTCTTCTTCTTCTTCTTCTTCTTCTTCTTCTTCTTCTTCTTCTTCTTCTTCTTCTTCTTCTTCTCGTCATCATTATCATCATCATCATCATGGTCTGGTATTAAAGACTCTTTACCCATGACTGACCTAAGAAACAGCCCTTTGAACAATCTCCTGGAAATCAAAGTAGACCATCTTCTCCAACGTGGTGTCCCAGTGAATTTGAACTGGAACTTGCCTAATGAACGGTTCAGCATCCCAATGCCAGTGTCAGCTCAAGGGCGTTCGAGGCAAATCATTGTGGCTAGGAAGTTCAGTGATATAATGAGTTGTGAACTTCATAGGACCAAGTGTTATCTCCAGATGTCTCCATCACTGTTTGTTTTTTTTAACAACCGCAATCTGACAGTCAGTCTTCAGATGTCAACACATACCCCTCTCCTGTTTTTAAGCTGTCTGATCCGGCTTACGGCTAGATTATTTTTCAAAAAAGGTTGAAAAGAAGAAGAAATGAAGGTGGTTCTGCTGTTTTGGGACCTCACCGGTAGAATTTGGCAGAGGAGATTTCAAAAAAGCAAGCAGGGTGTCTGCCAAACCCTGTTCTCGACAGACAGTTATCCTCAATGTGTCTTGTCGTCTGGGTGAATGTTGCAGACCACAGGCCACCCTTACAATTGGCAAAATGTGGAACGTGATTGTCACAATCTGACAGCTGTCAGAAGACTTCTGGGCTAGGTTTTTCTTCCCGCATTCAAGCCATGCTCAGTGTACATTTTTCTGGAGTGTTCTGAGATGAGTGGAAGCTTTAGGGGGGGAACTTGGAGATGACGTTGAAATGGGCAGGATGGATAGTATCGCAGAAGGACGTTGAGAATAATGATCTGGATAGGCTGGAGAACATAGAATCCCTGGGCTGGAAGGGACCTTGGAGGTCTTCTAGTCCAACCCTCGGCTCAAGCAGGAGAGCCAATGCCATTTCAGACAAAGGGCTGTCCAGTCTCTTCTTAAAAGCCTCCAGTGATGTATATAAGAGCACAAAGTTACACAATAGAAGAGAATCTCTGTAGCTCAGGGTTGAACTGGGGGGTCCTTGGTGGTCTCTGAGCTTGCTTGTTTTCTTGCAGATGTTTCATGACCCAACTAGGTGTCATCATCAATGCTAGAAGGGAGTGGGGTTTGTGGAGAGGAGGGGGAGGAAGAGGAGGAGGAGGAGGAGGAGGAGGAGGAAGGAGGAGGAGGAGGACGTTTCCTGACCCCACTAGGTAACATCATCAGTGCTAGAAGGGAGTTGGATTTGTTCTCTTTTGATACAGTTTAGATCGTTAAAACATAAATGTAAAGCCGTATAGAAAAAGAAGTAAGAAAGAAAAAAAGGAAAATGGGTTGAAAACAATAAAGAACAAAGAGAAAGAAAAAGCCTCCCCCCAAAAAAAAAAAACAGTTAAGCAACGTCTACTTTCCTTTATACTAGTCAGTGCTTTTTTTGTAAAAGAAAAAGGTGCCGGAACTCACACACGTCATACAACCCGCCATGCCTACCCTACAAGGTTTCCTCCAAAAAAGGTGCCGGAAGTCCGTTCTGAGCGTTCTATGAGAAAAAAAAAATCCCTGATACTAGTTATAAACATACTAGAAGTTTGGAAGCCAACACCGTGGGTCCTAAAACACCCTGTGGCTAATGCCGTCTCTTCGCTCAGCTTTTGCAATTATTCCTCACAGGGTGAAATCAGACGGGACGCCCCATGGTTCCCTGGTTACACGAGTCAGGCCGCTGAAATTGATGTTATTTTCATTATTGACAGTTCAGAGAGGGCAACTGCAAAAAGCGGCAACGTTTCCTTACATCTCCATCAGAGGTTTGCAACCAAGAGTTTCCCTACGTGACAGTTTGCAAACCAAATGTCCCTCCCAGACCCGTGTTTGCAGCTTCGGTGATAGAGCAACTACATTACATCTCCAACATAACCTTTGGGTCACAGCATGTCCAGTCGGCAAAAGGGAGGTCATTTTTTCCCCCCAGCTTCTGCTCAAAGACGTAACTCCCGGCGAGAAAATAGCAGCGTGTGCAATTTTTGTTGAAACGCACCAGATTCAGGAAAAGAGCGGAAAAATCTCAGCAGGCTAGTCTGGAAGCCGCTATTTTATAGCCATTTGCGTTACCAATCCGGATACTTTTTTTTTTTTTTTGAAAAACAAAAAAAAAAGGAAAAAAACCAACTTGCTGAGATAGCTTCAGATTACATACCATTTCCCCCCTCCCGCCCCCCCCGCTGGGTTTCAAATCTTCGATAGGTTGGAATGCAGAAATTCTGTCAGATCCTGTTGCTGCTGGCAAAAAAAATATAACCCGGTTCCCTGCTTTGTCATTCTGGCCCCGTCTCAAGTATTCATTGCTCAAAATAACGGTGATTCAGCCTCCTCTTGATGGGTGGAGAGGACACTGCCGTAGCCAGGCTGCAGTGCTCCATCTGCCGCCTTGTAAAAAATGAAGATATCGAAAATGCGGGGATTAAAAAAAAAAGTTGGACAGCAGATCTATCGCTCCTTGAAAAATGGTGTCTTCCTAATTAAGAGATGACTCACAGACAAGATAAAAGTGAACAAGTTCTTTTGCAAGTGGCCCCCATCTGATGCTTGGGAATGGATGACTAATGCATCCCGCCCCAAAACTCAGCTAAATATGTGGAAGTCCACTTCTAAATGTCTCCGAGGATCTGGAATGCTGAATTCCAGAATTTTCAAAGGTTTGCAAAGGGCTTTGCAATTTTGTGTGTGTATGTGTATGTATATATGTACATGTATGTGTATGCATGTGTGTGTGTATAATAAAGTTGGAAGTGACCTTGGAGGTCATCTAGTCCAACCCCCTGCTCAGGCAGGAAACCCTATACCATTTCAAACAAATGGCTGTCCAGTCTCTTCTTCAAAAATTCCAGTGTCGGAGCATTCACAGTTTCTGGAGGCAGGTTGTTCCACTGGTTAATTGTCCTCACTGTCAGGAAGTTTTTCCTTAGTTCCAGGAAGTTTTTCCTTAGTTCCAGGTTGCTTCTCTCCCCGATTAGTTTCCATTCCATCCGCGGTGGCTCAGTGGGTTAGGACGCTGAGCTTGTCGATCAGAAGATCGGCAGTTTGGCGGGTCAAATCCCGAGTGCCGCGTAGCAGAGTGAGCGCCTGTTACTCGTCCCAGCTTCTGCCAACCTAGCAGTTCGAAAGCACATAAAAATGCAAGTAGAAAAATAGGGACCACTGCGGTGGGAAGGTAACAGCGTTCCGTGCGCCTTTAGCGTCCAGTCATGCCGGCCACATGTCCACGGAGACGTCCTCGGACAAGCGCTGGCTCTTCGGCTTTGAAACGGAGATGAGCACCGGCCCCTAGAGTCGGAAACGACTAACACGCATGTGCGGGAGAACCTTTACCTTTACCTTTTATATATATATATATATATATATATATATATATATATATATATATATATATATATATATATATACGCGGTGGCTCAGTGGGTTAGGACGCTGAGCTTGTCGATCAGAAGAGTGCCGCGTAACAGAGTGAGCGCCTGTTACTCGTCCCAGCTTCTACCAACCTAGCAGTTCTAAAGCACGTAAAAATGCAAGTAGAAAAATTGGGAACACTACGGTGGGAAGGTAACAGCATGTATGCATGTATGTACAAAAATATTTAAAGAAGGAAAGG
>NW_028148452.1:284055-292130 GCF_947247035.1 Vipera ursinii | reverse complement strand
ATCATGTCCCCCCTTGTCCTTCTCTTCATTAAACTAGAGACATACCCAATTCCAGCAACCGTTCCTTATATGTTTTAGCCTCCAGTCCTCTAATCATCTTTGTTGCTCTTCTCTGCACTCTTTCCAGAGTCTCAACATCTTTTTTACATCGTGGTGACCAAAACTGGATGCAGTATTCCAGGTGTGGCCTTACCAAAGCATTGTAAAGTGGTATTAGTACTTCACTTGATCTTGATTCTCTCCCTCTGTTAATGCAGCCTAGCACTGTGTTGGCTTTTTTGGCAGCTGCAGCACACGGCTGGCTCCTATTGACGTGATTGTCCACTAGGACTCCGAGATCTCTCTCACTGTTACTACTATCAAGCAAGGTACCACCTATACTATACCTGTGCATTTGTTTTTTCCTGGCTAAATGCAGAACCTTACTTTTTCACCATTGAATTTCATTTTGTTAGATAGCGCCCAGTGTTCGAGTCTGCCCAGATCCTCCTTTCATCATGTTTTTTTGTCTCAGCCAGTGTATTTTTTCCCAAGGAAAGACTTCTTAAACTCAAAATCTTCATATTGTGTTTAAAAAAAAAACCCTACAGAAGATTCATTCAAAATCTGATTTTCAGTCGGACTGGCCCCTTAGTCTGTTAAAAGCTTTCCAAAATTAACAGTCCTGTCAGCTTTTTTCCCCTCTTTATTTCTGAATTCTTTTTTTAAAAAAAGAAATGTTTCAGTTTTGACCTTACAAAAGTTTAAGTTTTAAACTTATAAGGCTTAAAAATGCCGTTATTCGCTCAATAAAGAGGCTAACCCCCACCCCAAATCTCCGTGGGACCCCATCTTAAAGAATTTGCTCAGAAATGAGAGCTTATTCAGTCTCCATGATTCTGCATGTATTTATTGACATTGAAGCACATTAACGCAGCATCATACGACACTTGCATTCCTGGGAATGGTGTTTGTGGAATGGAGGAGGAGGAGGAGAAGGAGGAGGAGGAGGAGAAGGAGAAGGAGAAGGAGAAGGAGAAGGAGAAGGAGAAGGAGAAGGAGAAGGAGAAGGAGAAGGAGAAGGAGAAGGAGAAGGAGGAATGTGGGATGCTTGGCACTCTCTGAGCTTGGTTGGTTTCTTGCAGACATTTCATTACCAAACTAGGTAACAACATCAGTGCTAGAAGGGAGGAGGGTTTGTGGAGAGGAGGAGGAGGAGGAGGAGGAGGAGGAGGAGGAGGAGGAGGAGGAGGAGGAGGAGCAGGAGGAGGAGGAGGAGGAGGAGGAGGAGGACTATGGGGTCCTTGGTGCCCTGTGAGCTGGGTGGTTTTCTTGCAGACATTTCATTACCAAACTAGGTAACAACATCAGTGCTAGCAAATGGAGGCTCTGCTCCCTGTTTATATACATTAGCTTGCTTTGAAAGCTTTGGTGGGAGGCATTTGACTCTTAGGTAGCACCTTGATGACTATATTTTTTTTCTGCTTGATTGTTTGCCTGCTTAATTAGTATCTGTCTCCTTGGTAATTCCTTGATTAGGGTATTGTTTCTTGCTTGATTGTTTGCCCGGTGTTAATCCCAGCTTATCTGGGGGTTCACTGCTAATGAGGATGCATTCTGTTCTTTTTGTTCCCTGCTTAGCTTTTTATTGATTTTTTTTTGAATAATGTGTAAATTTGGTTAATCTCCGTGTGTCTATTGAGGTGTCATTTGTCTGGCTGCCAAGCTTCCGGAAATTCCCTAACATATTTGGATGGAGCTTTGTCAAGGAATTGCGCAGCTGGTGTCCAAATGAAGTCAGAGATGGTGATATGACATGACAGTTTTATGTAAATAAATATTATATAAGCATACATAAATACATACATACATACATACATATATGTTTTCTGAGGTTTTCGCGGGTGTCTGTATGTGGACCTTTGCCTGATGATGACGGATGGGATTCCGTCGAAACATTGCGCCTACACCTTCATTTCTACGCGGGAAAAACCCCGAATGACCAAAGGTTCACACACACACACACACACACACACACACACACACACACACACACACACACACACATATATATATATATATATATATATATATATATATATATATATATATATATATATATATATATATATATATATATATATATATATATATGCATCTTTGGTTATTCGGGTTTTTCCCCACGTAGAACTAAAGGTGTAGGGGCGACGTTTCGACGGAATCCCATCCATCATCATCAGGCTGGTGGCTTCTGCTTCCTTCTTCTGGGAGAAGCATGTGGCTGTTTGTTCCTCTTTTTTAAACTGCCAGAGGGGGTGTGTTCTGTGGGTGGAGGTGTGCTCTGATTGGGTGGGGGAGTAAGTGTGTTCTGATTGGGTGGGAGTGTGTTTTGAATGGTGGGTGTGTTCTGATTGGGTGGGGGTGTGTTTTGAGTGGATGGGCTGGTCTCAGCTGCCAGCCTTAGACCTGAGCTGGTGAGTTGTGCTGCTTTTGTTCGGCTTCGTGTTTGTGGTGGTGCCATGTTTTTATAGTGGGTGTCAGTTTGCTTATTGTGTGGTTTGGAGGGGTTTAAAGTGGCTGATGTTGCAGCTGTAGTTAGGTTTCTGTTTTGTGGTTGTGCCTCGTTATCATTGTGGGTTCGGATTTGCTTTTTGAATGGTTGTGTGGTGGTGATGTCATGTGGTGTTATCATGAGTTTGGGTCTATCATTCTTGGTGGTTGGGACTCGTCTGTCAATCAAGGCGGGTTTCCAAATGGTTGGTAGGCGAGAGGTATCATCTCGTTTGTTTATGCTGTGGGGGCGTTTTTCTATCTCAATGGCTTCTCTGATTATTCTGTTGTTAAAATGTTCAATTTTGGCGATAGTTTTGGTTTTTTTAAAATCAATTTCATGTCCCATAGCTTCAAAGTGTTGGACCAGGGATGAAGTTTGTTCTCCTTTTCTGAGTGAGTTTTTGTGCTCTTCAATGCGTGCACTTATTCTTCTGTTGGTCTGTCCGATGTATGTGGTGGGGCAGGTGGTGCATGGGATTTCGTATACTCCTTGGTTTTCTAAGCCAATTATGTCCTTGGGGTTTCTTAGGATGGTGGATATTTTTCTGTCTGTGTATAATGCTGTTTTGATGTTGTGTTTTTGGAGGACCTTACTGATTCTGTCTGTGGTCCCTTTTAAGTATGGGAGGAGGGCTTTAAAAGGGACCACAGACAGAATCAGTAAGGAAGCAGAAGCCACCAGCCTGATGATGACGGATGGGATTCCGTCGAAACGTCGCCCCTACACCTTTAGTTCTACGCGGGGAAAAACCCGAATAACCAAAGATGCACATACGAACACCCGCGAAAACCTCAGAAAACATATATATATATATATATTTGTATTTTGTATATGTATACATATGTATATGTATATGTATGTATATATACATTTATGTGTACATATATGTGTATGTATATATGTGTATATACATAAACATATGTAGATCTTTGGTCATTCGGGTTATTTCCCACGTAGAATTGAAGGTGTAAGAGCAACGTTTCAACGAAATCTCATCTGTCATCCTCAGGCTGGTGGCTTCAGCTTCGTTCTTCTGGGAGAAGTGTGTGGTAGTGGCTGTTTGTTCCTCTTTTTTTAACATATATATATATATATATATATAGACACATATACATATATATTCACATATATGTATGTATGTATGTATATGTGTATGTATTTGTATATATATATGTGTGTGTGTATACGAATATGCGAATATGTATGTATATAAGTATATATATGTATATATGTACACACACACACACACACAGAGAGAGAGAGAGAGAGAGAGAGAGAGAGAGAGAGAGAGAGAGAGAGAGAGAGTTCCAGGTTGCTTCTCTCCTTGATAAGTTTCCATTCGCTGCTTCTTGACCTGCCTTCAGGTGCTTTGGAGAATAGCTTGGCTCCCTCTTCTTTGAACGATCACTAAATAGTTGTAAATAGAGGACTAACATAACACAAACCTAGTTAGAACTTCCTTCTATTTAGTAGGCTATTTATCTTCTAATGCTAATCACAGTGCAATAGAATAGAATAGAATAGAATAGAATAGAATAGAATAGAATAGAATAGAATAGAATAGAATAGAATAGAATGGAATGGAATGGAATGGAATGGAATGGAATGGAATGGAATGGAATGGAATGGAATGGAATGGAATGGAATGGAATAGAATAGAATAGAATAGAATAGAATAGAATAGAATAGAATAGAATAGAATAGAATAGAATAGAATAGAATAGAATAGAATGACAGATTCTCTCTTCTTGAAAGCTTCCAGCGATGAAGCTCCCACAACTTCTTGTGGCCAGCTGTTCCACTGGTTAATTGTCCTCCCTATTAGGAACTTTCTCCTTAGTTATAGGTTGCTTCTCTCCTTAATCAGTTTCCATCGGTTGCTTCTTGTCCTGCCTTCTGATGCTTTGGAGAATAGCTTGACTCCCTCTTCTTTGGGGCAGCTCCTGAGATATTGGAAAATAGCTACCATGTCAACAATAGTCCTTCTTTTCATTAAACTAGACCTGACCAGTTCCTGCAACTGTTCTTTATATGTTTTAGCCTCCAGTCTCCTGATCATCTTTGTTGCTCTTCTCTGCGCTTTTTCTAGAGTTTCAACATCTTTTTTTCTAGTGTGCAGACCAAAACTGGTTGCAGCATTCTAGGTGTGGTCTTACTAATTCAGGAACTCTAACCTCATATCCAGAATGTGTTGCTATATTTTGGAAGATTTATGATTTATGATATCCAAGCCCCTGAGCCTCCTGCTTCTCACCCAAGCTGAGCTACTGTTGCTTCTCTGAAAAACATAGGAAAAAATCCCCAATTTGGGGGGTAGGTGGGTGGGTGGAAGAAGAAGAATAAAGGCCCATTTTCAGATGGGAGATAACTTGAATTTCCAGTTGTCATGGTTACAGAGTCATCCTGACTCTGCCCGTAAGAACACGGGATTTCTTTGGCTCCAAAGCTGCCATTATAGTTTTTTTAATGTGTCTTTCCTCAAATAGCAAAGAATTTGGGAAAAGAGAAAGACAATTGATGGCATTCTTCCTCATCTGTTTTGTCAGTCTCCGTGACATCTTCACAAGAGATTTCCATTCACTAACTAGAGTAAATAATTCCTTCATTAATAACCTTTATGAAAAATCACCCCTGCAGACTGTAGTTGTCCTGTACATTTAGTGAGGAACAGGATAATAGAGTTGGAAGGGACCTTGGAGGTCTTCTAGTCCAACCCCCTGCTCAGGCAGGAAACCCTATAAAATTTCAGACAAATGGCTGTTGAATCTCAGTGACTGAATTCATCATTATTATCTTTCTATAGTCCAAGACAAGGGTCTTCACACTTGGCCCTTTTTTGACTTGTGGACTTCAACTCCCAGAATTCCTCAGCCAGGCACTCAGAGCCCTCTCTGTTGGCACGTGTGCCACTGCCATCACAGCAGGTCCATCAGGCCGCCACTGCAACCCGGAGCAGGAGCTCTGCCTAGCACAAAGGAGGCGAAGCACAAAGGTGATAGAGCAGAAGTCACCAACCATTGTCAACTGGTGAACTGGAAGAAAAGGGAAGGGGAAGCATTTTACATGCGTGCATGTGCGCATGGGGCCGCCAGCACACCCAGCTGCAAATGGGGCAGGGCTAGTGCCTGTGTGATACTCACTAGCCTTGCCCTGTTCTTGCGTGGTGCAGCGCCTTGTATCTGCACCCCGCGGCGTGGCGGTGACCATTTTGGCGCCTTGCAGCACAGTGGCCCATTTTGGCACCCCCAGTTTTTGTGTGCCAGAGGCGGCACTCAGAGGTGCCTCCCTGCCCCCCTCCCCCCCGAGGGCACCACAATGTTGATGCAGCCCTGGCATTTTGTGATAAATAAGTGGGTTTGGGGTTGCAGTTTGGGCATGCGGTCTCTAAGAGGTTCACCGTCACTGACTTAGAGGTTTACCTGTGTCCTCAGGGACAACTAACTAGTGCAAGTGTGTGTGGAGCCTTCTTGACTGTAGGATGTTGTCTGTATCCCTTCGCTGTTGAAGACAGGTGCAGGCTGTAAGGGATGAGCCTGTGTTATCTCCATCTCAAACTGAAGCACACATGGTTCCTGAGGGCACAGGTAAACCTCCAAGTGGCCTCAACGACTCTCTAAAAGAATACAAATGACCGGCCCTCTGCAAGGAGTATAAATCCTGCCATTCCCCACCATCCAGTCAGAGCTGGAGGATGGAGGATCTCCTTAGACCAGGGGTCTTCAAACCTGGCCCTTTTGTGACTTGTGGACTTCAGCTCCCAGAATTCCTCAGCCAGTGTGCCTCGCTGAGGAATTCTGGGAGTTGAAGTCCACAAGTCATAAAAGAGCCAAGTTTGAAGACCCCTGGTCTAGGACCAGGTTTTCTCAACCTTGACCACTTTAAGATGGGTGGACCTCAACTCTCAGAATTTCCCAGGAATTCTGGGAAATGGACTCCACTCATTTTAAAGCAGCCAAGGTTGAGAAACATTACCCTAGGTTTTTTGGGTGAAACAAATTGGGAATCTTTTGGCTTATGTACCGCAATGTCTCCTCTGTGGTCTTCTGCTCTACATCCAGTGACAAAAAGTCTTGAAATAAGAGTTACTCCAAAAGCAGAAGGTCACTCCACTCCTTGGGTTCTTCAGATCACTCATAGCCAAACAGGAGGTCTAGTACAACAGGGGTGCCCAATCCTTGGTCCATAGACCAGTACCAGGCTGCAGCACGCCAGCAACTGGTCCGCACAAACAAATAAAGCCCCATCCACAGGATGTAGGCAGTACACAAAACCACACACTATCTGGTCCGCAAAAAAAAATGTTCACCATGGAACTGGTCCCTGGTGCCCAAAAGATTGGGGAGTTCCATAGTAGAAGACTTGATCTAGATTTCATAAGGTCTGGATGGAGAGAAACAAATTCGGGTTTCACCCCATCATCTTGGGGTTGTGAAGTCTTCTGATTTTAAACTTGGACTTAGGATGGGCTTGTGCTCTTCAATTTGGGGGTTCTTTCTTGGTTCTCATCAGAAGAACTGTGGCTTTGTTAACGGGAGCCACTAACAAAAGTTCTTTCCTTGATTAGTTTTCATCCAGCGGTTGTTGTCCCGCCTTTCAGGTGCTTTGGGAGAATGGCTTGACTGCCTCTCCTTTGGGTCACCCCCTGAGATATTGGAAGACTGCTGTCATGTCACCCTTAGTTCAATCTAGTGCAACCCCCTGTTCAAGGCAGTAGACTGTATACCATCCTGGTCAAAAGACTGTCCAGTCTATTTTTGGAAACCTAATCCATCTCTTGGTCAAACTAGACCTACTCAATTCCTGCAACCGTTGGCTTGACTGCCTCTCCTTTGGGTCATCCCCTGAGATATTGGAAGACTGCTGTCATGTCACCCTTAGTTCAATCTAGTGCAACCCCCTGTTCAACGCAGTAGACTTTATACCATCCTGGTCAAAAGACTGTCCAGTCTATTTTTGGAAACCTAATCCATCTCTTGGTCAAACTAGACCTACTCAATTCCTGCAACCGTTGGCTTGACTGCCTCTCCTTTGGGGCATCCCCTGAGATATTGGAAGACTGCTGTCATGTCACCCCTAGTTCAATTTAGTGCAACCCCCTGTTCAAGGCAGTAGACTTTATACCATCCTGGTCAAAAGACTGTCCAGTCTATTTTTGGAAACCTAATCCATCTCTTGGTCAAACTAGACCTACTCAATTCCTGCAACCGTTGGCTTGACTGCCTCTCCTTTGGGGCATCCCCTGAGATATTGGAAGACTGCTGTCATGTCACCCTTAGTTCAATCTAGTGCAACTCCCTGTTCAAGGCAGTAGACTTTATACCATCCTGGTCAAAAGACTGTCCAGTCTATTTTTGGAAACCTAATCCATCTCTTGGTCAAACTAAACCTACTCAATTCCTGCAACCGTTGTTCGTGGGCTTTAACCTCAAATTAAATCCAAGGGGGGGGAGATTCAGAACTGCATTTTGATACTTTAAGAAAAAAAACAACACCCCCAAAACATTAGGACATCGTGATGACCCCCTCCTCTCCATTTTATGAG
>NW_028148452.1:251555-279055 GCF_947247035.1 Vipera ursinii | reverse complement strand
CTTGGTAACCTGGCTGTCAAGTGATTCTGGCTTCTCCATTGACTTTACTCGTCGAAAGGTCACAAAAGGTGAACACGTGACACACATACCCTCCTCCCCCCCCCGGGGGTGCTGCAATCGTCATAAATATGAGTCAGTTGCCAATCATCTAAATTTTGATCAGGTCACCAAGGGGGATGCGGGGATGGGAAGGGAAAGAAAAGAGAAGAAAGAAAGAAAGAAAGAAAGAAAGAAAGAAAGAAAGAAAGAAAGAAAGAAAGAAAGAAAGAAAGAAAGACAGAAAGAAAGAAAGAAAAGGAGGGAGGGAGGGAAGGAGGAGATGTATGATGGAAAGGAAAGGAAAGGATGGAAGAAAGAAAGAAAATGAAAGAAAGAAAGAAAGAAAGAAAGAAAGAAAGAAAGAAAGAAAGAAAGAAAGAAAGGGAGGGAGGGAGGGAGGGAGGAGATGTATGATGGAAAGGAAAGGAAAGGAAAGGAAAGGAAAGGAAAGGAAAGGAAAGGAAAGGAAAGGAAAGGAAAGGAAAGGAAAGGAAAGGAAAGGAAAGGAAGAAAGAAAGAGAGAGAGAGAGAGAGAGAGAGAAAGAAAGAAAGAAAGAAAGAAAGAAAGAAAGAAAGAAAGAAAGAAAGAAAGAAAGAAAGAAAAGGAGGGAGGGAGGGAGGAGATGTATGATGGAAAGGAAAGGGTGAAGAAGGAAAGGAAAGGAAAGAAGGAAAGGATGAAAAAGGGAAGGGAAGGGAGGGAAAGAAGGATGAAGAAGGAAAGGAAAGGAAAGGAAAGGAAAGGGGACAGGAGGAAGAAAAAATGAAATGAAAAGAGGAAAGGAAGGGAAAGGATGAAGAAGGAAAGGGAAGGAAAGGAAAGAAGAAAAGGATGAAGAAGGAAAGGAAAGGAAAAGGAAAGGAAAGGAAAGGAGGAAGAAAAAATGAAATGAAAAGAGGGCAGGAAAGGAAAGGGACAGCAATGAAATGGAGAACCACCTCAAATAATAAGATAGCATGAAAACAGCTTTGCTTCGCTTACACCCCCGTATTTCTCAACCGTTAGTAACTTTAAGATGTCTGGGCAAATTCCGAGAGTTGAAGCCCAGCCACCTTCAAACTGCCCCGTAGCCCTTCCGTGGACCAAGGACCGTGCATGGTGAGCTTCTAAAGATGGCCTCTCGGACACCCTTGCTCTTTCTGGTTCGCAAATCCTAAGAAATCCCCTGGAACTGTGCTCAGGTGGAGCAGAGAGGCACAAATGGCCAGTGGGCTGGTCTTGGCACAACAAGAACAACAACAACAACAACACACACACACACAAAGATTGTGTGGGCCAGCAATAAAAATTTCCACCCTGGCAAAATTCTGTTGAGGTTTATGGTGATAGGAAGAGGTCAATTTGCAGCTCCCGGAGACACCTAGTGGCCAAAGTGTGCCACTGCTAATCGATGCGTAATCGCAACACACAACGAGTTGACTTACGGAAGGGTTTTATTTGTCTGCTCTGCTGATTGAAGATGCTTCCTTAAAATCAGGGCTCTTCAAACTGGGCAGCTTTAAGACTTGTGGACTTCAAATCCCAGAATTAAGTTTCTCCTTAATTCCAAGCTGCTTCTCTCCTTGATTACTTTCCGTCCATTGTTTCTTGTCCTGCCCTCTGGTGCTTTGGAGAATAAGTTGACTCCCCCCCCTCATTTGTGGCACCCCCTCAGATACTGGAACACCGCTATCATGGCACCCCTAGTCCTTCTTTTCTTTAGACTAGCCAAACCCAATCCTGCAGCCGTTCTTGCTATGTTTTAGTCTCCAGGCCTTTAATTGGGCAAGAAGCAATGGAGGGAAACTAATCAAGGAGAGAAGCAACGTAGGACTAAGAAGAAATTTCCTGACGGTTAGAACAATGATTCAGTGGAACAACCTGCCTCCGGAAGTTGTGAGTGCTCCAACACTGGAAGTTTTTAGGAAGAGATTGGAGAGCCATTTGTATGAAATGGTATACTGTACAGTTTCCTGCCTGAGCAGGGGGTTGGACTAGAAGACCTCCAAGGTCCCTTTCCAACTCTTCTCTTCTCTTCTCTTCTCTTCTCTTCTCTTCTCTTCTCTTCTCTTCTCTTCTCTTCTCTTCTCTTCTCCATTCCATTCCATTCCATTCCATTCCATTCCATTCCATTCCATTCCATTCCATTCCATTCTATTCTATTCTTCATTCTTCTATTCCATTCCATTCCATATTTTCTATTCTATTCTATTCTATTCTATTCTATTCTATTCTATTCTATTCTATTCTATTCTATTCTATTCTATTCTATTCTATTCTATTCTATTCTATTCTATTCCATATTTTCTATTTTATTCTATTCCATTCTATTCTATTTAGTCGCTCTTCTCTGCTCTGTTTCCAGAGTCCCAACATCTGCTTTATACTCCGGCGACCAATTCTGGATCCAATATTCCGAGTGTGGGTTGCTGTTTGGTTTTTGCTCTTGTTTCTTCTCCTGTCTATTTTTTTTGCCAGAAATGTCATTTCCCCTAAGAGTCTCCAGACTATCTCTCTCCTTCACTTCTTTTTCCCCCTTCTTCAGTAATCCCTCTCTCTGCCCACCCACCCACCTACCTCCCCAACCTCCCCTTCATACCTGCCAAAAGGAGGACTTAAGTAACCATAGACATGTTTTTTGGGGCAAACTGTCTGCTTTTGGCTTAGCTCCACCACAGCGCCAAGGTCGGCGTAGCGGGTGGGCAAGGGAAGGTCTTAGTCATTGTCCACATGGTGGGCTGAAATATGAAGCTCCACATTTGCCAGCTCAAAATAGCAAGTGAAAGGCAGAGGCATGTTGTTTTTGCTAACTGCGCTGTTGCTAAGAAACCATGATTGCAGGAATGGGAGCCCACCAACGAAGTGACAGTTGCCAACCATGATTAGCTGACTTGAGGGGCTTAGAGCAAACATGACTTGGGCGATAGAGAGGGGGTACCTTCTGCAGGGCCTACCTTAGATTTCAGGGGAGGACCTTCCAACCTTTGAAGGGCCTCTTGGAGACCTCAAGGGAGAGACTGAGATGGAAAAAAAATAAAGCCAATCTGGATCCTTCAGAAACTGGAAGAGGTACATTCTGGGGTATTAGCTTCCAAGGACCCGTTAGTGGTAACTGAAAGTTAGTAATCTCAGTTTGTAAGATCTTGGAACTGTCACTATTTGAGACAGAAGTAAGACAGGGAACAGGGATCCCCATCTCCTACCATCAAATTCCAACCCATCCCAACCCACCTTAACATAACTCAACCCATTCCAACCCAACCAGTCCCAACTGAACCCAACCCATCTAAACTTAAAGCCAATCTGGATCCTTCAGAAACTGGAAGAGGTACATTCTGGGGTACGCGGCACTCGGGCTTCGACCCGCCAAACTGCCGATCTTCTGATCGACAAGCTCAGCATCCTAACCCACTGAGCCACCGCGTCCCTTTAAAAGTTAATAGTCTCCAGTTAAAATAGACACTATAGAAAAAAGACCTTTTGGGTCCAAAGCTTCTTTTCTCCCTCCCTCCCTCCCTCCCTCCCTCCCTCCCTCCCTTCCTTCCTTCCTTCCATCTTCACTCCTTCCTCCTTGTCTCCCTCCTTCCTTTCAATCATACTCCTTCCTCCCTCTCTCCTTCTCTCCCTCTCTCTCCCTCTCTCCCTCCTTCCAAACATGCATCTCCTTTCCTCTCTCCATCCCATCTCTCCCTCCCTCTCTCCCTCCCTCCAATCATACATCTCCTCCCTCCCTTCCTCTCTCCTCCCTCCCTCCCTCCCTCTCTCCTTCCTTCCAGTCATACATCTCCTCCCTCCCTCCCTCCCTGGAATCTATGAATGTTCACCACGAAGATTTTGGTTTTTTGGAATTTAGCAAGAAAATAAGACACTTGAACCCTAATCCAGTGTTTCACCTGAGAGTTGCAGCAGAAGTCCGACAGAGCAAACGTTTAAAGGCAAAAATCTTCTTTTTGAGGGAAGGGTCTTCTCAGGCGTTTTTCTACAAACCCCGGTGTGGCACTGAGCAGGTGGAAACATTTTGTGTCTCAGTTCAGCTGCCGAGCCAAGAGCGGAGTGAATTTATTGCCAGCTCTGCTGGAAATCCAGGTGCTTTGCTGACATTTTTTTTTTCGTTTTATGTGCTGGTGTAGTTAAGCACCTCTCTCACTCCCTCTCTCTCTCTCTTCCTCTCTCTCTCTCTCTCTCTCCCTCTGTCTCTCTTTCTCTTTCTCTCTCTCTCTCCCTCTCTCTCTTTTACGTTTGCATGCCAAGCTGGAGGGGAGATTAAAGCTGCCTCTCTTCCTTGCAGTAAAATCTGCCAGACGGGGCTCCCGTTTAAGGCAAATCGATCCTGGGCTCTAACAGGCGAAAAAAAAACCCAGCATCCTATTAGCAAGGATGTTTAGTTAAAGTTGGTTGGCTACTCAGAGGAGCCTGGCAGGGTGAGAGCGGTAGGAAGCCAACAGAGAAAGCGTGGCCAAGTCCTTCTGTGTGGTTTTACATACAGGAGTCAACCAGCACGGTTCTCCAGGGAAGACAGCTGTTGCGGATGATGGGATTATGGGATGCGGGGTGGGTGGGTGGGGGAATGGTTTGCCCTGGCAAAGGTTGATAATCTGCAGAAAAAACAACACTTGTTTATCCCAGCCAGCCCTAACCGTAACCTTATGTAAAAAGAGACCAAACCCCACTCCCTTTTAACACGGATGATGTTACCTAGGTTGGTAATGAACCGTCTGCAGGAAAACAGCCAAGTTCAGAGAGCACCAAGGACACCATAGTCATAATCCTCCTACTCCTCCTACTCCTCCTACTCCATTTTATTAAAAGTCAAAAGTTCATGGCTCTCAACCTACAACTCCCTTCCCCCCCCCTAATTACTGATAGTCAGTTTGGTCTGGTGCAGGGGTAGGCAACCTCGGCTCTTTTATGACTTGTGGACTTCAACTCCTAGAATTCCTGAGTCAGCTATGCTATGCTGGCTCAGGAATTCTGGGAGTTGAAGTCCACGAGTCATAAAAGAGCCGAGGTTGCCTACCCCTGGTCTGGTGGTTAAGGCGCCAGGCTAGAAAGTGGAAGATGGTGAGTTCTAGTCCCGCCTTAGCAGTGGTGGGATTCAAATATGTGAAGAACCGGTTCTCTGGGTGAATGCAGCTTCTGGAAGTCCATTCTGGGCCTGGGCAACAAAAAATTAGCTACCGGTCCATCAATGGAGGCTTTTAAGGAGAGACTGGATAGTCACTTGTCTGAGATGGTATATAGCAGACATGTCAAACACAAGGCCCGGGGGCCAGATCCGGCCCATGAAGTGGTTTCATGTGGCCCGTGAAGCTATCCTGGAAACAGTGAAGGAACGGCTCCCACTGCCTTGGCCCTGGCCCAGAGACCCTCAGATCTGTCCCACTCCTGCCCAGACCCCCATAGTCACCCTTGATGCGAACGATGTAGAGCTGGCCATGCCCACCCAGTAGGCCATATGCACTTTAGCCACACCCACCCAGTAGGCCACGCCCGCCCAGGCCACACCCACCCAGCCCCTTGAGGGCAACCACAATGCTGATGAATGAAATTGAGTTTGACACCCCTGGTATATAGGTTTTCCTGCATGAGCCGGGGGCTGGACTAGAAGACCTCCAAGGTCCCTTCCAGCTCTATTCTGATTGATTGATTGATTGTTTGCGTGTTACAGATTGCATGAGACACAACAGCTTAAGGACTCACAGCTAGAAGGAGACTTGTCCCAGAAATTGCTGGTCAAGATAGATAGAAAGCTTGATTCGGGGTGTGATGTAGACAAAAGGAAACCTTATAGAGATATGCATCCATGCCACCTGGTTCTAGTCAACCCAAGCGTATATTAATTAGACTCTTCTTCAGGTCTTTTAACACTAAGCATGGTCTATCTGTGTTCCAGGTTGTGTGTAACACACATTGTGGGTGGTATATGATGTACATGGCAGCGTGGGTGGTACTGAAGTGAGACCGTCCAACAGTTCTGCTTATTGCAGCTCTTCATGACAATCTACAGGCAAGGTCAGGTGAACATCTGTGCTGGTATTTAGAGAAAGTGTATTTGTGGAGATAGAGTTGGCTTATATGGCCTTGCTTGAAAAAACACCTTCAAAAGGAAGAAGATAGCTTGTGTCATAAGTGCTTAGCAGAGAAGGGAGGGGAGTGTATTACACAAGCAGGTGTGACCTTGGACTGTGAACAGAAGCTTCCATACGGTCTTAATATCTAAGCTAAGTAGCTGTCTTCCAGTATTTGAGGGGCTGTCACAGAAAAGAAGGGAATGTCTGTGGCCGGGGTCTTCAAACCTGGCCCTTTTGTGACTTGTGGACTTCAACTCCCAGAATTCCTCAGCCAGGCACGCTGGCTGAGGAATTCTGGGAGTTGAAGTCCACGAGTCACAAAAGGGCCAGGTTTGAAGACCCCTGGTCTAAGGAGATCCTCCATCCTCCAGCTCTGACTGGATGGTGAGGAATGGCAGGATTTATACTCCTTGCAGAGGGCCGGTCATTTGCATTCTTTTAGAGAGTAGTTGAGGCCACTTGGAGGTTCACCTGTGCCCTCAGGAACCATGTGTGCTTCAGTTTGAGATGGAGATAACACAGGCTCATCCCTTACAGCCTGCACCTGTCTTCAACAGCGAAGGGATACAGACAACATCCTACAGTCAAGAAGGCTCCACACACACTTGCACTAGTTAGGTGTCCCTGAGGACACAGGTAAACATCTAAGTCAGTGACGGCGAACCTTTTAGAGACCGAGTGCCCAAACTGCAACCCCAAACCCACTTATTTATCACAAAATGCCAGGGCTGCATCAACATTGTGGTGCCCTTGGAGGGGGAGGGGGCAGGGAGGCTTCTCTGAGTGCCGCCTCTGGTATGCAAAAACTGGGGGTGCCAAAATGGGCCACTGTGCTGCAAGGCGCCAAAATGGTCACCGCCACGCCGCGGGGTGCAGATACAAGGCGCTGCACCATGCAAGAACGGAGCAGGGTAGTGAGTGTCACGCAGGCACTAGCCCTGCCCTATTTGCAGCTGGGTGTGCTGGCGGCCCCATGCTCACATTCATGCATGTAAAATGCTTCCCCTTCCCTTTTCTTCCAGTTCACCAGTTGACAATGGTTGGTGACTTCTGCTCTATCACCTCTACTTGAGCTTCGCCTCCTTTGTGCTAGGTGGGGCTCCTGCTCTGGGTTGCAGTGGCGGCCTGATGGACCTGCTGTGGTGGCAGTGGCGCACGTGCCAACAGAGAGGGCTCTGAGTGCCACCTTTGGCATGCGTTTGTCACCACTGCTCTAAGTGTATGACTCATAATTTATCCTGGTCTTTTTTTACTTCCTCCCTAGAAATGCAAGGCAGCTGGTGTCTGTGTCTAAGGGTTGAACTTGAAGACTTTCAAGGTCTTCCCTTCCCATCCTATGATTCTAGGTTCTAGTGGTATCTTTTAGATCAGGAGTGTCAAACTGCTGGCCTGCGGGCTGGATGCGTCACGCCGAAACCGCGCCCACCCCATTGCCGGCAATGGGGGGAAAGTCACAATACATCGTGCGACATCACATGATGTTGCAAGTTTGACATGCCTGTCGTCAAGGCTGCTAACATCGGATGTTCTTGCTTGACAACATAGGGAGACGTAGCCTTCCTTTAACTCGTATATTACTTTTAGAGGTAAAATTAGTAGACGCTGGGGGAGTAGGGAGAATGTATCTCAAGACTGTTTGTAGTAAGAGAAGAGAAGAATTTGGCGGGTTGTTAAACACGAGGGAAAGCTTGCATGTTAAACTAATTGGAGAATGTGATTTATGACGTTAAAATTAAGGGAGGGATTTGTGTTTTGATACGATGTGTTCAGGGGAGGAGAATTCAGATTTTGGCTTCCAATATATACATGCCGAAGCTATGCAACTATAATAAAAGATTCTTTAAGGTAAAGAATGCCTTGAAGTTCTTTGAAGTACTGCATTTGTCAGAACCATGACACCTGTTTTAGATGTTCTTACAAGGCAGATCTGGGCCTCACTGCCTTTCGTCATTCTGCATTCTGCAAATTCATGAAATCTATGGTTTCTCTTCTCTCTGTAGGTTGCTTGTCCGAGCCACGAGGAAGAACCAGAATCCAGACGTGAGAAGGCTGGATTCATCTGCCACTGAACTGGGGCCCAGTTCTCTCTCTCTCTCTTTCTCCTGTTATGTCCAAGATCTGCACTTTGCCTGGCAATTGTTTTGAGTTCCAAAGGACCAGGGGACTAGGATGAGGAGGAGCAATAGATATTCCTTGAACCTGCTTTGGTTGTTGCCACCGTTCTTAGTGTGGACCGTGGTGGCCCTTGACTTGGGACCCCCGCCCTGCACCACCTTGGTCCAGGGCAAGTTTTTTGGATACTTCTCCTCTTTTGCTGTCTTCCCATTGAACGTTTCCCACTGCAATTGGATTATCCAGAACCCCGATCCTAGGAGATACACATTGTACATGAAGGTTTTGAAGCCCTTGGGCCTCTGCGACCACCAGCAGATACGCACGTACCAATTTGATTCCTTCTTGGAGTCTACGCGGACGTACCTGGGCATGGAGAGCTTTGACGATGTGTTGAACCTTTGCGACGGCTCTACCCGCTATGCCTTCCTCCAGTCAAACAAGCAGTTCCTCCAGATGAAGCAGACTCTGTCCAAAGTGGATAGCGGGTGGATCAGGTGGAAACCAGCCAAGATTCAGGAAAAAGACTTCTCGGTTGAGTATCTTGTGGTTGGCAACAGAAGCCCTAGCAAAGCTGCTTGCCAGATGCTGTGCAAATGGCTGGATACTTGCTTGACCACTAGCAGCAGCTCACACCCTTGTGGCATCATGCAGACACCATGCTCTTGTTTCAGTGGAGAGGTGCTGGATCAACCCAGTGAGATCCTTGGCTTAACCAAAAAGCAGGACAATTGTTTTAAGGATGGGATTTACTTGGAGAATTGCATGAGTTCTACCAAGGACACCACTGGGCTGGATTTCTTGGGTAAGTAAAGTGGTTGATGCTTTGATCAAAGGACCCCACAGAATGTTTGCCTAACTGGGTGATGTGATGTGATTTCTTTTCTTTTAAGCTGTTAGGGTGGCCATCACGAATGATTTTATTGTCCAAGTTAATTTGCTTTGATTTAAACCAGTTATGACCAGCAGCATAGATCTATCTTGACTTGACTTTGAAAGGAACTGATCAATATACAAGTAATCCTCCACTTATAACCATTCATTTAGTGGCTGTTCGAAGTTACAATGGCCCTGAAAAAAAGTGATTATGGGGTCAAAGTTTGGGTGCTTGGCACACAGCATCGGGTGATTGTTATGAGAGAAATCTTCCATTACATAGTAAATAAGTTGAAGGGCTTGATTCCCAGACTTCACAACTCACTCCTGCAAATGCACATTTTATTCATTAATCAGTGGAACAAGCTGCCTCCACAAGTTGTGAATGCTCCAACACTGGACGTTTTTAAGAAGAGACTGGACAACCACTTGTTGAAGTGGCATAGGGTTTCCTGTCTGAGCAGGGGGTTGGACTGGGTGACCTCCAAGGTCCCTTCCAACTTTATTATTATTGATCATCGGACAGTCAGCCAGATGTTCAGACTGGATTTGGCATTTTTGTCTACCTATTGAGTCCTTCCCAAGGACCTGGGATAGGCAGATGTGGATGTTTGATGGTGTTACAGATCTCGTCGCAGGATGGAAGCAGTTCCTAGTAAGGCTGCCTTTTGCAATTGACTGATGAAGAATTTGTCAATGCTGATGATGGTGTTCAAGTGGTGCTCCAGTTGTTTTGGGATTGTGCCCAAGGCACTTATGTTGTTGTTGTTGTTGTTGTTATTATTATTATTATTATTATTATTATTATTATTATTATTATTATTATTATTATTATTATTATTATTCCCCTGGGTCTGTAGGCAAGCCAAGAAACAGAAATGGCCGAAGCATCATGGGTTTCTTTTCAGCTATGACAATGTGTTTATGATAATTGTAGTGTTCTGAGGTCATGTAATCTCCAACTTGGCCAACTCTGTGTATTCTACTCTACTCTACTCTACTCTACTCTACTCTACTCTACTCTACTCTACTCTACTCTACTCTACTCTACTCCACTCCACTCCACTCCACTCCATTCCATTCCATTCCATATTTTCCATTCCATTCTATTCCATTCCATATTTTCTATTCCATTTCTTTCCATTCCATTCCATATTTTTTATTCCACTCCATATTTTCTATTCCACCCCATCCCATCCCAAAGCTCCCTTAACAATTTGTTCTGATTAACTGGATGTCTATATAGCTTTAATGAGACAATGTGACTCACATGCAAATATTCAGATTTGCCACTGGTAGGTGGACAAGACTTGGCTTCAACACCTCTCTTTTTGTGTTTGCTTGTTCCTACTCAAAAGGAAATTCTCCTTGCAAAAAAAACCAAATCTGGATTCTCTCCCTCCTACCCCCACATCCATAAAATTATGGTGGACTTGACAGCCTGATGTTGCTTCAAGAGTTGTTTTTATGCCTATTCCTTTTGAAAAGAATCATACAACATCTCGGCAATTTCAAGTTGTCCTAACATTTTTTCTGAATGTAAAATGAAAATCAAGAGGATAGCAAAAGAGGGGGAAACTAGCAAACAAGGAAGAGAGAAGGAAATGTTTCCCCAAAGCTCCTGAGAGCAGGACAAGAAATAAGATGCAAAGTTATCAAGGAGAGATCCAACCTAAATTAAGGAGAAACTTCCTAACAGTGAGGACAATTGACCAGTGGAACAGCTTGCCACCAGAGGTTGTGGGTGCTCCATCACTGGAGGTAGCTGTATCCTCTGCCACTTTGGAATGGACTAGAAGACCTCCGAGGTTCCCTTCCCAGCTCTATTCTGATTGATCGATCTTTCATCTTTAGTTTGGATCTGGGTGGGGTTTGGATTCAACTCCGATTCATGGAGCTGCAGGTGTCATGCCTCCGTCAGAGCCAGAATCTGCAGAGGAAAATGAGCTGGAACGGGACCCTATGGAGGTCAAGGGAGAGGTCTCTGTGGCTTCACAGGAACATGGGGAAGAGCAGGCCGAGGCAGACCAGGGGCCTTCAGGATTGGGACCAGAGGAACAGGAGAGGCAGAGTTCAGGCGATGAGGAAGGGCCACCCCCACCTGATCCTCGAGCACGGAGAGTGGAGAGAAGGAGGGAACAACGCAGGCAGGCTCAACTACTCGGGAGGAGAGTGTCCTGCCCCTCTCCACAAGGCACATCTGGAGGCTGAGACTTAAGGAGACGCTGTGGGGAGGGGCATCTGTTGGGAAAAAAATGCTGATTCCTTGGAGTGTTGTGTGTGTGGTTGCTGATCTCTTGTTCTGTGACTTCTGCTTGGAAACCTGGAAACCGTTGGACTGACTGACCACGTTGCTTGGAGGTTCAAAGACCTCAGACTGCATTTTGGCTTCTCTTCTGAAACTGCTCAGGCAAGCGTGTATTCACACAGACTCCTTAGGTTTATGATGTGTATGTCATTCCTTGTTATCTCTGTGGCCTTGAGTAAATTCTGCTTCTAATCAGACTGTATGTGGAACTACTTGCGGCCAGAGGTGGCTGAAGGGGTGTGCGTGTCTTCCTTTGTTTGGAGGCTCGCCAGAAACGTGGGAGCATTTGGGGGGAAAATTGGAGCAATTAAAGGGCAGTTTGAAGTGCCAGCTGACTGCATTGCCTCTGTGCTGTGCCCTGGGTCATCACAGGAGGTGTCTCCAAAGATGGCGGCCCAAGGAGGCCATGTTTTTTTTTCTTTCCACATGACCTTGCCTCATCTTTCTCTGGCTGTCTTCTCTGGGTCTGAAAGCAGATGGTGGAAACCAAAAGCAGGGACTGAGATCTCCGCAGAGTATCAATAAAGCCAGCGAATATCCCAACCTGTTGGACCGACAGCAGAAACCCTGGCAGCCAACGATATTGTCTTCGCAGATGCCAATGTTGCGCTCATCAATTTTGCATGCGATTTGCATGACTCACGCTGAGCATCAGAAGGGAAAGATAAATCCTCTCCCCTTCGCCCTGGAAGCAGAGAAGCCACAACGGTTCTTGCGAAGTCCGACAAGATCATCATTTGCTGGATGTAAGCGACCTCAGTTTTGATCTCCTCCGGGTGTCTGCAGCTCCTCCTCCCGTCGCATTTTGAACAGCCGATTGAAAGACACTGTCTCCTTCACGTCCAGGTTTGGTCGCCACGATATAAACAAGACGCTGAGCCTCTAGAAAGAGTGCAGAGAAGAGCAACAAAGATGATTAGGGGTCTGGAGGCTAAAACATAGAAAGAAAGGTTGTATGGCAAGTTTAATAAAGAGAAGGAGTAAGGGAGACATGATAGCAGTCTTCCAACATCTCAGGGGCTGCCCCAAAGAAGAGGGAGTCAAGCTCTTCTCCAAAGCACCTGAAGGCAGGAGAAGAAGCAACGGATGGAAATTGATCAAGGAGAGAAGCAACCTGGAACTAAGGAGAAACTTCCTGACAGTTAGAACAACTAACCAGTGGAACCACCTGCCTCCAGAAGCTGTGAATGATCCAACGCTGGAAGTTTTTAAGAAGAGACTGGACAGCCATTTGTCCAAAATGGTTTAGGATTTCCTGCCTGAGATGGTGGTTGGACTAGATGACCTCCAAGGTCCCTTCTGAGTCTGTTATTCTGTGTTCTATAGCTTCTAAGGGCTGCCCTGCCAAGACTGTGTTGGTGTAGTCTAGTGAAAAGGAGATGGGTCTGCAAGAAAATCACCAAGTTCAGAGAGCTCCAAGGACCCCACAGTCTTTCTCCTCCTCCTCCTCCTCCTCCTCCTCCTCCTCCTCCTCCTCCTCCTCCTCCTCCTCCTCTCTGCAAACCCCACTCCCTTCTAGCACTGATGATGTTAGCTATTTGGATAATGAAACGTCTGCAAGCAAATCGCCAAGCTCAGAGAGCACCAAGGGCCCCTTATACGAAGAACTGTACTAGGCATATACCATAGCATGTCTTAACAACCTGGACTGAGTGGATGAGATGCTGAATTAAAGCAAAAGTGTGATCCATAAAAGTTTTTATTGCAGCAGGGATGTACTGGGCACCCTGAGAATTCTGAAAGACCTGGATAGCTGACGTAGATATAGATGCATCGATTGTAGCTTTATTAACTTCAATACCCAGGTTGGACGTGCTCTTTTTAATCTTAATTATCTTTTGGTTGGTCTGAGTGATAGCCATGTTCTATGTACTATTGCCACGTTCTATTTAATAACCGGCAAGATTCCGCAGGACTTCAGTAGGAAGAGCTCGATTCGATTGAAGTTGCTCTAAGTTTGGTAATCACTATAAAGTTTAACCCTCCTGTTTATCTCTTTGTAGCTTTAATTTACAACAGTCTATTCACCCAAGCCTTAGCGCTAATGGCCTCAGGGTCTAAGCGGGCTAGCTGAACTGAGAACGTTTCACCTGTACTGACTGGGTTCAGTTGATCTTTTATTCCATGTGGTTTTATTTATCTTATATTATCTGTGATTTTATTTCCATGTTCTGTGCCGCATAACGCTGTCGAGGGATTGAAAAAGCCTTTTAACTACGAGGTCCTTGGTGCTCTTGGTCTATTTCTTGCTGACATTTCATGACCCAACTAGATAACATTATCAGTCCTACTGTAGAAGGCAGAAGGGTTTTCCTTCTTTGATCTATTAGCAGCTTGCCCTGTCAGTGTTGGTGGGAATGTTTTTTGGCTTGATTAGGCTGTTTTTTCTTATTTGTTTGTCTAGACCAGGGGTCTTCAAACTTGGCCCTTTTATGACCTGTGGACTTCAACTCCCAGAATTCCTCAGCCAGCATGACTGGCTGAGGAACTCTGGGAGTTGAAGTCCACAAGTCATAAAAGGGCCAAGTTTGAAGACCCCTGGTCTAGACTGATGGTTCTAACACTGACAGGGTGAACCACTTGTATATAAAGAGAGACTCGCTGCTAGCACTGCTGATGTTATCTGGGCAATCAAATGTCTGCAAGCAAAACAACCAAACTCAGAGAGTAGCAAGCACCCCACAATCCTCCTCCTCCTCCTCTATGGACCCCACTTCCTTCTAGTACTGATGATGTTACCTAGTTGGGTAATGAAACATCTGCAAGAAACCAACGAAGCTCAGAGAGCATCAAGGATTGCATAGTTCTCCTCCTCCTCCTCCTCCTCCTCCTCCTCCTCCTCCTCCTCCTCCTCCACCTCCTCCTCCTTTCCTTCTCTGTCTCCCCATCCCAAACCCCTTCTAGTGCTAATGATGTTACCTAAATGGGCAGTGAAACATCTGCAAGAACACAACCAACTCAGAGAGAACCAAGGACCCCACTGTTTGCCTCTCTGCAGATGCCACTCCCTTCTAGCACTGATGATATTACCTAGGTGGGTCATGAAACATCTGCAAGAAAGCCACCAAGCTCAGAGAGCACCAAGGACCCCACAGTTCAACCTAGAGCTACAGATATTCTCTCCCATTAGTCTTTTACCCTAACCTAGTATGGTGGTTACTAGTATGATCCTGGGAAACAGGAAGTAATCAAGAAGATAGTGTCCGTAGGAAGTAAAGTATGGTTGACACTTCCTACTTCACATACGTGCCCGCACACACACACACACACACACACACACACACACACACACACACAAGCAAAGACTTCCTTTTGGATTCTTTTGCCCTCTCTAGAAGAGAAAATGCAAAATGTGTTGGACCTTCCGATGATACGTCTTTGAAAGGGTAGAAAATGCCAATAGACACCAAGCATTTCGTTCTCTTTTTCATGGATCTTTCTGCTCATCAGCTCCCAAAGGAGCTGTGGCCCAAATAAAGGACCTTTCAATCAGCCGATGTTGCCATTCCACATTCGTTGCTGTGGTGGTCTCCTTTTAATGCACAGAACTCCATGTCATACAATAGCAATTTTGTGTGGTGCACACCTCATGAATTCAAGGCTCATCGCTGTCACCACATGACTTACCCAACAACAACAACAACAACAACAATAAAGTTGGAAGGGACCTTGGAGGTCATCTAGTCCAACCCCCTGCACAGGCAGGAAACCCTACGCCATTTCAGACAAATGGTTGTCCAATCACCTCTTAAAAACTTTCAGTGTTGGAGCACCCACAACTTCTGGAGACAAGCCATTCCACTGGTTAATTTTTAATTTTTTCACTGTGAGGAATTTTTTTTCTTAGTTCTGTGTTGCTTCTCTCCTTGATGAGTTTCCATCCGTTGCTTCTTGTCCTGGCTTCAGGTGCTTTGGAGAAGAAGTGGAGCCCCTCTTCTTTGTAGCAGCCCCTTAGATATTGTAAGACTTCTATCTGAATAACAAAGTTGGGACCTTGGGTGTCATCTAGTCCAACCCCCTGCTCAGGCAGGAAACCCTAGACCATTTCAGACCAATGGCTGTCCAGTCTCTTCTCAAAAACCTCCAGTGTTGGAGCATTCAGAGCTTCTGGAGGCAGGTTGTTCCACTGGTTAATTGTTCCAACTGTCAATTCTAGGTTGCTTCTCTCCTTGATGAGTTTCCATCCGTTGCTTCTTGTCCTGCCTTCAGCTGCTTTGGAGAATAGCTTGACTCCCTCTTCTTTGAGGCATCCCTTGAGATCTTGGAAGACTGCTATCATGTCCCCCCTTGTCCTTCTCTTCATTAAACAATTTCAGACAAATAGTTGTCCAGTCTCTTCTTAAAAACCTTAAAAACCTGCACCCACAACTTCTGGAGGCAAGCAGTTCCACTGGTTCATTGTTCTCACTGTCAGGAAATTTCTCCTTAGTTTCAGGTTGATTCTCTCCTTGGTTAGTTTCCATCCGTTGCTTCTCGTCTTAACGTCTGGTTCTTTGGAGACTAGGTTGACCCTGTCTTCTTTGTGGCAGCTCCTCAAACATTGGAAGACTGCTATCATGTCACCCCTCAGCCTTCATTGCTCCAAAGACATGAGTGGATAATTCTGTAGGAGTTTCATCTCCTAAATGCCTCAAAAATACAGCATGATTTAGGGCCCTGGTATCAAAAGGCAAAGCGCTGCAAAAAAGAATGTGGCAGGATATAAAATCTGAACGGTGAGAGAGACTTGCTAAGTGGCCTTTGGCTATAGCAGAAAATCATTTACTTTTAGTCTGTTCCTAGCATGCATTTAATGATAACCCCATTCCGCTAAATTTCCACATTAGCTTGCAAATTAAAGCAGAGGCACGCATTTGCCTTTAGTTCACATGCAATTTTTGATAAGGGAGGAAATTTGGTCACAGCTGTCCTTAATGCAAGTATCTCTGCATGCTTTTTTTTTCCTTCCCCTAACTGAATTCATTTTCTGTGCAGCAGTGTCCTCAATCTACCCAATTTTGGTTTTGCTATTCCTGGATGAGAAATGGACTGCAAAATCTAGAGAAGGTTTTGCACTGATCTGAATGTTTTAGAAAATGTTATTTGGGATGGGATGGGATGGAGTGGGATAAGATGGGATGAAATGGAGTGGAATGGAATAGAAGAGAAGAGAAGAGAAGAGAAGAGAAGAGAAGAGAAGAGAAGAGAAGAGAACAGAACAGAACAGAACAGAACAGAACAGAACAGAATAGAAGGTGCAAGCTATATCTCTCTATTAATCTGATCCTTCTTGCTTGTTTTCTCCTCCTCCTCCTCCTCCTCCTCCTCCTCCTCCTCCTCCTCCTCCTCCTCCTCCTCCTCCTCCTCCTCCTTCTTGTGTGATTGGCTAACAACCTCATGTTTTGGGATTTAGAAATGGTTAACATTTGCCCGTCCTTATTTTAATGACCTGTCTGGCCTCAGGCTTGGCTCCAGACTATGTTGTGGTGATGGGATGTGCGCCAGGAGAAGGAATGTGTATGTGTGTGTGTGTGTGTGTGTGTAGGTGTAAGTGTAGGAGAAGAGCAGGCAGAGCTGGGCAAAGCAGAGTTAAATGTGGCAGTAGCTTAGAATTGTTATGTTGCCACAAATGGCCCAAGTCCAAAACCTCTTGAATTCCATTGATTCTTATTGGGTGCCAATTGAGTCCTGAACTTTAGTTGATTAGATCCTTCTGTATAGGCTTGAATAAATCTTCTATACAGTGACTTCGCATGTGGTCCTAATCCTTTGTGCCTGACAATAGGAGGAAATGCACCACAGTTTCCCAAGAAGCACCTCCCAGAGAGGGTCAATAGAATAGAATAGAATAGAATAGAATAGAATAGAATAGAATAGAATAGAATAGAATAGAATAGAATAGAATAGAATAGAATAGAATAGAATAGAATAGAATTGTAACAGAATAGAACAGAACAGAACAGAGTAGAGTAGAATAGAATAGAATAGAGTAGAGTAGAAATGTAACAGAATAGAATAGAACAGAACAGAACAGAACAGAGTAGAGTAGAGTAGAGTAGAGTAGAGTAGAGTAGAATAGAATAGAATAGAATAGAATAGAATAGAATAGAATAGAAAAAATGGTTGGAAGGGACCCTGGAGATCTTCTAACCCATCCCTCTATCTAAGGCAGGAGACCTCATCCCATCCCAGATTAATGTTTGTGCAGTCTCCTCTTTAAAACTTCCAGCATTGGAGCACTCCCAACTTCTGGAGACAGATTTTTCCACTGAACAAAGCAAACATATTCGTTCCACCATTAAATAGTTGGATTTGGGCAAAAATAAATAGCATGACACCCCCCCTCCCCACACATACCCCCTCTGTTGTCTCCTTCCCCCTCATCTCTATTTTTTAACACTGCTGCTGCTTCCCACACCCTTTTCAGAGAGAGGAAACTTCCACTCATGGAAAAAAACAAAGAACCTTTGAAATTGTTACGTATTGGGCTTTTGGAATATCACCACGTGCTCTGCTGGAGAACCAACGGTTCTCCAGCATCTCAGACAGGACGGCGCCAGTCCTACTATTGGTCAACTTAGGGCGGCAAGTATAGCTTCAATCCGATTGGTTAATACTATAGGGCCTGGCTCTATATATACATATATTTTAATTGTAAAGTTTTACAAAATTTTTAATAATAAACCCCCCTCCCCATCACCCCCCCTTCCCTCCCCCCCTGGACTTCCCAAAGCAGAATACAGGGTATTACATATAGTAATCTTATGCAAACATATGCTAAATATCTATTACAACGTTAACAAACCTTCCCCCCTTTAACTCCCTTATAACAAAACTAAAGTAATAATCATGTTTATGTTGTTTATGTTTATGTTTATTGGACTTCAGGACTCAGGGCGGTTCACAAGGGATTTAAAATAACAATACAACAATACAATTACAAAAGTTAAGAACATTTAAAATTAATTAAATTTAGTCCCTGAATAAAATAAAACCCCTGTTAAACTCCAATTAAAACCCAATTAAAATAAAGTTACAATTAAAATGCTCAGTCCTGGCCGGAAAGCTCAAAGAGCCAGGTTTTCAGGTCCTGGCTAAACGAACGCAGATCGGGGGCGGTCCAGAGTTCCACAGGTAAGTCATTCCAAAGGGCAGGCATGCCCACAGAGAATACCCTCCCTCTGGGGATAACCCGCCGGCATTCCTTGACCGGCGGTACCCTAAGAAGGCCCTCCCTGTGGGAGCGCACAGGACGATGGGAATTTGAGGCTGGCAGCAGGTGCTCCCTAAGATAATCCAGACCCATGCCATTTAGGGCTTTGTAGGTCATCACCAGCACTGTTGTGATTCAGGGTCAGCCTGTGGGTTCAGCAGTTGGATCGGACGACTCAGAGGAGGAGGAGGGGGGTGTTGAAGAGCTTGCTGAGGGGATTGGACAGCTTGATGAGAGCCCTCAGCCAGGCCCCTCTCATCTGGTCACGACGCAGACCCAGCTGTGTGAGCCTGACAGCGTGGATGAAGATGACCCACAGCTGGCCCTGTTCAAGGACGCCCGACACAGGAGGCAGTCAGTCAGGAGTAAACAGAGGAAGGCAATGGGGCTCCTCGGAAGGAGGCAGAGAGAAGCCACGCCCTGAACTGTATAAAAGGGGAATGCATGGGAGGGCTGGTTTGCTGAAGGCAACCACTTGATTAATTCCTGTTTCATAGCTCCTGTTTCATGGTTGGTGTCTTGTTTTGCTCTGTTTTATGTTAATAAATTTGGCAGGCTTAATTCCAGCCTCTTGCCGTTTGTAAAGGGGTTGTCCCTGCCTTTTCTGCAGGGCCGGTAGCAGGCTGGTACAGAACAAACACCTTGAATCTCACCCGGAGGGCAACCGGAAGTCAATGCAGCTCGCGGAGCAGAGGTGTTACACGGGAGTATTGGGAAACCCGATAACACTTCTATAATAACACTTCTATAATTGTTAAGAATTATTCATATGCTATTTGAAACTTTTTAGTCCCATATTTGTTTTGAATATAATCAATCCATGTTTTCCATTCCAAAATATATTTTTCTGGTGACTGTTCTTTTGAGCATGCTGAACCTTTTGCCATTTCGGCTACGTCCACTACTTTAAGTATCCATTGTTCTATTGTAGGTAAATCTTCTTCCTTCCAACGTTGCGCCACCAACAGTCTGGCTCTATATATATTGAGGCAGGGTGAATCCAATCTCTCAGTACAGTTTCTGCTGAAACAAAGCATGTGTTCTTCTGTACTCCTCTGCGTGTTCTCGTTCCTGCCCATCAGAGCCCATGATATAATGGAAATGTTCATGTTTTAATTAATGGACTTCATCATATCAGCTTTATATTAAGCAATCAAAGGAAGAAGGCCAACCAATTTGGTGTTTGCTTGTGGATGAAAAGAGTGTTTGGAAGACGGAAGGAGGACTAGATCTTCCGAGCCACTGTCTGACCAGTCCCTAATCCTGCTTTTTTGATCAGGGTTGCTAATGCTTTAGGGAAAGCTAGATAGGGGAATCCATGCAGAAAATCCATATGGTATAATAATAGTAATAACAACAACAACAACAACAACAACAACAACAACAACAACAACAACAATAACAATAATAATAATAATAATAATAATAATAATAATAATAATAATAATAATAAAGTTGGAAGGGACCTTGGAGGTCATCTAGTCCAACCCCCTGCTCAGGCAGGAAACCCTAGACCATTTCAGACAAATGGCTGTCCAGTCTCTTTTTACAAACTTCCAGTGTTGGAGCATTCACCACCTCTGGAGGCAGGTTGTTCCACTGGTTAATTGTTCTGTCAGGAAGTTTCTCCTTAGTTCTAGGTTGCTTCTCTCCTTGACTAGTTTCCACCCATTGCTTCTTGTCCTGCCTTCGGGTGCTTTGGAGAATAGCTTGACTCCCTCTTCTTTGGGGCAGCCCCTGAGATACTGGAAGATTGCTATCATGTCAACCCTTAGTCCTTCTGTTCATCAAACTAGACAGACCCAATTCCAGCAACAGTTCCTTATATGTTTGGGCCTCCAATCCCCTGATCATCTTTGTTGCTCTTCTCTGCAACATCCCCAAAGTCTCGTGTTCGAAATTCAGGCATTCGGCAACCGGCATGTATTTCTGTTCAAGTTGTTTTTATTCATTGACCAAAATATAAAATACCAAAATGCAAAATATTTCTGTATCTTGGGAATCGGCCTGCATTTAGGATCATTGAGGCATCTGGGAGGTGAAGTGATTGGCAACTTTCCTAGCGTACTTCTTGACAATGTTAATGGGGGAAGTCAGATCTGCTTAAGGACAGGATGATTCGCTTAAGGACGGCAGGGATTTGCTTAACACCCATGGCCAAAAAGTTCATGTAAATGGGCGCGGCTCGCTAAATAACTGCCTTGCAGAAATTCTGCTCCCCGTTGTAAGTCAAGAATTATCTTTACATCAAAGGGCTCATTTTGCTTCGAGTCTCACTTGATTGAAGAAGGAAGCTCTTTCTGAACTCATGAAAACCCGTTACCGATAGTTCTCGACTTACAAATGTTTTAGTGACCGTTCAAGGTTACCGCAGCACTGGAAAAAAGTGACTTACACTCATTTTTCACCCTTGCGACCATTGCAGCACTGCCATAGTCACATGATCAAAATTCAGATGCCTGGCAACTGACTCGTATTTATGACGGCTGCATGTGTCTTGGGGTCAGGTGATCCCCTTCGGTGATCTTCTGAGAAGCAAAGTCAATGGGGAAGCCAGATTCACTTAACAACCATGCTACTAACCGTGCTACTAACCGTGCTAATAGAATAGAATAGAATAGAATAGAATAGAATAGAATAGAATAGAATAGAATAGAATAGAATAGAATAGAATAGAATAGAATAGAATAGAATAGAAAATATGGAATGGAATGGAATGGAATGGAATGGAATGGAATGGAATAGAATAGAATAGAATAGAATAGAATAGAATAGAATAGAATAGAATAGAATAGAATAGAATAGAATAGAATAGAATAGAATAGAATAGAATAGAATAGAAAATATGGAATGGAATGGAATGGAATGGAATGGAATGGAATGGAATAGAATAGAATAGAATAGAATAGAATAGAATAGAATAGAATAGAATAGAATAGAATAGAATAGAATAGAATAGAATAGAATAGAATAGAATAGAATAGAAAATATGGAATGGAATAAAATGGAATGGAATAGAATAGAATAGAATAGAATAGAATAGAATAGAATAGAATAGAATAGAATAGAATAGAATAGAATAGAATAGAATAGAATAGAATAGAAAATATGGAATGGAATGGAATGGAATGGAATGGAATGGAATAGAATAGAATAGAATAGAATAGAATAGAATAGAATAGAATAGAATAGAATAGAATAGAATAGAATAGAATAGAATAGAATAGAATAGAATAGAATAGAAAATATGGAATGGAATAAAATGGAATGGAATGGAATAGAATAGAATAGAATAGAATAGAATAGAATAGAATAGAATAGAATAGAATAGAATAGAATAGAATAGAATAGAATAGAATAGAATAGAATAGAATAGAATAGAATAGAGTTGGAAGGGACCTTGGTGGTCTTCTAGTCCAGCCCCCTACTCAGGCAGGAGAACCTATTCCATTTCAGACAAGTGGCTGTCCAGTCTCTTCTTAAAAACTTCCAATGGTTCACTTAACAACTGCAGCAGGAAAAGGCCGCAACATGGGGCAAAACTCACTGAACGAATGTTTCATTTATGGCCAAAAGTGCTCTCTCTGGCTGTGTGTCTAAGGCAAGGCTGGGACTCACAGTCCCCCTGGTTTAGTTGTAGCGCCTTTAATTGCTATGCCGCACTGACTCTCAGGCTGTGTCTTGGCTTATTAATGAAAAATATTCAGCGACAGCAGAGTAGTGAATGCAAGAGGAGTGTGTTTTAAATAGATGGAAGAGATGGATAGGAATTCAGATCTTACGTCTTTCTGCATTTGGGCAGCGTGATGTGCTGAGGTCTTCTCATTTTGGAGCAGATGGAATGTTTAATGCCTGGGCACTTTAACAACCAAACCTACCTGATTCTTCTCCTCCTCCTCCTCCTCCTCCTCCTCCTCCTCCTCCTCCTCCTCCTCCTTCTTCTTCTTCTTCTTCTCCTCCTCCTCCTCCTCCTCCTCCTCCTCCTCCTACTCCTACTCTCCTCCTCTTCCTCCTCCTTCTTCTCCTTCTCCTACTCCTCCTTATTCTTCTCCTTCTCCTTCTCCTTCTCCTTCTCCTTCTCCTTCTCCTTCTCCTTCTCCTCCTCCTCCTCCTCCTCCTCCTCCCTGTAAGCGCACCAAGTTGGGTCATGAAATATCTGGAACAACCAAGCTCAGAAAGCACCAAGAACCCTACAATTCTTCTCCTTCTCCTTCTCCTTCTCCTTCTCCTTCTTCTCCTTCTCCTTCTCCTTCCCCTTCTCCCCCTCCTTCTCTTCTCCCCCCCTCTTCTTTTTCCTAATTTGCCAAAGGTTATTAGTCTCCAACATCCATGCATTTGAATGATCACTCTCTCTGGGACCTTGGGGGGTTAAAACTGCAAGCTGTGGAAAGCCTTGCACGTATTTGACATCCCAACCTCATGCAATCCCCAATCAAGTTGAGGTTTCCTTTTTTGGTTGTCGTTTTTAAGCCCTCCCTGCTAAATATTTAGAAGCCTCTTTCCAATGTCTCATTAAAAAGGTAAAGGTTTCCCCGCACACGCGTGCTAGTCATTTCCGACTCTAGGGCCAGTGCTCATCTCTGTTTCAAAGCCGAAGAGCCAGCGCTTGTCCGAGGAAGTCTCCGTGGTCATGTGGCCGGCATGACTAGACGCCAAAGGCGCATGGAACGCTGTTACCTTCCCACCGGAGTGGTCCGTATTTTTCTACTTGCATTTTTACGTGCTTTCGAACTGCTAGGTTGGCAGAAGCTGGGATGAGTAACAGGCGCTCACTCTGCTACGCGGCACTCGGGATTCGACCCGCCAAACTGCCGACCTTCCGATCGACAACTTCAGCGTCCTAACCCACTGAGCCACCGCATCCCTTCTCATTACCTGGACAGAATTTCATCTCACCTCAGTCATGACCGGATCATCGGTGGAATATTTTTAGACATGCCGATAAAAAGGACTCTGCCGCTCTCGACAGCTGACCTTGCCTACGAGAGCTGACACCGTGTAGCTTCGATGTGGGAATGGGTGCACCTTGCAGGTGTGCCTTCCCAAGAACACTGAGTCATCTCCGGAGAACAAGCATTCCCCGTAGAAAAAAAAAAGTACACATGTCATTTTCTTCCAGCTTGCTGCAAGCCGGGAATAACTCTGAATAATTGTGAGCGTGTGAGAGAAACAGCCTTCCTGATTGCTTGGATTTTTTTAAAAAAAATTTTTTAATCTGATGTGCCAGCATGCTACATGCACCCGAGGGGATTGGCAGAGAGAGCCGATCATGCAATCTGCATCACAGCAGCCATGCAAATTCCACCCTTGGGGGCTCTGCAATAAAGATCAGCGAGCGTGGCGATGTTCCAAGGCATGTTCTGTCATTTTCAGAAAGGAAAAAAAAAATGTCTTAATTCTGCAGCTGTCTCTTGGGGTATTGGCTGTTTTTTCTGAATGTGGACAATTTAATCAGACTAGAACTGGAAGGGACCTCGGAGGTCTTCTAGTCCAACCCCCCTGCTCAAGCAGGAGACCCTATACCATTTCAGACAAGTGGCTGTCCAGTCTCTCCTTAAAAACTTCCCGTGTTGGAGCATTCACCGCTTCTGGAGGCAAGGAGTTCCACTGGTTGATTGTCCTCACTGTCAGGAAGTTTCTCCTTAGTTCTAGGTTGCTTCTCTCCTTGGTTAGTTTCCAACCATTGTTTCTCATCTTCCCCTCTGGTGCTTTGGTGAACAACCTGCCCCCCTCTGCCTTGTGGGCAGCCCCTCAGATACTGGAGCGCTGCTATCATGTGTCCCCTATTTCTTCTTTTCTTTAGACTAGCCAAACCCAAGTCCCGCAGCCATTCTTTGTACGTTTTAGTCTCCAGGCCTTGGATCATCTTAATTGCTCTTCTCTGAATTTTTTTTCCAAACTCTCAACATCTTTTTTGTGATATGGTGCCCAAAATTGGCTGCAGCATTCCAGGTGTGTCCTTACTAAGGCTTTGTAAAGCAGTACTATCACATCTTGTGATCTTGATGTGGACTCTTCTGTTGAGGCAGGACTGCACTGGCTTTTCTGGCAGCTGCAACATACTACCGGCTCAATATTTAAGTGGTGGTCCAGCAGAACACATAGATCCTTCTCACAGACACCACTGTTGAGCCCGGTGCCGTCCAGACTGTACCTGTGCATTTGTCTGACCACGAGACATTACTTTTCGCATCACTCAACTGCCCCTTGTTCGACTGATGGAATGGAGGGTGGGGTGATTTGAACAAAGTTCGATCTGCTGAAGCAAAATAGAGACCTACAATCTCCACCCAGCCATATATATTTTCCCCCAATTCAGAATAGAACTGGAAGGGACCATGGAGATCTTCTAGTCCAACACCCCCCCTGCCCCTCTCAAGCAGGAGACCCTATACAATTTGAGACAAATGGCTATTCAATCTCTTCTTCTTTAATTCTTGTATAACAGGATAAAAGAGCTGGAAGGGACTTTGGAGGTCGTTAATCTAGTCCAACCCCTCGCTCAAGAAAGAGACCCTATTCCATAATAATAATAATAATAATAATAATAATAATAATAATAATAATAATAATAAGAAGAAGAAGAAGAAGAAGAAGAAGAAGAAGAAGAAGAAGAAGAAGAAAAAGAAAAAGAAAAAGAAAAAGAAAAAGAAAAAGAAAAAGAAAGAAGAAGAAGAAGAAGAAGAAGAAGAAGAAGAAGAAGAAGAAGAAGAAGAAGAAGAAGAAGAAGAAGAAGAAGAAGAAGAAGTAGTAGTAGTTGGAAGGGACCTTGGAGGTCATCTAGTCCAACCCCCTGCTCGGGCAGAAAACCCTATACCATTTCAGGCAAATGGCTGTCCAGTCTCTTCTTAAAACTTCCAGTGTTGGAGCATTCACCGCTTCTGGAGGCAGGTTGTTCCACTGCTTAATTGTTCTAACTGTCAGGAAGTTTCTCCTTAGTTCTAGGTTGCTTCTCTCCTTGACTAGTTTCCATCCGTGGCTTCTTGTCCTGCCTTCAGGCGCTTTGGAGAATAGCTTGACTCCCTCTTCTTTGGGGCAGCCCCTGAGAGATACTGGAACGCTGCTATCATGTCACCCCTCACCCTTCTCTTCATTAAACTACACATACCCAATTCCAGCAACCGTTCCCTATATGTTTTAGCCTCCAGTCCCCTAATTATCTTGGTTGGTCTTCTCTGTACCCTTTCTAGAGTCTCAACATCTTTTTTACATCGTGGTGACCAAAACTGGATGCAGTATTCCAGGTGTGGCCTTACCAAGGCCTTGTAAAGTGGTATTAGTACTTCACTTGATCTTGATTCTATCCCTCTGTTAATGCAGACTAGCACTGTGTTACTAAGGCTTTATAAAGTGGTACTAATACTTCATGTGATTTTGATTCTATGCCTCTGTTTATGCAACCCAGGATTGCATTGGCTTGTTTTTTTTTTTTGGCTGATGGCTCACGTTTGGATGTTGTAGCTCATATTTAAGGCTTGTAAAAGGAGCCACTGGATCACAGATTCCTCCTTGCCTAGAACAGTGTGAGCCCAGTTGGATACAATGAAATTGGTGATTCAGGCCATCCTGGATTTAGAACGAATCATTTATTTATAAAATACATTTCCATTCTTTATTCATTCATTTGCATTCATTTGACCAGCTGTCTGAGAGGAGTATAAATCCTCCCATTCCTCCACCCTCCAATCAGAACTGAAGAAGCTTCTGGGATGAGAAGCGAAACGTCTTCAAAAACAAACAAACAAGAGAGCCCACTTGCCTCCTGAAAAAAAAAAAGCGCCTTTGGGACAACCGTGACCTGGATGATGGAGGATCTCCACCGACGTTAAGCGAATCAGTGGAAACTCTAGCTTAGCAACTGCACGATTCGCTTAAAACCGTGACACAGATGGTGGTGAAATCAAGCACTTCACAACGCCTTCCTCAGCGGTGGAAATTCTGTCCAAATTTTGCTTGTAAGTCAAGGACTACCTATACACTAGATCACCCTCTACTTCCCCGAGAGAGGTTGGAAAAGCGATCATGTGATGTGGCTTCTCAAGCTGACTTCTTTCTAGTCTAATGACGAGAAGGACGAGGGTTGACATGAGAGCAGTCTTGCAATATCTCAGGGGTTGCCCCAAAGAAGAGGGAGTCAAGCTATTCTCCAAAGCACCTGAAAGCAGGACAAGAAGCAACAGATGGAAACTGATCAAGGAGAGAAGCAACCTAGAACTAAGGAGAAATTTCCTGACAGTTGGAATAATTAACCAGTGGAACAACCTGCCTCCAGAAGTGGTGAATGCTCCAACACTGGAAGTTTTAAGAAGAGACTGGACAGCCATTTGTCTGAAATGGTATCGGGTTTCCTGCCTGAGCAGGGGATTTGACTAGATGACCTGCAAGGTCCCTTCCAACTTTACTATTATTATCATTCTGGTGTAACCAGGTTAGGTTCTCTTCAAGGATCTAGCATTCGTCTTTCTGTGCTTCTTGCTGTTTGACCTGAATTCAAACTCATAACCAACTAAACATCTCCCCAAAGGAATATCTCATTCTTTTCTCATTCTCTGCCTCCCGCTGCTTGACCTGAATTCAAGCTGGCCTTGGAGGAAGAATACACATTGATTGCTATTCTCAGCTCAGACAGCAAACGGTTGGAAAAAGTATGCCAGACCTGCAGCCGTTCAGATTTCAAACCACAACGGTCATTTTTATTTACTCCGGTGATTTATTGCCCTGAAATCCTGATGCCCCGACTTCCTTTTCAGATATCGACCCAAGGAACAGCCAGCAAAGTGCTAAGAGTGAATTAAACAGATGGCTTGCAAAGAAATGTGGAAAAATAATGCTGCAAAAATTATTCAGGGTTTCAAAAACCATCCTCAGCCCAACAGGTCAAACGGGAAAAAGTGAGGACTTTGGCACAAAGTGTAAAGTGAA
>NW_028148452.1:161555-249055 GCF_947247035.1 Vipera ursinii | reverse complement strand
CATGTGGCCGGCATGACTAGACGCCAAAGGCGCACAGAACGCTGTTCCCTTCCCACCGGAGTGGTCGCTATTTTTCTACTTGCATTTTTACGTGCTTTCGAACTGCTAGGTTGGCAGAAGCTGGGACGAGTAACAGGCGCTCACTCTGCTACGCGGCACTCGGGATTCGACCTGCCAAACTGCTGACCTTCTGATTGACAAGCTCAGCGTCCTAACCCACTGAGCCACCGCGTCCCAAATGTGATGTAGGGATACTTTAATTGAGCTTCAAAACTTAACCTGTAACCAGTAAAAGCTACTGGGAGAGAATTGACTTCTCTCAGTAACCATCCTTGGTCAAAGCTCAAGGTGTGCATACTTGACTAGCTGAATTTCCATTTAATTAGTTAGATGTCATTGAGTTGAGCTCAACAGCTGATAATTGGCGTGGAGGCTCCCAGAGTTGTAGCTTCCATAACCAATCCATGGGTACCAGTTGGGGGTTTGTGGGTGGAAATCCAACATACAAGAGTTTAACCCAACCCGGTGTGTTCTGCATATGGGTGTTGGGACCCTAAATTCCTAAAGATGGGCTGGGAATTAGGAACAATTCCACCCTTCCATGATACTAGGAAAAATGGAGAAGGATGTCTGTAGCTCCTTAGGCTTTTCAGACACGAACTTAGGTCCAGCATCAGTGTTTTGGTGAACATCTGGCTGAAATCCTAGAGAGCTATCTTTTCAGGTTGGGATACTTGAGAAGGGGCTTTTGGGTTTTCCTGTCCAGTGTTCAGACTCACTCAACCATGGGTAAGAAGAAACTGTCCTTGCTGAGATATGGGGGGGGGGGGCAATGGATAAGGAACATCAAATGACATGCTTCATGTCACTTGTAGGATGCCATTGTCCTAATTTCCGAATGGTGAGGGCAACCACAAGAAAGGCTGAGTGCCAAAGAATGGAGGCCTTTGAACTCTGGTGCTGGAGAAGACTCCTGCGAGTCCCTTGGACCGCAAGACGATCAAACTGGTCAGTCCTAGAGGAGATCAACCCTGACTGCCCTTTAGAAGGCCAGATCCTGAAGCTAAAACTCAAATACTTTGGCCACCTAATGAGGAGGAAGGACTCACTGGAGAAGAGCCTAATGCTGGGAAAGGTTGAGGGCAAGAGAAGAAGGAGACGACAGAGAATGAGGTGGCTGGATGGAGTCCCTGAAGCAGTAGGCGTGAGCTTAAATGGACTCCAGAAGATGGTGGAAGACAGGAAGGCCTGGAGGAACATTGTCCATAGGGTCGCGATGGGTCGGACATGACTTTGCAGCTAACAACAAGAGGGCAACGAACCAATGGAACAGCTTGCCTTCAGAAGTTGTGGGTGCTCCGTCATTTCAGACACTTGTCTGAAATTATATAGGGTCTCCTGCTTGAGGAGGGGGTTGCACTAGAAGACCTCCAACGTCCCCTCCAGCTCTATTCTGATTGATATCAGAGCTAATTTGTCTCTTTCACTTCTGTAGTGCAGCCCCTCCCTCCAGGAAATCCTCATCCTTATTAGGAGTCTGTCATATATTAACGCAAAGTAGCTGATGGAAGCACCCTTCTAAGCAAGGAAAACCAGATCACTCTTCCTGCAAAGGGTCAAGGGTCAAGGATCTCTGTTTCACTGGCGCTTCTCGTGTGATCAGGTCTGTGTTCAGATGGAAAGTTTACCCCCAAGAAAGCACAACTGACTATTAGCAGATCGGACTTGGAACAGGGGTCTTGCAACTTGGCCCTTTTTATGTCTTGTGGACTTCCACTTCCTCAGCCAGCCTGAGGAATTCTGGGAGTTGAAGTCCACAAGTCGTAAAAGGGCCAAGTTTGAAGACCCCTGGCTTGGAAGCTGTGGGCATGAAGCAACCTAGAGCTAAGGAGAAATTTCCTGACAGCGAGAACAATTAATGAACAATTAACCCATGGAACAGCTGGTTCCTCCAGAGGTGGTGGCTTGCCTTCAGAAGTTGTGGATGATCCATCACCAGAGGCTTTCCAAAAGAGAGTGGACAACCATTTATCTGAAATGGTATAAGTTCTCCTGCTTGAGCAGGGGGTTGGACTAGAAGACCTCCAAGGTCCCTTCCAACTCTATTATTCTATGTTCAGCACCCTTAGTCTTCTGCATGCATTCACCTATGTTTTTTTTCCCTTCCTTCTCTTTGCGTGTCTTCCTCTCTCTGCTTTGTCCTTTTGGCTGCAGCTGGAATATCCTGCCAATGATGGTCTCTTGAACTCTTCGGCATAAAGTCCCGCCCCCACCCCCATTTCCTGTCATCCCCTGTCGCACTTACCTCCATTTTGTGAATCGGTCTGCCTGGCTTCCAAGTCTGTAGCCTTAGGAGAGGATTGCCAGTGAGGATTTCCAGAATTTTGTTCTGGCTGGCTGTTAGAAGTGTGCGCAAAGGAAATGAGTGATGGCCTTAATCTCCCGATGCCATGAAACTCCCCGGAGCTAGTGATGACTTTTGACTGCTTGATCACTCAGATTTCTCATCTGTCAGGGAATACAAACATTCCCATTAAAGCACCAACAGATTCAGGAGATATCAGCTCCAGGTGATGGGCAAATAATAATAATAATAACAAGTGGAGATGCCAGGCAGGACAGACAGAGGCAGGGGAGACGGAGTGGAACATTAAAAGCACAGCCACAAATGTAGAGTTTTCTGAAAATGACTCAGACTGGAAAGCACAGAAGATAAGAGAGAAGAAGAAAGACAGAGAAACCATACTGCAAAGCCAAATACAGCTAGTCCGCAACTTACAATGGTTGGCTTAGTGACCGGCACTGAAAAAAGAGTGACTTATGACCATCTTTCCCACTTACGACTGTTGCAGCATCCCCATGGTCACGTGATTAAAGTTTAGACATTTATTTATTTATTTATTTATTTATTTATTTATTTATTTATTTATTTATTTATTTATTCATTCATTCATTCATTCATTCATTCATTCATTTATTTATTTATTTATTTATTTATTTATTTACTTACTTATTAGATTTTTATACCGCCCCATTCCCGAAGGACTCAGGGCGGTTGACAGGGCAAAGTTAAAAACAGTTAAAACGGTACAAAGGTTAAGATAAAGTTAAACATTAAAATAGGATTAAATAACAATAGCCCAAAATTTAAAATTTAAATTTAAAATTTAAAAATTTAAAAACCCCTCAGTCCAGGCCAGATGAATCAAACAACCAGGTTTTTAAGACCCGGCGAAACGAACGAAGGTCGGGGGGGGCGGTCCGGAGTTCCACAGGCAGTTCATTCCATAGGGCAGGCGCGCCCACAGAGAACGCCCTCCCCCTGGGGATCACCCGCCGGCACTCACTGACCGGCGGCACCCTAAGGAGGCCCTCCCTGTGGGAGAGCACAGGACGATGGGAGATTGATGCCGGCAGCAGGTGTTCCCTCAGGTATCCCGGACCCAAGCCATTGAGGGCTTTATAGGTCATCACCAGCACCTTGAATCTCACCCGGAGGGCAACCGGAAGCCAATGCAGCTCACGGATTTTTTTGACCCGTATTTTTTTGACGGTTGTAGTATCCTTTTTTTTTAAGGGACGCGGTGGCTCAGTGGGTTAGGACGCTGAGCTTGTCGATCAGAAGGTCGGCAGTTTGGCGGGTCGAATCCCGAGTGCCAGGTAGCAGAGTGAGCGCCTGTTACTCGTCCCAGCTTCTGCCAACCTAGCAGTTCGAAAGCACGTAAAAATGCAAGTAGAAAAATAGGGACCACTCCGGTGGGAAGGTAACAGTGTTCCATGCACCTTTGGCGTCTAATCATGCTGGCCACATGACCACGGAGACGTCCTCGGACAAGCGCTGGCTCTTCGGCTTTGAAACGGAGATGAGCACCGGCCCCTGGAGTCGGAAACGACTAGCACGCATGTGCGGGGGAACCTTTTACCTTTACCTTTAGTATCCTTTTTGCCCACTTTCTGATGAGTAAAGTCAACGGGTCAACCAGATTCAATGAACGACCATGTGACCAATTTAACAACGGCAGTGGCTGGCTTAACAAATGTGGCAAGGAAAGTCCTGAAATGGGGCAGAACTCACTTAACGGAGGAATAATAATAATAATAATAATAATAATAATAATAATAATAATAATAATAATAATAATAATAATAATGTTGGAAGGGACCTTGGAGGTCATCTAGTCCAACCCCCTGCTCAGGCAGGAAACCTGTGTCTCCCTTTGCAACATAAATTCTGGGCTCCGTTGTGGCTGTAGGTTTGTTGCAACCTGGGATGTAGCATTTGAACAACCTGGAGGTGGTTAAAGAAGCAGATAGTAGGAGAGGGGGCAGAGTTGAGAAGATTAATGTCAGGCATGAAAGACCAGATTCGCAGGTGAAGGTCCAATTAAACTGATTTATTGCTAAAAAGCCTACACCAAGGAATCTTCTCAACTACTGGTTAGACCTGCTTGGAATTATACAAGGGTCAAGAGAATTCAAGGGGACTTCACTTGTAGCTACACAGGGATTCTAGGCTGATTCCTCTTTTAACTCCGCCCCCATATTGTCAGTCCTTCTCCTCCATAGATATATCAAATTCCACAGTGCAATTGTTCCACCATTTCATAGGACATAGGTCAATCAATCAGCTGGAAAGGGCCTTGGAGGTCTTCTAGTCCAGCCCCCTGCTCAAGCAGGAGAACCTATACCATCTCAGACAAGTGGCTGTCCAGTCTCTTCTTAAAAACCTCCAGCGACAGAGCACCCACGATTTCTGAAGGCAACTTCTGTCCCACTGGTTAATTGTCCTCACTGTTAGGAAGTTTCTCCTTAATTCCAGGTTGCTTCTCTCCTTGATTAGTTTCCATCCTCTGTTTCTTGTCTTGCCTTCTGGTGCTTTGGAAAATAGGTTGATAAACCCCGCCCCCTCCTCCTTGTAGCAGCCTCTCAAATAGTGGAATACTGCACCAAGATGTAAAAAAGATGTTGAGACTCTGGAAAGAGTTCAGAGAAGAGCAATAAAGATGATTAGGGGACTGGAGGCTAAAACATATAAGGAACAGTTGCTGGAATTGGGTGTGTCTAGTCTAATGAAGAGAAGGACTACTGGGGACATGATAGCAGTGTTCCAATATCTCAGGGGCTGCCCCAAAGAAGAGGGAGTCAAGCTATTCTCCAAAGCACCTGAAGGCAGGACAAGAAGCAATGGATGGAAACTAACCAAGGAGTGAAGCAACTTAGAACCAAGGAGAAACCTCCTGACAGTGAGAACAACCAGTGGAACAACCTGCCTCCAGAAGTGGCGAATGCTCCAACACTGGACATTTTTAAGAAGAGACTGGACATCTACCCACAACCAGCCTACGAACCCCTCAGGATCCAAATCAACTCCACAGTCCACCAGAGACAGCCCTCAACCATCCTGCACAGAACGCCCCCCCCACAACCAGAACTTGGTCTCCCAATGACCCACACCTGATGTAACCTCCCCATCACAAAACCCATCACCAGCCTCTCTTGGATTACTCACACCTGGCACATCACAAGACCCTCACTTGACACACCCACACCTGAAGCCCTCATAAGCAGAAGAACATTCCCTGAAATCCACTGTAGACGTTACCCAGCCTGGTATAACGAAACCTTCGGACGGCAACCCACCAGCTCGTAGAACCTCATATGAAATGTTTTTCCAAGCATGCTTTCCCAGGTTTTCTGAAATTCTTGGCTTCACTAACTCAGGATGGTGGATGTTGTAGTCCAAAATATTTGGAAGGCCCCAAGTTGGGGAAGATTGCTTCTGAGTACAATGGTCTAAAGGCAGAAATGCTGCTCCGTTGATAATGGGCATATTCTGTTGGGCTGTTCTCATAATTTCAGTGATTTTATTTCTGGATCGCTTGGCTTGGTTTCATCAGCTTTGCCACGTGCCTCATTTCAAAGTCTTTTAATTGATGGGAAATTGACCTCCATGATTTATAAATAAAAGATTCCCTCCTATGCGCGATGCTCTTCTATCTTTATAAACTGTGAGTGATGAAGAGAAGATTCTTTGTCGGGGAGTAGAAATCTGGCAGGAAGTGGATTGCCAATAGTTAGATTTGATGGCTGGGTGGGCCCAGAGAATTGATTGATTTTCTTTTAAAGAAGTTATTTTATGAATGTCCATAAGTTCTGCCTTTGGGGGGGGGGGGGGAAATCATTGACTCCATGGTAACAAAATAAAGATTAAAACAAGTAGCGGGTTGGTTCAAAACTAAGAAAGGGATGCTGGGGAAAGAATCGAGAGATATTAGCTTCCTGAGAAGGATAGAATAGAATAGAATAGAATAGAATAGAATAGAATAGAATAGAATAGAATAGAATAGAATAGAATAGAATAGAATAGAACAGAATAGAATTACAAGGAATAGAATAGAATAGAATAGAATAGAATAGAATAGAATAGAATAGAATAGAATAGAATAGAATAGAATAGAATAGAATTACAAGGAATAGAATAGAATAGAATAGAATTACAAGGAATAGAATAGAATAGAAATGGAATAGAATAGAATAGAATAGAATAGAATAGAATAGAATAGAATAGAATAGAATAGAATAGAATAGAATAGAATTACAAGGAATAGAATAGAATAGAAATGGAATGGAATAGAATAGAATAGAATAGAATAGAATAGAATAGAATAGAATAGAATAGAATAGAATAGAATAGAATAGAATAGAATAGAATAGAATAGAATAGAATAGAATAGAAATGGAATAGAATAGAATAGAATAGAATAGAATAGAATAGAATAGAATTACAAGGAATAGAATAGAATAGAATAGAATAGAATAGAATAGAATAGAATAGAATAGAATAGAATAGAATAGAATAGAATAGAATAGAATAGAATAGAATAGAAAATATGGAATGGAATGGAATGGAATGGAATGGAATGGAATGGAATAGAATAGAATAGAATAGAATAGAATAGAATAGAATAGAATAGAATAGAATAGAATAGAATAGAATAGAATAGAATTACAAGGAATAGAATAGAATAGAATAGAATAGAATAGAATAGAATAGAATAGAATAGAATAGAATAGAACAGAATAGAATTACAAGGAATAGAATAGAATAGAATAGAATAGAATAGAATAGAATAGAATAGAATAGAATAGAATAGAATTACAAGGAATAGAATAGAATAGAAATGGAATGGAATAGAATAGAATAGAATAGAATAGAATAGAATAGAATAGAATAGAATAGAATAGAATAGAATAGAAATGGAATAGAATAGAATAGAATAGAATAGAATAGAATAGAATAGAATAGAATAGAATAGAATAGAATAGAATTACAAGGAATAGAATAGAATAGAATAGAATAGAATAGAATAGAATAGAATAGAATAGAATAGAATAGAATAGAATAGAATAGAATAGAATAGAATAGAAAATATGGAATGGAATGGAATGGAATGGAATGGAATGGAATAGAATAGAATAGAATAGAATAGAATAGAATAGAATAGAATAGAATAGAATAGAATTACAAGGAATAGAATAGAATAGAAATGGAATAGAATAGAATAGAATAGAATAGAATAGAATAGAATTATAAGGAATAGAATAGAATAGAATAGAAATAGAATAGAATGGAATAGAATAGAATAGAATAGAATAGAATAGAATAGAATAGAATAGAATAGAATAGAATAGAATAGAATTGAATAGAAAATATGGAATGGAATGGAATGGAATGGAATGGAATGGAATGGAATAGAATAGAATAGAATAGAATAGAATAGAATAGAATAGAATAGAATAGAATAGAATAGAATAGAATAGAATAGAATAGAATAGAATAGAACCAGCCATGCTGAGGGGAAAGGGAGAGGTTTCTAAGCTGAGCCATGCTGGCTCAGGAATTCTGGGAGTTGAAGTCCATGAGTCATAAAAGAGCCAAGGTTGCCTACCCCTGATCTTGTAGAAAAGGGGAATGCTTGTAGAGATAATATATCTTGATTCAGCAAAGCTGTTAACAAAGTTCCTTAAGATATCCTTGTGACAAGTTCATAAAACAGAGGTTGGATTTTAATACTTTTCTAAGTGAATCATCAATTAATTAACAATGCAAAGAATGTTCAGTTAGTAGGTTAATGCTATCATGGATGAAGGAGGTGTCTATGGAAGTACTCCGTCATCCAGTTCATGGTTGTCCCAAAGGTGCTTTTTTTCACAAGGCAACTGGATAATAATAATAATAATAATAATAATAATAATAATAATAATAATAATAATAATAACAACAACAACAACAACAACAACAACAACAACAATAATAATAATAATAATAATAATAATAATAATAATAATAATAATAGTTGTAAGGGACCTTGGAGGTCATCTAGTCCAACCCCCTGCTCAGGCAGGAAACCCTATACCAGGAGTAGGCAACCTTGGCTCTTTTATGATATTTATGACTTTTATTTTATTTTTATTTACTTTTATTACTGCCCTATACCATTTCAGACAAATGGCTGTCCAGTCTCTTCTTAAAAACCTCCAGTGTTGGAGCATTCACAGCTTTTGGAGGCAGATTGTTCCACTGGTTAATTGTTCTAACTGTCAGGAAGTTTCTCCTTAGTTCCAGGTTGCTTCTCTCCTTGATTGGTTTCCATCCGTTGCTTCTTGTCCTGCCTTCAGGCGCTTTGGAGAATAGCTTGACTCCCTCTTCTTTGGGGCAGCCCCTGAGATATTGGAAGACTGCTATCATGTCACCCCTCACCCTTCTCTTCATTAAACTACACATCCCCAATTCCAGCAACCGTTCCTTATATGTTTTAGCCTCCAGTCCCCTAATCATCTTTGTTGCTCTTCTCTGTACCCTTTCCAGAGTCTCGACATCTTTTTTACATCGTGGTGACCAAAACTGGATGCAGTATTCCAGGTGTGGCCTTACCAAGGCCTTGTAAAGTGGTATTAGTACTTCACTTGATCTTGATTCTATCCCTCTGTTAATGCGGCCTAGCACTGTGTTGGCCTTTTTGGCAGCTGCAGCACACGGCTGGCTCATATTGAAGTGATTGTCTACTAAGACTCCGAGATCCCTCTCGCAGTTACTACTATTGAGCAAGGTACCCCCTACTTGTGCATTTGGTTTTTCTTGCCTAAATGTAGAATTTTACTTTTTTCACCATTGAATTTCATTTTGTTAGATAGCGCCCAGTGTTCGAGTCTGTCCAGATCCTCCTGTATCTTAAGCCTGTCTTGAGGTTTTCTTAAGGTTGTTTCTTGGGAGTATCTACTTTCTGGCTTCGGATTGTTTTGGTGTCTTTTCCAATTAAATTATAGCTCGCTTGCCTTGGAAGTTGAAGCAAACCGCCCACCTATCTTACCGGGAACCCATTAAAATTAAAAATCACCAGCCAGCATCTTCGCTCCGGAGTGGAGAGAAAAAGTCAACATTTGCATTTAAATGGATCTTTTGGCAGGGAGGAAGAACATCTTCGGCAGAGTCGTGGGCACCAGAGATTAAGGTTCCTTTTGGATGCAATAAATATATTTTATCTTTTTAATTAATATATTTATTTGCTTAGAAAAGGCCTTTTGGTTCTTTGGACTGAGGGCCGCAGAATTATTGCACACGGAGCCGGTGCAATGTCTGCCGAGTCTTTTACGCCCAGTTGTGATCTACTAAGGATTTAAATACGAGATACATTCTTCTCCTTTCCATTCCTCGACACACCAAAGGCCACGCCACGGAGAGCCATTCGTCATGTTGTGTTGCAGTTGTGTTATGAATTAGCTTGGCCCTTTTGTGTGCAGGAAAATTTGTCTGTTAGGGAAAGAGAGGAACGAGAAGAAGTGTTTGAAACTCAAGGAAGGAGCATGGTTTGGAAAAACAGTCAGGCCCAAAGGAGCCTGCAGCCAATTCTAACAGAATGTAACACTCGACACACCGATTGTGTTTTCATTTTGAACCGACTGCCTCAAATAGCCTCCTTCGCACTCAGTCCTAGAAATGAAGGGAGTAGTTGAGTGGCTGAAATGTCCTTTGTAGTTTAGCTGGTCTAGAGTTATGAGTGTAAACCAGGCTGCCCCTTCCTTCCTTCCTTCCTTCCTTCCTTCCTTCCTTCCTTCCTTCCTTCCTTCCTTCTTTCCTTCCTTGCTTCCTTCCTTCCTTCCTTCCTTCCTTCCTTCCTTTCCTTCCTTCCTTCCTTCCTTCCTTCCTTCCTTCCTTCCTTCCTTCCTTCTTTCCTTCCTTGCTTCCTTCCTTCCAGGCTTTCTGCCTTCCTGCCTTCCTGCCTTCCTTCCTTCCTTCCTTCTTTCCTTCCTTGCTTCCTTCCTTCCTTCCTTCCTTCCTTCCTTCCTTCCTTTCCTTCCTTCCTTCCTTCCTTCCTTCCTTCCTTCCTTCCTTCCTTCCTTCCTTCCTTCTTTCCTTCCTTGCTTCCTTCCTTCCAGGCTTTCTGCCTTCCTGCCTTCCTGCCTTCCTTCCTTCCTTCCTTCTTTCCTTGCTTCCTTCCTTCCTTCCAGGCTTTCTGCCTTCCTGCCTTCCTGCCTTCCTTCCTCTCAATCATACATTTCCTTCCTTCCTTCCTTCCTTCCTTCCTTCCTTCCTTCCTTCCTTCCTTCCTTCCTTCCTTCCTTCTTTCCTTCCTTGCTTCCTTCCTTCCTTCCTTCCTTCCTTCTTTCCTTGCTTCCTTCCTTCCTTCCAGGCTTTCTGCCTTCCTGCCTTCCTGCCTTCCTTCCTCTCAATCATACATTTCCTTCCTTCCTTCCTTCCTTCCTTCCTTCCTTCCTTCCTTCCTTCCTTCCTTCTTTCCTTCCTTGCTTCCTTCCTTCCAGGCTTTCTGCCTTCCTGCCTTCCTGCCTTCCTTCCTTCCTTCCTTCTTTCCTTGCTTCCTTCCTTCCTTCCAGGCTTTCTGCCTTCCTGCCTTCCTGCCTTCCTTCCTCTCAATCATACATTTCCTTCCTTCCTTCCTTCCTTCCTTCCTTCCTTCCTTCCTTCCTTCCTTCCTTCTTTCCTTCCTTGCTTCCTTCCTTCCTTCCTTCCTTCCTTCCTTCTTTCCTTGCTTCCTTCCTTCCTTCCAGGCTTTCTGCCTTCCTGCCTTCCTGCCTTCCTTCCTCTCAATCATACATTTCCTTCCTTCCTTCCTTCCTTCCTTCCTTCCTTCCTTCCTTCCTTCCTTCTTTCCTTCCTTGCTTCCTTCCTTCCTTCCAGGCTTTCTGCCTTCCTGCCTTCCTGCCTCTCAATCATACATTTCCTTCCTTCCTTCCTTCCTTCCTTCCTTCCTTCCTTCCTTCCTTCCTTCCTTCCTTCCTTCCTGGCTTACTGCCTTCCTGCCTCTCAATCATACATTTCCTTCCTTCCTTCCTTCCTTCCTTCCTTCCTTCCTTCCTTCCTTCCTTCCTTCCTTCCTTCCTTCCTTCCTGGCTTACTGCCTTCCTGCCTTCCTGCCTTCCTGCCTTCCTGCCTTCCTGCCTCTCAATCATACATTTCCTTCCTTCCTTCCTTCCTTCCTTCCTTCCTTCCTTCCTTCCTTCCATCCTTCCTTCCTTCCTTCCTTCCTTCCTTCCTTCCTTCCTTCCTTCCTTCCTTCCTTCCTCTCTCTTTCCTTCCTCACTCCTCTCTTCTTTCTTTCTTTCTTTCTTTCTTTCTTTCTTTCTTTCTTTCTTTCTTTCTTTCTTTCTTTCTTTCTTTCTTTCTTTCTTTCGTAGCCAACACACCTAATATCCCTTCCTCCTATTTGCCACACAACAGCAACCCTGTGATTTGGTTTGGACCAAAACTGGCCTGAAGTTACCCAACGGGCTTTCATGCCTAGATGGAACTAGATACAGGGGTAGGCTCTTTTATGACTTGTAGACTTCAACTCCCAGAATTCCTGAGCCAGCCACGCTGAGGGGAAAGGGAGAGGTTTCCAAGCTGAGCCATGCTGGCTCAGGAATTCTGGGAGTTGAAGTCCACGAGTCATGAAGGGGCCAAGGTTGCCTACCCTTGAGCTAGAACTATAGTGCAAATGTGTGTGGAGCCTTCTAGGGCCTGCTGAAAGATTCACTATCTCATTCAGGTGCACCATTCAGGTGACCCCGAGGAGACAGATAAACCTCCAGGTGGCCCCAACATCTCTCCGAAAGAAGGCAAATGTCCAGCTTTCTGCAAGGAGTATAAATCCTTCCATTTCCCCACCATCCAGTCAGAGCTGAAGAAGCTTCTCGGATGAGAAGTGAAAGGTCTTCAGAAAGTCCAGTTGCCCCCTGAGAAAGCACCTTTGGGACAACCGTGACCTGGATGACTGAGAATCTCCGTAGATATAGACCAAACTGGTTTTTCTTGGTCAAAAAATATTCCCAGCTACCTTTCTTTCCCTCCGGTGATACAGGTTGTCCTCAGTTTACGACCACAGCTGAGCCCAAGCTTTATGTTGCTAAGTGAGACGTTTGTTCATTGAGTTTTGCCCCATTTTACAAATGTTCTTGCTACGCTTGTGAAGTGGATCGCTGCCATTGTTAAACTGGTAACCTGGTCGTTAAAGTGAGCCGATGAACTTTCCCCATGGACTTTGCTGGTCAGAAGATGGCAAAAGTGGATCACGTGACCCCTGGGAGACTGCAACCGTCCTAAGTATGAGTCAGTTGCCAAGCGTCCAAGTGTAAATCATGTGACCCTGGGGATGCTGCCCCTGTCGCATGTGTGAAGAATGGTGCTAAGTCACTCTTTTTCGGTGCTGGTTTGAACACCGTCGAGGACTATCTGTAGTTGTGTCAACTTTCTCATTCCATGCTAACTCTTCATTTACTCACCCGAGGAGGAGGAAGAGGAAGAGGAGGAGGGCTATGGCGTCCTTGGTGCTCTCTGAGCTTGGTTGTTTTCTTGCGGACATTTCATTACCCAACTAAGTAACATCATCAGTGCTAGAAGGGTTTTGGCTTTTATGGAGGAGGAGGAGGAGGAGGAGGAGGAGGAGGAGGAGGAAGAGGAGAAGGAGGAAGAGGAAGAGGAGGAGGGCTATAGGGTCCTTGGTCTTCCCTGAGCTTGGTTGTTTTCTTGCAGACATTTTATTACCCAACTAAGTAACATCATCAGTGCTAGAAGGGTTTGGACTTTATGGAGGTGGAGGGAGGAGGAGGAGGAGGAAGAGGAAGAAGAGGAGGAGGAGGAGGAGGAAGAGGAGGAGGAATAATTAGTGCCAGAGGAGAGGGTAGTTTGCAGAAAGGAGGAGGAGGACACGTGCATATGTGTGTTCTGTACCAGCCTGCTACCGGCCCTGCAGAAAAGGCAGGGACAACCCCTTTACAAACGGCAAGAGGCTGGAATAAAGCCTGCCAAATTTATAGCTACAAAAACAAACAAGACACGAACCAAGAAACAGGAGCTTTAAGAAACACAAACTATCCAAGCGGTTGCCTTCAGCAAACCAGCCCTCCCACACATTACCCTTATATAGAGTTCAGGGCGTGGCTTCTCTCTGCCTCCTTCCGAGGAGCCCCATTGCCTTCCTCTGTTTACTCCTACTTGACTGCCTCCTGCGTCAGGCGTCCTTGAACAGGGCCAGCTGTGGGTCATCTTCATCCACGCTGTCAGGCTCACACAGCTGGGTCTCCATGGTGACCAAGTGGGAGGGGCCTGGCTGAGGGCTCTCATCAGCAAGATCTTCAACCCCCTCAGCAAGGTCTTCAACACCCCCCTCCTCCTCCTCTGAGTCGTCCGACCCAACTGCCGAACCCACAGGCTGACCCTGAATCACAACAATGTGTCTCTGTTCCTCAAAGGATGCAAGGCAAGATACCCAAGGCTGGTTGAAGAGCAGAGATCCAAAAGGATTTAACTTATCGCCTGTCTCCATTTTGTCTTTTTGTGTCTTTGTTGCCATGGAAGGGAGATGATTGATGGAGATTGCTTGGATTCTATTTCTGTGAGTTTCTAAAGGGGAGAGAAAATAGGGAGATTTCATTTACTGGCTTTCAAAGACAAGGCCAGTGCTAAGATCAATAATCGCCAAGCTCAAATAGTGTTTCGGTGGACGGCGGAGCTCAAAGAATCCGGTGCTACAGGATATTGCGATGTATATAACAGGAGACACAACAATCAATTGCTGTGGGTCGGGATTGTTTTTTCATGGCTGTGCCTTACAGCCACCACCAACAGAAGTGACTCAATCCAGAGGCCGTTCTATCCTTGGACCTCTGTTTCCGTTCTTCGCCACCAGATTGTAACTAATGATGCACCGAAAGCAAGAGGTGCTGCATTTCTCCACCGTGTTTCAATGGGTTGGATGAAAAAAGCTTTGAGAATTGCTTTCGCAGAACTGAAGGTCATTTAGACTAGGTAATCCAACCCCAACCCCCATTCTGGGTAGGGATTTGAAAGAAGCTTATTGTTCTCGGAAAAGGAGAAACTGAGTATTAGTAGCTCAGGGTTGAAATGATGCTCTCTGAGCATGGTGGTTTTCTTGCAGACCTTTCATGAGCCAACTAGGTTAGGGAGTGGGTTTGCAGGGAGGAGGAGGAGGAGGAGGAGGAGGGAGACTCTGGGGTCCTTGAGCTTGGTTGTTTCCTTGCAGACGTTTCATGACCCAACTAGGTAACATCATCAGTGTTAGAAGGGAGGGGAAGTTGCAGAGAGGAGGAGGAGGAGGAGGAGGAGGAGGAGGAGGAGGAGGAGGACAACTGTGGGGTCCTTGGTACTCTCTAAGCTTGGCTGTTTTCTTGCAGATGTTTCATCAGCATCGTCAGTGCTAGAAGGGAGTGGGGTTTGCAGAGAGGAGGAGGAGGAGGAGGAGCAGAGTGACAGAATCACAGAACAATAGTCATGCCACTTTTTTCAGTGCCATTTCAATAGTCATTAAACACAAGGTTGCGAGCCAAAAAGCTCCCTGTCTTCGCAAGCTTTCCGCATATGGAACCCTAACAGTGGAAATAAGCAGTTTCAATTGGGTTCTCAGGGGGGAATCCTCCCCATTCTAAAATGTTGTGGCATTTAGATTCTAGATGCTTTTCTACTGCAAAAACTGACCGAGGCCAAACCCCGTCAAGGATTTGACACATTTAAGGGCTCTGGTGTCAGGACTCTCTGCACTGGCGCTTGGAGAGAGAGAAAGAGGGAGGGAGGGAGGGAGGGAAGGAGGGAGAGAGAGAGAGAGAGAGAGAGAGAGAGAGAGAGAGAGAGAGAGAGAGAGAGAGAGAGAGCATACCAAGAAATAATATTTGTAATTCTCCCTAGCAAAGACCTGGATTAAGCTGCCACCTGATGACAGAACTGTGAGCCGATGTATTCCCAGTATTTAATCACAGCTGCATACATTTGCATGCGCACAATAGAGCTGTTTGGTGGGGAGGCTGAAAGACTGCAGGAGCGCATAGCTATGTACAACATCATCCTTCCAGTCTTGAGGCTGCTATGTAGCAAAGGGGAAGGGAGGGAGGGAAGAAGGGAGGGGAGGGGAGGGGAGGGAAAGGAAAGGAATGAAGGCAGGGTGGGAGGAGAAGGAAGTGAGGGAGGGAGAGGAAGGAAGGAAGGAAGGAAGGAAGGAAGGAAGGAAGGAAGGAAATATGTGAGAGGGAGGGAGGGAGGGAGGGAGGGAGGAAGGAAGGAAGGAAGGAAGGAAGGAAGGAAGGAAGGAAGGAAGGAAGGAAGGAAGGAAGGAAGGAAGGAAGGAAGGTCAAACTCCAAGGAAGGGAGGGAGGGAGGGAGAGGGAAGGAAGGAAGGAAGGAATGAAGGAAGGAAGGTCAAACTCCAAGGAAGGGAGGGAGGGAGGGAGAGGGAAGGAAGGAAGGAAGGAAGGAAGGAAGGAAGGAAGGAAGGAAGGAAGGAAAGAAGGAAATATGTGAGGGAGGGAGGGAGGGAGGAAGGAAGGAAGGAAGGAAGGAAGGAAGGAAGGTCAAACTCCAAGGAAGGGAGGGAGGGAGAGGGAAGGAAGGAAGGAAGGAAGGAAGGTCAAACTCCAAGGAAGGGAGGGAGGGAGAGGGAAGGAAGGAAGGAAGGAAGGAAGGAAGGAAGGAAGGAAGGAAGGAAGGAAGGAAGGAAGGAAGGTCAAACTCCAAGGAAGGGAGGGAGGGAGGGAGGGAGAGGGAAGGAAGGAAGGAAGGAAGGAAGGAAGGAAGGAAGGAAGGAAGGTCAAACTCCAAGGAAGGGTGGGAGGGAGGGAGAGGGAAGGAAGGAAGGAAGGAAGGAAGGAAGGAAGGAAGGAAGGAAGGAAGGAAATATGTGAGAGGGAGGGAGGGAGGAAGGAAAGTCAAACTCCAAGGAAGGGAGGGAGGGAGGGAGGGAGGGAGAGAGGGAGAGGGAAGGAAGGAAGGAAGGAAGGAAATATGTGAGAGGGAGGGAGGGAGGGAGGGAGGGAGGAAGGAAGGAAGGAAGGAAGGAAGGAAGGAAGGAAGGAAATATGTGAGAGGGAGGGAGGAGGGAGGGAGGGAGGAAGGAAGGAAGGAAGGAAGGAAGGAAGGAAGGAAGGAAGGAAGGAAGGAAGGTCAAACTCCAAGGAAGGGAGGGAGGGAGGGAGAGGGAAGGAAGGAAGGAAGGAATGAAGGAAGGAAGGTCAAACTCCAAGGAAGGGAGGGAGGGAGGGAGAGGGAAGGAAGGAAGGAAGGAAGGAAGGAAGGAAGGAAGGAAGGAAAGAAGGAAATATGTGAGGGAGGGAGGGAGGGAGGAAGGAAGGAAGGAAGGAAGGAAGGAAGGAAGGTCAAACTCCAAGGAAGGGAGGGAGGGAGAGGGAAGGAAGGAAGGAAGGAAGGAAGGTCAAACTCCAAGGAAGGGAGGGAGGGAGAGGGAAGGAAGGAAGGAAGGAAGGAAGGAAGGAAGGAAGGAAGGAAGGAAGGAAGGAAGGTCAAACTCCAAGGAAGGGAGGGAGGGAGGGAGGGAGAGGGAAGGAAGGAAGGAAGGAAGGAAGGAAGGAAGGAAGGAAGGAAGGAAGGAAGGAAGGTCAAACTCCAAGGAAGGGTGGAGGGAGGGAGAGGGAAGGAAGGAAGGAAGGAAGGAAGGAAGGAAGGAAGGAAGGAAGGAAGGAAGGAAATATGTGAGAGGGAGGGAGGGAGGAAGGAAAGTCAAACTCCAAGGAAGGGAGGGAGGGAGGGAGGGAGGGAGAGAGGGAGAGGGAAGGAAGGAAGGAAGGAAGGAAATATGTGAGAGGGAGGGAGGGAGGGAGGGAGGGAGGAAGGAAGGAAGGAAGGAAGGAAGGAAGGAAGGAAGGAAGGAAGGTCAAACTCCAAGGAAGGGAGGGAGGGAGGGAGAGGGAAGGAAGGAAGGAAGGAATGAAGGAAGGAAGGTCAAACTCCAAGGAAGGGAGGGAGGGAGGGAGAGGGAAGGAAGGAAGGAAGGAAGGAAGGAAGGAAGGAAGGAAGGAAGGAAAGAAGGAAATATGTGAGGGAGGGAGGGAGGGAGGGAGGAAGGAAGGAAGGAAGGAAGGAAGGTCAAACTCCAAGGAAGGGAGGGAGGGAGAGGGAAGGAAGGAAGGAAGGAAGGAAGGTCAAACTCCAAGGAAGGGAGGGAGGGAGAGGGAAGGAAGGAAGGAAGGAAGGAAGGAAGGAAGGAAGGAAGGAAGGAAGGAAGGTCAAACTCCAAGGAAGGGAGGGAGGGAGGGAGGGAGAGGGAAGGAAGGAAGGAAGGAAGGAAGGAAGGAAGGAAGGAAGGAAGGTCAAACTCCAAGGAAGGGTGGGAGGGAGGGAGAGGGAAGGAAGGAAGGAAGGAAGGAAGGAAGGAAGGAAGGAAGGAAGGAAGGAAGGAAGGAAGGAAATATGTGAGAGGGAGGGAGGGGAGGAAGGAAAGTCAAACTCCAAGGAAGGGAGGGAGGGAGGGAGGGAGGGAGAGAGGGAGAGGGAAGGAAGGAAGGAAGGAAGGAAATATGTGAGAGGGAGGGAGGGAGGAAGGAAGGAAGGAAAAGAGAAGGAGAAAGAGAGAAAGGGAGGGGAAGGAAGGGAGGGGAAGGAAGGCTACATTCATAAATAAATAGAAATTAAACATTGTCCGGCTCTTCATCATACTTCTCCCACTGTCTTGAACTGGGTTGCTTGGTGGCTTTTACTGGACTACAAACACCATCCTCTTGGATCCTTGGTGATGTTGATGGGGTCCGATGAGATTTACAGCCAGCAGCATGACGAGATCCATAGGTAGGAAATGAGCCTACAAGAGACTAGGACCAGATTGAGAAGTTTAGAAGAAGAAGGTCTAAGGTCCTGGGCGAAGTCACCCCTGCCCCTTCCCCCAGAGAAGGAAATATTAAAAAGGCAGAAAAGCAGGCCCAGTTTTTCTTAATAGCCCCAAGTCTGCCTCCCCCAAGCAGAAACCAGGCAGAGGCCAGCTCTATAGAAATACAGATTGGGTGATTCATTCAGAAAGACTTGATCCAGGAAGCTTCGAGCTCATGAGATTAGAAAGACAAAGACCCCTAAAATCTACATACCCCACCCAAACTTTCAAAGACATGACCTTTGAGGACACAATAAGATTTAACTCACCAATACCAAAAAGGGACACACTGAACCTCGGGTCAAAGTTCATGCCACAGGAACAGGAAACAACCTCAAAAGCCCAAGAAGGTATAAAAACCCACCACTCCCAGCTCTGTGTGGTCAATCTTTCCCAGAGCCATCTTTCTGTCTGGCTCTCCTCTTCAATAAACCGAAACCTTCTTTCTAAAGCAGTCTCCATTTTGTTGATTCCCGGCTTGGACTGGACCCCGATGAACATTTTTCGTTCGACAGTCCCAACTCTGTTATTCCTTGGTTCTCAATCAGATGTCGATCGCTTCCACAAACTGGCAAGATGAAGATCTAAATTTCCTCCACGGTGTCGTGGGGATAATAATATTAAAATGACTTTACAGGGGTTTTGCAAGGCTGTAATAGGCACCCCTGGCAATGCAAGCTCCGGAACACACACATTCAATTGATTTGTAACCCAGTTCCCACTATAGCAGGAAGTGCAAAAGGGTCATTTAGCTAATTCCCCGAGCAAACTCAGCTCCCCTTGATTTGAGATTAAATAGCCAGGGTGGACTTTGCTTAAGGCTTCCTTCTTCTGAATCTTGTAGGGAAACAGCCCCCTTCATGGATTACTGCCTTGTCGTGGCGAAGGGGCTTGCGTAATTCAATGAAGCTATGAGCTATGGCATGCATAGCTCAGAAAGGCTGAGCACCAAAGAATGGAGGCCTTTGAACTATGGTTCTGGAAAAGACTCCTGCGAGTCCCTTGGACTGCAAGGAAATCAAACCGGTCAGTCCTAGAGGAGATCAACCCTGACTGCTCTTTAGAAGGCCAGATCCTGAAGTTGAAACTCAAATACTTTGGCCACCTAATGAGAAGGAAGGACTCACTGGAGAAGAGCCTAATGCTGGGAAAGATTGAGGGCAAGAGAAGAAAGGGACGACGGAGAACGAGGTGGCTGGATGGAGTCACTGAAGCAGTAGGCGTGAGCTTAAATGGACTCCAGAAGATGGTAGAGGACAGGAAGGCCTGGAGGAATGTTGTCCATGGGGTCGCGATGGGTTGGACATGACTTCGCAACTAACAACAACAAGGTCAACAGCAATGTGCCTTTTGGGAAGGGAAGGAAAAGTAAGACAACTGCAGATTATCAGAGTGTGGAAAGCTTGCAGGACCCAAAAAGTATAATTCAGCAGAAGGGATTTTATTAATTTTCTATTTTTACAAACAAGTGCTTAATAGACAACATGTGGACTGGGTCTATTAGTAATTCCATGGTACATCTGAGCTTCTTCCAACTAAATCCAATATTACACCATCGAATACCTCCTCTCTTAATAATAATAATAATAATAATAATAATAATAATAATAATAATAATAATAATAATAATAATAATAATAATAATAATAATAATAATAATTTGGAAGGGACCTTGGAGGTCATCTAGTCCAACCCCCTGCTCATTCAGGAAACCCTATACCAGACATGTCAAACACAAGGCCCGGGGGCCAGATCCGGCCCGTGAAGTGGTTTCATGTGGCCCGCGAAGCCATCCTGGAAACAGTGAGGGAACGGCCCCCACTGCCTTTGTCTTGGCCCAGAGACCCTCCTTCTGCCAGAGACCCTCAGATCTGTCCCACTCCTGCCCAGGACCACATAGGCACCCTTGATGCAAATAATATAGAGCTGGCCATGCCCACCCAATAGGCCATACGCACTCTAGCCACGCCCACCCAGCAGGCCACACCCACCCTGGCCATACCCACCCGGCCCCCTGAGGGCAACCGCAATGCTTATGCGGCCCTCAATGAAATTGAGTTTGACACCCCTGCCCTATACCATTTCAGTCCAATGGCTGTCCAGTCTCTTCTTAAAAACCTCCAGTGTTGGAGCATTCACAGCTTCTGGAGGCAGGTTGTTCCACTGGTTAATTGTTCTAACTGTCAGGAAGTTTCTCCTTAGTTCTAGGTTGCTTCTCTCCTTGATTAGTTTCCATCCATTGCTTCTTGTCCTGCCTTTGGGTGCTTTGGAGAAGAGCTTGACTCCCTCTTCTTTGGGGCAGCCCCTGAGATATTAGGACACTGCCATCATGTCCCCCCTTACCCTTCTCTTCGTTAAACTACACATACCCAATTTCAGCAACCGTTCCTTATATGTTTTAGCCTCCAGTCCCCTAATCATCTTTGTTGCTCTTCTCTGTACTCTTTCTAGAGTCTCAACATCTTTTTTACATCGTGGTGACCAAAACTGGATGCAGTATTCCAGGTGTGGCCCTCTTCTGGTAATAAAACATTTTTCCACATTAAGCAAATACAATTCTTATGGTTATTAATAAATATACAGTTGAATATCAGCATTTATTCCAGATTTCTAATAGTATCAATGATATCAGTTTAAAATATCTTTTCTAACCAAGACGTATCTTAATTGCATTTGCACTCAATATCCATTTATTCAGTCCGTATCCTATTTTTGCTTCCCCCCCAGTTTAATTTCCCATCCATGTTCAAAATATCCCAACCATTTATAATTTCAAATCAGGTTATACTGTATTTGGGTAATCCAATATATTCAAACCACTTAGCATTTTCTCCTTTCATCTTTTCCTGCCTTAATATGATATTCTGATTACCAATCTTATCTATCTAGTTATAATAATATTTCTATTTCTAACGATCTATTCTTAACCATATTCAAACATCTAATTGATAATATAAGATCCCCTCTAATAGGTCAAATTTTCTGTTTTCTTCACTCTTCAAGACTGGTTTTAAAGGTTTTTCAAGCGATCACAGATGTTGACAGTGGTCCTCAACAACCCTCCCAATGATAAATTGCACTCGGCTTTTTCACCCTGAACTTTAAAAGGAACTATTTCTTCGGAAACAGGAGAGTAATTATGGACCTTCGCAAAGATGCTTTTTCACGAGGCAACGGGACTTTCTTGCTTAACTTTGAAGACATTCCGCTTCTCATCCAAGAAGCTTCTTCAGCTCTGACTGGATGATGGGGAATGGAAAGATTTATACTCCTTGCAGACAGCTGGTCATTTGCATCATTTTAGAGAGTCCTTGAGGCCACTTGGAGTTTTATCAAATCCACATTCTGGATAGAGAGGACTGCTGGTTTGAAAGAGGGGTCAAAGAGGCCATCTATCGCAAAACTGAACACCCCTCCCTCAACAGAGGGGGAAGGATATGACATCATCTATCTCCAGAGTCTACAACACAGTCCTCCACAAATATTTGCACCACTCAGGTGACCCTGAGGACACAGATAAACCTCCAGATGGCCTCAACAACTCTCTAAAAGGTTGCAAATGACCGCCTGTCTGCAAGGAGTATAAATCCTTCCATTTCCCCACCATCCAGTCAGAGCGGAAGAAGCTTCTTGGATGAGAAGGGAAACCTCTTCAAAGAAAAACAAGGTAAGTCCAGTTGCCTCGTGAAGAAGCATCTTTGTGATAACTATGGCCTGGATGATGGAGAATCTCCATAGACAACTATGGATCTTCTAACTTGAAAGCCACTTCCAGCCCCAAGATGGATGAAAGACAATTTGTACAGCATCCAGACTAGAGATCAACTTAGGCTCTCTGCTCCAGGTTATTCTCTCCTCTGCTTGCCATGTTTTAATGATTAAGCCTGGATGATTATTACAGCCTTCTCTGATCTCAACCTGCAATTTGCATTTTTAGCTGGTTAGAACAGCAGTCTGCATCGCATATCCAGCTTGCTACTGAAGGCTTATTAGTACCTTTTCAAAAGGAAATGGCAGCGCTTGTTGGAGCAACAATACGGTCTTTGGAGAATGGGAATGCCTGCCTAAATTGGCTAAAATTACTTTTTTTTATAGGAACGGTAAATTTTATATTGACTGTCGCTTGAAAGGACTGGGGGCTAAAACACATGAAGAACGGTTGCTGGAATTGGGTGTGTCCAGTTTAATGAAGAGAAGGGTGAGGGGTGACATCACAGCAGTATTCCAGTATCTCAGGGGCTGCCCCAAAGAAGAGGGGGTCAAGCTATTCTCCAAAGCACCTGAAGGCCGGGCAAGAAGCAATGGATGGACACAAATCAAGGAGAGAAGCAACCTGGAACTAAGGAGGGATTTCCTGACAGTGAGAACAATTAATCAGTGGAACACCCTGCCTCAAGAAATTATGGGGGCTCAAACACTGGAGGTTTTTAAGAAGATATTGGACAACCATTTGTCTGAAATAGTGTAGGGTTTTCTGCATGAGCAGTGGGTTGGACTAGAAGACACACACACACACCCCAAGGTCCCTTCCAACTCTGTTATTCTGATTTGTCAAGATGATCTACACATAATCAGTGGTTTAACTGTTAGCTTGGTACTCCTATTATTTTTATTATTATTATTATTTATTATTTATTTGATTTATATACCGCCCTTCTCCTTGGTAGGACTCAGGGCGGTTCACAGGGCACATATAAAAAACAAAAACACTATACAAAAATTAAAAAGAATTAAACCCTTGCCCAATAAAACAGTAATACAGATTAAAAACAATTAAAAAACCCATAATCCCCATCAGGCCAGACCAGCTAATTCGAACAGATGGGTCTTCAGGCCCCGACGGAAAGTTCGAAGGTCTGGTGCCATCCGGAGCTCCACCGGCAACTGATTCCATACAGCCGGGGCCCCCACAGAGAAGGCCCTCCCCCTGGGGGCCACCAGTCGACATTCCCTGACTGGCGGCACCCTGAGGAGGCCCTCTCTGTGGGAACGCACAGGGCGGAGGGGAGTCGATGCCGGCAGCAGGTGGTCCCTGAGGTAACCCGGACCCATGCCATGTAGGGCCTTAAAGATCGTAACCAACACCTTGAACCTCACCCGAAAGACAACTGGTAACCAATGCAGCTCGCGGAGCAAAGGTGTAACATGGGAGTACCGGGAAACTCCCAAGACAACTCTCGCGGCCGCATTCTGTACCAGTTGGAGCCTCCGGGTGGTCTTCAAGGGAAGCCCCATGTAGAGAGCATTACAGTAGTCAAGGCGAGAGTGGATTATATGTATGGGGAGGTGCAGTGGCTTAAAAGATGCTGGAGAAAGTCTGTACTCTGGCAGTTTGAGTCCTACCACCACATGACGGGATGAGCACCCATTCCTTGCCTCAGCTCCTGCCAATCTAGCAGTTCGGAAGCTTGTAAATGCAAGTAGATAAATAGGTAGCACATTGTTGGGAAGGTAACAGTCTTCTGTGTTTCGCTGTACATTTTGCGGTGTGTCATGCTGACCCCAGTGACATCTTTCGGCAGCGCGGTCTCAGTGGCTTAAAGAAAGAGAGATGACCACTTGCCCCTAAAGCCAGCTATGACTAGTGGAGTAAAACCCACAGAGACACCTTTATACACATGAGTAGTCCTTGACTTTTGACAATTTGTTCAGTCACTGTTTGAAATTGTGACACCCACCCCAAAGTTACGGCTGTTGCAGAACCTCTTGTAGTCACATGATCACTCTCTATGTCCTCAGATCAGGTGGGGGAGGAAGATGTTCCTGATCAGAGAAGATCTGTTGGCTGTCATCACCACTGCCCGTCTGTGGCTGATCCTCCCCCTGTCCCAAAAGTGCTTTTTCACTGGACTTCCTTCTTTTTCTTTAAAGACATTTTGCTTCTCATCCAGGAAGCTTCTTCAGCTCTGACTGGATGGTGGGGAACGGAAGTATTTATACTCCTTGCAGACAGCTGGTCATTTGCATCCTTTTAGAGAGCTGTTGAGGCCACTTGGAGGCTTATCTGTGTCCTCGGGGTCACCTGAGTGGTGCAAATGGGTATGGAGACTTCTTGGCTGCTGGATGTTTTCTGCCCTGGGTCCTTTCCCTGTTGAGGACGGGCGCAGGCTGATGGGGATGAGTCTGTGTTGTCTGCATCTCAAACTGAAGCGCAAATGGTTTCTGTAGTCTGCAAGGCTTTCTGGAAATCCATTCATCCTCCCACACCATTTGAAAGGGGTCCATCCATCCCAAAGTGCATAGCTAAATGTCTATGGAGAATTTCTGTCGTCCCGGTCAGGGTTGTTCCAAAGATGCTTTTTCAGGAGGCAGCTGGACTTTCTTGTTCTTCTTTGAAGACGTTTCACTTCTCATCCAAGAAGCTTCTTCAGCTGTGAGTGGATGGTGGAGAACGGAAGGATTTATACTCCTTAAAGACAGCCGGTCATTTGCATTCTTTCGAGAGGCGTTGAGGCCACTTGGAGGCTTATCTGTGTCCTCCGGGTCACCTGAGTGGTGCAAATGGGTGTGGAGCCTTCTTGGAACTGCTGAAAGGACTGTGTAGACCAGGGGTCTTCAAACTCGGCCCTTTATGACTCATGGACTTCAATTCCCAGAATTCCTCAGCCAGTGTGCCTGGCTGAGGAATTCTGGGAGTTGAAGTCCATGAGTCATAAAAGGGCCGAGTTTGAAGACCTCTGGTGTAGACTGACGATAGATGGTTTTGAGAGAGGGCTGTTGGATTTTGACATAGATGGGTTCTTTGAAAAACAAGAGCGTCCAGTTGCCTCATGAAAAAGCACCTTTGGGACAACCATGACCTGGATGACTAAGAATTTCCCCAGACATATCCTCCCCTCTCTTCGTGAAGCCGGGTGAGTCCTTTTCTGGTCCACCACTTCCCCCAATGCTGGCGGGGCCCATGACAGCATTGTCCTCAGCCCCTGGTCTTTCCAGATGTTCCAGGGGAGACCTGCCATTCCCATCAGGTGTTCCTCCTCCTCCTTCTCCGAACCAGGATCCGGTAGGGTCATGACAAAAAAAAAAGGTTTGTGCATGTTGCCCTCGTCCTATCAGTGCCAATCGTGCATCGAGGGCAAATGAGGTCACACGCAGTGTCTTCTTGCAAATTCTGCACATGGTAATGCCACAGTTTATGTGGCATCAGAGCGTCTTCTCCCGTTTTTTATGGCTAGGCAGTGCACATAGAAATCCCAACGTGTCAGGGAAGCAGATTCATTATTTTGAGTTGAAAACAGCTCTCTGTTTCTGCAACATCCTGTGAGTCACAATATTGGACTTGTGTCCAACCTGGTGGGAGTCATTGAAGGTAATTAGTTCTAACTTATGTCTGCATCAGTTTGATTAGAACATTCATTCACGCCTGGAACAGAGATCAAAACAGAATTACTTGTTTTCAGGAGAGATTCTCGGCTCTGAAATTAGCGGGTTTCAACTTGGAGACAGACCAAGATTTGGCGTTCATGTACAGAGGGAGGTCAGAGAGTAAGTGGTTCTTACGATGTGCTCTCTGAAAGGAAATATTTCCAGTTGTAATTACACCAACCTTCATTTCAATTTGGAGGTCTATTAAATGTACACCTACAGTAAGTCTCACATGGGAGCAGAAATGGCAACAGCATGAACTTTTCATAAGAAGAATGGGAATGACGCTGAATCACAACAGGGAGATACTTGTATCCCTGCATTAGTGGATATTTAGGATGATGTTATCCCTGACCCCATTTCTTTTGGGGGTGGTGGAAACGTTTTAAGAGCAGGGATGAAAAATTGGACTTCCAGGAAAGGAATGGGGGGCTGAAAACCGGCCCTATCAGCTCTCACTCTAATGCTTGCTTGTGCTTCTATACTATTCTGTGACAGACTGCCATGAACTTTGGGAAGGGAGGAAGGCAAGGGGGAAATTGAAAGTAAGTACTGTATCTCTTTGAGATGCTGCCTCAAGGTCACCCAGCAATCCATCCTGTGCTTGAACTGACCTTTATGAAAACATCCTGGAAAGCCTTTTGTCTGAGTGAGGGGGGGGTTGGACTAGATGACCTCCAAGGTCCCTTCCAACTTTGTTGTTGTTGTTGTTGTTGTTATACAACTTTTATTCATAAAACATGAAACTCAGTCAACTGAAAATTGTATGGTTGACACGGCCTGCTGCCAAGATCCTAGGTATCAACAAGGTTTTTCCTTAAAATGTAAGATGTTCCGAGTAGCACAGTTTTTTTGTAGCTTTGCTGGAGTTAGCAATTTCTTGATGTATTTTTCAAAGTTTTTACTATTATTATTATTATTATTATTATTATTATTATTATTATTATTATTATTATTATTAGTAGTAGTAGTAGTAGTAGTAGTAGTAGTATCAACATTAAGAAAACCAAGATCATGACATCCGGCCCTCTCAATTCGTGGCAAATAGATGGGGAAGAAATGGAGGTAGTGACAGGTTTTATTTTCCTGGGCTCCAAGGTCATTGCAGATGAGGACTCCAGCCAAGAAATTAAAAGACGCTTGCTCCTCGGGAGGAAAGCCATGGCAAATCTAGACAGCACACTAAAAAGCAGAGACGTCACCCTGTCAACAAAAGTGCGTATAGTCAAAGCTATGGTCTTCCCAGTTGCAATGTATGGCAGTAAAAGTTGGACCATCAGAAAGGCTGAGCGCCAAAGAATTGAGGCCTTTGAACTCTGGTGCTGGAGAAGACTCCTGAGAGTCCCTTGGACTGCAAGGCGATCAAACCGGTCGGTCCTAGAGGAGATCAACCCTGACTGCTCTTTAGAAGGCGAGATCCTGAAGCTAAAACTCAAATACTTTGGCCACCTAATGAGAAGGAAGGACTCACTGGAGAAGAGCCTCATGGGAAAGGTGGAGGGCAAGAGAAGAAGGGGACGACAGAGAATGAGGTGGCTGGATGGAGTTACTGAAGCAGTAGGCGTGAGCTTTAATGGACTCCAGAAGATTTGTAGAGGACAGGAAGGCCTAGAGCAACGTTGTCCATAGGGTCACAAGGGGTCGGACATGACTTCACAACTAACAACAACAAATTATTATTACTATTATTATTATTATTATTATTATTATTATTATTATTATTGTTGTTGTTGTTGTTGTTGTTGTTGTTGTTGTTGTTGTTGTTGTTGTCCCTTAACCTGACTGGTCACACAGGGGTTTGGCAATCGGAGATAGTTAAGGGAGGGAAAAGTTGAACATTGAGATTTTGGTGCATGATTTTTAGTTTTGGCTATGCATTAGTGCAGGGGTAGAGAAATATAGCTCCTTTTTGACCTGTGGACTTCAACTCCCAGAATACCTGAGCCAGGCTGGCTCAAGAATTCTGGGAGTTTCAGTCCATAAGTCAGAAAGGGGACATAGTTCCCTACCTCTGCATTACTGCAATATATTTGACTTCTAATAAAACTATACCGGAATGGAATGGAACGGAACAGAACAGAAGAGTAGAATGAACAAATTCTGGAAATCCTTACTGGCAATCTTCTCCTAAGGCTACCTCTCCCAGGGAGACTGATTCACAAAATAGAGATAATTGCAGCAGTGTTGACAGGAAATGGGGGGTTTTATGCCAAAGAGACCATCATTTGCAGGATATTCCAGCTGCAGCCATGAGGATGAAGCAGCGAGAGGAAGACGTGCAAAGAGAAGGAAGTGAAAAACATCAGTAAATGCTGATGGAAGACGGTGTCAAACATAGAATAACAGAGTTGGAAGGGACCTTGGAGGCCTTCTAGTCCAACCCCCTGCTCAGGCAGGAAACTCGATGCCATTTTAGACAAGTGGTTCTCAACAAATTTCTACCATTTCTATTTAGAGGTTTCAGTGGCTGCAGGTCTGACAGGCCTCTGTGGTGGAATAGAGCAGGTGAATAGATTGGCTTTTTTTTATTGAAAATTTTTACAGTACATTTTTGAATACAAAACCCCTCCCCTCCCCATCCCCTCTCCCCAAACCTCCCCAACTCTACCCTCTCCTCTCTCCCCCTCCCCGACTTCCCAGAGGGTATAAAAATACAGGGTATAAAAATACAAACAAGCATAATCTAAAATATGCAAACAACAATAAAATATTAAATTCTATCGCACTTTAACTCTTAATAAAATAACTACAAGCTAATTATACATCATATAAATCCGCTACTTATTCAAATGCTAAGTGAAACTTTTTAGTCCCATATTTATTCTGGATATAATCAATCCATCTCCTCCACTCCACAATGTATCTCTGTTGCGACTGGTCTTTCAAATACGCTGAGATCTTTGCCATTTCCGCCAAGTCGGAAACTTTTAAAGTCCATTCTTCTATAGTCGGCAGTTCTTCCTTCTTCCAATATTGCACTACTAAAAGTCTCGCTGCCGTAATGAATAGATTGGCTTTTTGATCATTCCTTTCTGGACAAGGAGAGGACTTGAGATCACCCACAAATACTCCGTACAGTTCCTTTTCCTGAGGCGATCACAAGACAGTGGGCTCTGGCAGTTTACAACCCTGAGGGACAAGGGAATAGCCATCTTGCTCAACCCATAGTTAGTGTCTTTAAAGACACTGAGTTTGCACACAGTTAGCCCTCAATTTATCGTTCTTTTACTGACCATTTCAAGTTATGACGTCGCCCCAAAAAGGGACGCGTGGCTGCTTTTCACATTAGTGACCTTGGCAGTATCCCTTTGGTCACGTGATTAAAATTCGTGACATTGGGCAACCGACTCGTATTTATGGCAGTCGCAGTGTCCCGGGATCATGTGATTCCCCTCTCGCGACTTCCTGACAAACAAAGTCAATGGGGAAAAGCCAGATTTACCTCACAACTGTGTTGCTGATTTAACAACTGCACTGATTCTCTGAACAACCGTGGCAAGGAAGGTCGTAAAATGGGGCATAACTCACTTAACAACTGCCTCACTTGCTGTGACTCTTTTCTGTTCTTCGTTTGGTCTTTCTTACAGGCTGGCTTGATCTGTCCGCTATCCATCACATCTTCACGGTGTACAGGTAGTCCTCAACGTACGACTAGAATTGAGCCCAGAATTTATGTTGCTAAACGAGACAGCTGTTGAGTGGGTTTCACCCCATTTTACAACCTTTCTCGCCACCACTGTTATGTGAATCACTGCCCTTGTTAAGTTAGTAACCTGGTTGTAAAGCGAATCTGGCTTCTCCATTTAACTTTGCTTGTCAGAAGATTGCGAAAGGGGGTTCACGTGGACCCACGGGAGGCTGCGACCGTCATAAACACGAGTCAGTGGCCAAGGGTCCAGATTTTGACCACGTGACCACAAGGGTGCTACAATGTTTGTCAGTGTGAAGAAAAAGGTCGTAAGTTCCTTTTTTTCAGCACTGTTGTGTCTTCAAATGGTCACTAAACTAACTGCTGTAGGTCAAGAAGTACCTGTAATAGATTCAGTGCATCTAATTTTGGGTGGCTTATATATTCAGGTACCATAGAATAGAATAGAGTAGAATAGAATAGAATAGAATAGAATAGAATAGAATAGAATAGAATAGAATAGAATAGAATAGAATAGAATAGAATAGAATAGAATAGAATAACAGAGTTGGTCATCTAGTCCAACCCCCTGCTCAGGCAGGAAACCCTATACCATTTCAGGCAAATGGTTGTCCGGTCTCTTCTTAAAAGCTTCCAGTGTTGGAGCATTCCCCACTTCTGGAGGCAGGTTGTTCCACTGGTTAATTGTTCTAACTGTCAGGAAGTTTCTCCTTAGTTCCGGGTTGCTTCTCTCCTTGGTGAGTTTCCATCCGTTGCTTCTTCTCCTGCCTTCAGGGGCTCTGGAGAATAGCTTGACTCCCTCTTCTTTGGGGCAGCCCCTGAGATATTGGAACACTGCTATCATCTCCCCCCTCATCCTTCTCTTCATTAAACTAGACATCCCCAATTCCAGCAACCCTTCCTTGTATGTTTTAGCCTCCAGTCCCCTGATCATTCTTGTTGCTCTTCTCTGACCTCTTTCTAGAGTCTCGACCTCTTTTTTACACTGTGGTAAATAACAAAATAGGCATGTCTTTCAAGAAGGTCTTCTGCACTTTTTTAAAGCCAACCAGATTCGTGACCCACACCAGGTTAATGGTGTGCAATAAATTCCCCATAAAGGACAGGAGTGTTAAATAACCCGTCATTAAGCAAAGCACTCCTTTCTAATTGGCAGCTGCTTTCTTTCCCCGAGCTGTGATGGGATGAAAGTGATTTTTTAATGCACTGTGGCAATTAAGCACTTTGCTTAACCATCGGCCCAAAAAGGGCTGTAGACAGATGTCACTTTTTTCTTTTCTTTGCAGAACACCCATCTGAGGTTTTGGGCTGCCTTTTGCCTCCCACCTCTTGGGAGCTCAAGACGGGAGAGAGGGTGGGAAAAACCCCCCTCTTTTAATAGTACGAAGGGATGGGTTTATTTAAACGTATCTAATTACTGGTGTGCTATTGATTGGTCTGAAAGAGCCATTAAGCAGACACGATTATGTCAGTAAATATGGGATGACCTTGAAACACAATCTCATCTCCTGTCGGGAAATGGAAGCAGCGGAACATCCAACTTTTTGCGTGACTTTTAAGAAGTCCTTGTTAGGATATGAAAAACTCACTTTCAAGAAGCCAGAGAGAGGAACACGGCACCCAGGTTTTTCAAAAGGCTGAATCGATCACTAACGATAGGCAGAATTTAGGCAAAACCAATCAGGTAGCAATAGCACTTAGATTTGTACACCCCTCTGTAGTGCTTCACAGCCCTCTTGAAGTGGTTTATAAAGTCGATGTGTTGGCCCCAACAAACAGGGTCCTCGTTTTACCAACCTCGGAAGGATGGAAGCTGGATCAACTTTGAGCTGGTTCAGGATCGAACTCCTGGCAGTGGGCAGAGTCAGCCTGCAATGCATTCTAACCATTGGGGAAGGAGGGAGGGAGGGAGGGAGGGAGGGAGAGAGGGAGGGAAGGAAGGAAGGAAGGAAGGAAGGAAGGAAGGAAGGAAGGAAGGAAGGAAAATCTCAATCCCACTTAGCCTTATAAACCTTTGATACAAGGCAGAGTCAACCTTGAGCCTGTGAGAATCGAACTCCTACCATTGGGCAGAGTCAGCCTGAAATACTGTATTCTAACCACTGTGCTACCAGGGATAATGATTAAAAGAGGAGGCAAAGAAGGAGGAGGAGGAGGAAGAGGAGGAGGAGGAGGAGGAGGAAGAGAAGGAGGAGGAGGAGGACAATAGTAATAGTACTTATATACCACTCCACAGTGCTTTACAGACCTCTCTAAGTGAATTCCAAATATTAGCAACTTGCCTCCAACAATCTGGATCCCCATTTTATCAACCTCGGAAGAATGGAAGCTGAATCAACTTTGAGCTGGTCAGGATCGAACTCCTGGCAGTGAGCAGAGTCAGCCTGCAATCCTTCATTCTAACCACTGTGCCACCAGTCTGCCAGATGTTCAATCTGGATCTGGTATTCTTGTCTACTTACGGGATCCTTCCCAAGGACCTGGGATAGGCAGACCTGAATGTTTGATGCTGTTACATACATCGTCGCAGGATGTAAGGTGTTCCAAGGAAAGCCACCTTTTGCAATTGACCGATGGGTCAATTGGGATTCAGGTGGTGCTCCAGAAGTTTTGGGATTGCACTCAAACACCTGTAACAACAACTACTACTACTACTACTACTACTACTACTACTACTACTACTACTATTGTTGTTGTTGTTATTTTGCTTTTATTTTCAATGTTGCTTTTAGAAGGCAAGGTCCAAGTGTAAATGGTAATGATTACGGACATGTTGAAGGAAAAGTCTTCATCGTGGTTCAGTCCAAGCCAGGAATAAACAACATGGCGATTGCTTTAGAAAGAAGGTTGCAGTTTATTGAAGAGGAGAGCCAGACAGGAAGATGGCTCTGGAAGAAAAGAAGAGCGAACACATGTAGGGAGTGGGTTTTTATACCCTCTGGGGCTCTTGAGGTTGTTTCCTGTTCCTGTTTGAGGCTTTGTACTTCCTGTGTCATGTACTTTGACCTGAGTCTGAGTGTGCCCCTTTGGCATCTCTGTGTTAATCCTATTATGTCCTATCTTAGAGTTTGGGTGGGATATGTAGATTTTAGGTGTCTCTGTCTTCTTAATCTTCTACCTTCAACCTTCCTGAATTATTTACATCTGCATTTCTACAGAGCTGGTTTCCGCTTGGGGGAAGGGAGACTTGGGGCTATTAAGAAAAAACTGGGCATGCTTTTCTGCCTCTTTAAGATATTTGAGGATATATTTCCTTTGAGCAAATATATTTTTCTGCCCTTTTAATATTTCCTTCTCTGGGGGGCTGACCTCCCACAGACAAGAGAAACAAGGAAGATTTTGTGAAATAAGTAAGCCCACATCCCTAATACCAGAACTGCAAAGAGGAGAAGAATAGATAAGAAAACTCAGTGCTAAAAATATGAAAAGGAAAAAAAAGGGGGGGGAGAGAGAGAGAGAGAGAGAGAGAGATTGTATTAATGGGTAAACTTCCAAAATCACACTTAATGGAAGGAGAAAACAAATAGAAAAGTGAATAGCGCATTGTAGAAAATGAGAAGAAAAAACAACAGTTGTGATTCACAGCTAGGATGAGATTTTTCAACTGACCTTTTCCCTACCATTTTAAGAGATTTTTCCCCACTTTGTGTTTCTAGTGGAATCTCACCTAAAGTAGGCCTTAGACATGCTCCTGTTTCCTTCCAAACGACCATCATCATTCATTCTGTGGTATGTCCCAGTTTTCTGCCTTACTGTGTTTCTTCAAAAAATAAGACTCAGTCTTATATGAATTTTTGCTCTGAAAGATGCATTAGAGCTTATTTTCCAATTCATGTTCATATTTGGAGAAATACGGTACTAAACGCATCCGCCTGGCTGACAATCTTAACTGGGGCTTAGTTTGGGGGTGGGGCTTATATTAGGAGCGTCCTGGAAAACCATGCTTTTTTCCTGTTAAGGTTTATATTCGGAGAAATACGGTACTAAATGCATCCGTCTGGCTGACCATCTCAAATGGGGCTTCTTACGGGGGGAGGGGCTTATATTACGAGCGTCCTGAAAAAACATATTTTTTTTTTCCAGTTAGGGTTTATATTTGGAGAAATACGGTAGTAAACACATCCGTCTGGCTGACGATCTTAATTGAGGCTTCTTTTGGGGGGAGGGGCTTATATTACGAGCGTCCTGAAAAAAACATGCTTATTTTCCAGTTAGGGTTTATATTCAGAGAAATACGGTGCTTAACACATCTATCTAGATGAGGATCTTAACTGGGGCTTATTTTGGGGGTGGGGCTTATATTACGAGCGTCCTGATCAGGTCTTATTTTCAGGGAAACACGGTATATTCACTAGGGCCGTGGGAGGAAAGTAGGATTCAGACACACGCACACACACACACACACACACACCAAGGACACTGCGACCTTCATCAATTTGAGTCGATTGCTAAGAGTCTCAATTGGTCCCAATTTTGATTCCGTGTCCCTGGGGCTGCTGCAACAGTCGTAAGGGTGAAAAAGGGTCATAAGTCACTTTTGGCAGTAACCTTGAACGGTCAATAAATGGACTATTGTAGGTCGAGGACCACCTGCATTGTGAAGAAACACCTTTCTGTTGTTGTGCTTCTTGTGTAGCTAAGACAACAGCTTATCCCACTGGAGCCCATTGCTTCAGCTCCTCTGCTTTTTTGTCTACCTGGCCCAGCCCCTTATACTTAAGCCATCCCAGGCAAACGGCTGTGTAATCTTTTCTTGAAAACCTCCAGCGATGGAGCACTCACAACTCCAGGAGGCAAGCTCTTCCACGGATTTAATTGTTCTCACTGTCAAGAATTCCCTTCTTACTTTCCAGGTTGGGTCTCCTTCTGCTGAGTTCCCACCCGTTGCTTCTTGTTCTGCCCTACATAGTTTAAAGCTGCCTATACTGTCAATGTACTTTGGAGACCACTAGATCCTTCTCTTAGAATAAAATAGAGCTGGAAGTGACCTTGGAGGTCCTCTAGTCCAGCCCCCTGCTCAAGCAGGAGAACCTACATCATCTCAGACAAGGGACTGTCTAGTCTCTTCTTAAAAATCTCCAGTGGGGGCAAGCTGTTCTGCTGGTTGATTGTCCTCACTGTCAGGAAGTTTCTCCTTAATTCCAGCTTGCTTCTCTCCTTGCTTTGGTATGGACTAGAAGACCTCCAAGGTCCCTTCCAGCTCTATTCCGATTGATTGATTGATTGATTGTCTAATGTATTTTTTTTCTCTGTGCCAATTCTCAGGTGGATGGAATCCTTGGTCAACTTGGGGCGAGTGTACCAAAGACTGCGGAGGTGGCCTTCAAACTCGGACCCGAACTTGCCAACCTCTTCCCGATGAAGGTGTCATCTGTGAAGGAGTCTTGGAAGAAGGGAGATTATGCAACAGGAAAGCTTGCAACCGTAAGTAACCATGGCCCTCTGAAGGAACCTCAGAGTAGGTTCTCCTGACTCGGTCCATGAGGTATAGGCCCAACAGAAACCCTTGGCTAAGCTCTTCGCTTGATTGAACTCGCATACTATGGACTGCAAACTTTTCAATGCAGGCACTTTTTATTAGAGCGGTTATATTGTTCAGAGTAAAGATGGTCCAGAGTCTACAGTCTTGACTTCCTTAAGGGCAGAGATTCCTCTGTTCTTCACACACACACACACACACAGAAACACGGTGTGGTCCAGTTTGGGGCAACACGATTTAAAAATGAATGTTGATACTCTGGAAAGAGTGCAGAGAAAAACGGCAAAGATGATCAGGGACTGGAGGCTAAAACATGTGAATAATGGTTGCAGGAATTGGGTATGTCTAGTCCAATGAAGAGAAGGACTAGGGGTGACATGATAGCAGTCTTCAAGTATATAAGGGGTCAAAAAAGAAGAGGGGGGGGTTTAACCTATTCTCCAAAGCACCTGAAGGCAGGACAAGAAGCAACGGATGGAAACTATTCAAGGAGAGAAGCAACCTAGAATTAAGGAGGAATTTCCTGCCAGTGGAATGACTTGCCTCTAGAAGTTCAACTCCTCCAACACTGGAGTCTTTTAAGAAGAGACTGGACAGCTATTTGTCTCCTTCTTGAGCAGTGGGTTGGACTAGAAGACATTCAAGGTCCCTCCCAACTTCGTTATTCTGTTATTAATCATGTCAGTTTCTGACATGGGCCATTCCTATTGCCACATGAGACAACCAATGAGTGTGCCATCAGCGTAAGAGCCTTGTGCTTTATGTACAAAAGGACCAACAACAGTTGAAGCATTCCGATTGGACTGGAGTGTTGTTGTGAACAGCTTCCCATTTGCATTCCAACTCTTCTGCCCTCTTCTTTAGCCCAAGGGATTTATGTTCTTTAGCTACTGATTATTTATGTATTAATTCGTAATAAATGCTTGCATTTATTACAGTCTTGAAGTGTGCAAGCATGTTTCCCCAGAGGTAATTAGAAGCAATTAGGACTAGAAAAGCAAACCAAATATAAATGTAAAGCTGTAGGTCTAATCTCCCCCCCCCCCCACACACACACACCCTAATCTAGAAGATAGCCAGGGGGAGGAAAAAAAGGTTTATTAGGTAGGAAAATCTTGCTCCTCGATCACCACTGTACACCAGTTGATCAGACACTCTCAGGACTTTGCTTGAGTCAAGAAGAAAACCAATTTTCTTTTTTTCTATTTATTGTTGTCAGTTCAGAATTATGTCCCAGTGCCTCTGTTTGTACGAATATCTTCAGGTAATGCAGGCGTAAGGTTGGTATTGTTGTTGTTAGCTGCAAAGTTGTGTCCGACCCATCGCAACCCTATGGACAACGTTCCTGCAGGCCTTCCTGTCCTCCACCATCTTCTGGAGTCCATTTAATCTCATGCCTACTGCTTCAGGGACTCCATCCAGCCACCTCATTCTCTGTTGTCCCCTTCTTCTATTGCCCTCAATCTTTCCCAGCATTAGGCTCTTCTCCAGTGAGTCCTTCCTTCTCATTAGGTGGCCAAAGTATTTGAGTTTCATCTTCAGGATCTGGCCTTCTAAAGAGCAGTCAGGGTTGATCTCCTCCAGGACTGACCGGTTGGATCACCTTGCAGTCCAAGGGACTCACAGGAGTCTTCTCCAGCACCATAGTTCAAAGGCCTCCATTCTTTGGCACTCCAGTAGTCCATATATATATTGTTGTTGTTAGCTGCGAAGTCGTGTCTGACCCATTGTGACCCCATGGACCACATTCCTCCAGGCCTTCCTGTCCTCCACCACCTTCTGGAGTCCATTTAGGCTCACGCCTACTGCTTCAGGGACTCCATCCAGCCACCTCATTCTCTGTCGTCCCCTTCTTCTCTTGCCCTCAATCTTTCCCACCATGAGGCTCTTCTCCAGTGAGTCCTTCCTTCTCATTAGGTGGCCAAAGTATTTGAGTTTCAGCTTCAGAATCTGGCCTTCTAAAGAGCAGTCGGGGTTGATCTCCTGTAGGACTGACCGGTTTGATCGCCTTGCAGTCCAAGGGACTCGCAGGAGTCTTCTCCAGCACCATAGTTCAAAGGCCTCAATTCTTTGGCGCTCAGCCTTTCTTATGGTCCAACTTTCACTGCCATACATGGCAACTGGGAAGACCATGGTGGGTTGAAGACCAAGGTTGGTATAGTATACAGAAAATGGGGTCAACTTATTTTCCAAAGCACCAGAAACCAGGACAAGAAAGAATGGATGGAAGCTAATCAAGGAGAGAAGCAACCTGGAATTAAGGAGAAACCTCCTAACAGGGAGGACAATTAACCAGTGGAACGGAAGTTGCCTTCGGACATTGTGGGCGCTTCATCACCGGAGGTTTTTAAGAAGAGAATGGACAATCCCTTGTCTGAAATGGTTTGGGATCTCCTGCTTGAGCAAGGGGCTGGACTGGAAGGCCTCCAAAGTCCCTTAGTCCTAGCTTGCTTCTCTCCTTGATTAGTTTCCATCCGTTGCTTCTTCTCCTGCCTCAGCTGTCTTGCAGAATAGGCTGACTCCCTCTTTTTTGGGGCAGCCCCTCAAATATTGGAAGCCTGCTGTCCTGTCACCCCTAATCAGAGAAGAGCAACTAAAGATGACTAAAACATAGGAAGAAGGGCTGCAGAACTTGGGTCTGGCCAGTCTAAAGAAAAGAAGAAATGGGGGAGACCTGATAGCAGCGTTCCAGTATTTGAGGGGCTGACACAAAGAAGAAGAGGGGGTCAAGTTATTCTCCAAAGCACCAGTGGGTAGGATGAGAAACAATGGTTGGAAACTGATCAAAGAGAGAAGCAACCTGGAATTAAGGAGAAACTTCCTGACAGTGAGGACAATTAGCCAGTGGAACAGAAATTGCCTCCAGAACTTGTGGGCGCTCCATCCCTGGAGGTTTTTAAGAAGAGGCTAGACAATCACCTGTCTGAGATGGTATAGGTTCTCCTGCTTGAGCAAGGGGCTGGACTAGAAGGCCTCCGAGGTCCCAGCTCTATTCTGATTCTGATGCTGACTTAACAACTAAACATCTCTGACAGACGACAGAATAGCCCACGTTTAAGACCTCCAGCGAAAGAGAATTCCTTATGTTCCCCTCATTCACACTTTCCAGAACTTTCTCCTGATGTCTATCTCGAATCTCCTGCCGTGTCATTTTAATTCCCTGGTTCTGATCTCGTGCTCTGGAGCAAGAGAGGAGGTCCACTCTTTCTTCTGCATGCTGAACCTTCCGGTTTTTGAAAACAGCTCTTATACCTGCCCCTCCTGTATATTATCTGCAGGCTTCACCAGTGGCGTAGCGTGGGGGGTGCAGGGGGCAGTGGCGTAGCGTGGGGGGTGCAGGGGGGGCTGGCCGCACCGGGCGCAACATCTGGGGGGGGCGCGCTCACACTGAGCTGCTCAGGGAGCCCCAAGGGCTGCACAGAGTTGGCTTGGCGTGACAGCAACACCATATTAACACTAAAAGCACGTGCGCTGCCCAGCGTGCAATCGTATCTGTAACAGCCGTTTTGTTCTCTTCCCCCTCTTCCAAACAATAACGAAACCACGCTAATACTACATTGTGTTAATAACAGGAATAATTACACCCCGCCCCTTTGTCCTGAGAGACACGTGGTCTCGATTGTGGCTTGCAGTAGACTCGCGGCGGGGGGCTGCAGCACACCTCGTCGTTTACCAGCCCTCGGAACTGTTTGGCGGAGTGTCCAGCGCTGCTCGCCGTTTGTAATAAACAGGAGTCTTCAAACTTGGCCCTTTTATGACTTGTGGAATTCAGCTCCCAGAATTCCTCAGCCAGGCTGAGAGGAGCTGAAGTCCACAAGTCTCCTGGGAGCTGAAGTCCACAAGTCATAAAAGGGCCAAGCTTGAAGACCCCTGGTAATAATAAAGAATGAGGCCCGCAGACGGCGAGAAGGCTGAAAAGGGCGTCGCTCCTGGGTGTATCTTCTGCTCGGAATTGCGTCTCCCGAAGGCAAACTTAAATCTTCCTTGAGCTGGTTTTCGCTGCACGCGGGCGCGCGCAAAAGAGAGAGAGAGAAAAAAAGAGATCTCCGAAGGGAACCGGGGAGGGGGAGGGGCGGCCTGGCGGAATGCGCCTTGTTCTAATTGTGGAATATAGGGCAAGGCTTCCGTTCCGCCCCGCCCCCGCCCCCCCCCCAGCCTGAGCCTGCCTTGCGTGGCTGGTGGCTCTCCTGCGGTAATTGCAGCAGAATCCCAAGCAGACATTTCTTCCTCTAAGGCAGCGTTTCCCAACCTTAGGAACTTGAAGATGCGTGGACTTCAACTCCCAGAATTCCCCAGCTGGGAGTTGAAGTCCACGCATCTTCAAGTTCCTAAGGTTGGGAAACACTGCTCTAGGGAATGTGGCGGAGTTTTCTAACCTCGTGGGGAAGGGGTAAATCGGACCTCCTTTGTCTGCTTGGTGTGTTAGGACCAGTGGCGTAGCGTGGGGGGTGCAGGGGGGGTCGGCTGCACAGGGCGCAACATCTGAGGGGGGGCGCATTAGATGCATTTTACTTTAATTACATCAGTATTTTCATAACAAACAATACATGTGCTTAGGGGTTAAGGGTTTTTTTAACTAATCTAGTGGAAGAAACTCGAGTGCTAAAATCCATGGGTTAGGGGGCGCAAATTACTTGCCTTGCCCCGGGTGCTGACAACCCACGCTACGCCACTGGGCTTCACACGAGCAGTTGCTTTCATCTTTCCATAACTTCTGAATTGGCTCCAGTTTTGAATTGCAGGGCCCAGAACAGGACACAAGACTCCGAATGGAGTTTTTAACCAGGATCGGTGAAATCCCTGTTTCTCAGAACGCAGAGAAGAACTCACCTTTCATCTTACAAATAAGAACAGGTTCACAACCTCTTCGATGCAAGTGAGGACAGGGTTTCTCTGCTTCTGTGCTAGTGAGGATGGGCGTCTGTGGAGCTTCACAGTCCTCCAGGTCAGGCTTGTCCCAGAGATGCTTTTCTAAGAGGCAACTGGACTTCCTTTGTTTTTCTTGGAAGGCATTTCACTTCTCATCCAAGAGGCTTCTTCGGTTCTGCAAAGTGAGGATGGTGGGTGTGCTTGCTCACCCAGCGTTGATAGAGGTGTGATTATAGCATTGATTTCTGCCTGATTATTGTCTGGGTGTTGATCTTGGCTTATATGAATGTTAGCTGCTGGAGGAGATGTATTCTACTGGAATCCTTGGTGCTCTCTGAGCTTGGTTGTTTGCTTGCAGACAGTTCATTACCAAATTAGGCAACATCATCAGTGCAACCAGGGAGGGGGGCTTGCCATTGATAGACAGGTTGCTTGCCCTGTCAGAGTTGTTCTTGGTGATTCCTTGATTAGGCTGTTTACTGTTAGCTTGTTTTATCTGAGTTGGTGGTTCCTTGATTGGGATGTTTACTTCTTGCTTGTTGGTCTAGTTAGTATTAATGTTGGTGTTAATCTCTGTTTATTTTATTTATTTATTTATTTTAATTCCATTTATATCCCACCCTTCTCCGAAGACTCAGGGCGGCTTACAAGCTTAGCAGTAGCCTTCATTCTATGTATCTTGGCCTTGATTGATGATGGGGAGGTGTTTTGGTCCTTTGATTCCCTTTTTTCGATTTTTAATGGTCTCTTCTAAATGGTATGTAAATGTTGTTTATCTCTATGTGCCAGCTGATGGCCGATTTGTCTGACTTCCCGGCTTGCAGTTATTCTCTAGTGTTTTAGGACCGAGTTTGAACAAGGATGCTCAGAGTCTCCCAATTGATGCCATAGTTAAATGTTTCCATGTGTTGTGAATTTAAGGTGTTTCCATCGTGTTCTCTTGCTGCTAGCTGGTGTTCATGTAATCTAGTTCATGTAATCTAGTCTTTTGGGTTTTTTATTGTCTCTTTGGAATGGTATGTAAAGGTACTTTGTTTCTATGTGTCCATTGATGGACAATTTGTCTGCACTTACAGAACGGACTGTATAAGCTGACATTCCCAAGCTTAGTCTCCACAACTGCCTTTGATGATCTTCAGTTTAATTGAAGATGAGAGAAAAATGATGAGGGGACTAGAGGCTAAAACGTACTGTATGAAGAAAAGTTCCAGGAATTAATTATAATAGTGCAGGGGTCTCCAAACTTGGCAACTTGAAGACTTGTGGATTTCAACTCCCAGAATGGCTGGCTGAGGAATTCTGGGAGTTGAAGTCCACAAGTCTTCAAGTTGCCAAGTTTGGAGACTCGTGTAATAGTGTATAATGAAAAGAAGGACGAGGGGTGACATGATAGCAGTCTTCCAGTATCTGAGGGGCTGCCCCAAAGAAGAGGGGGTCAAGCTATTCTCCAAAGCACCTGAAAGCAGGACAAGAAGCAATGGATGGAAACTAATCAAGGAGAGAAGAAGCCTAGAACTAAGGAGAAGCTTCCTGACTCTGGGAACAATTAACCAGTGGAACAGCTTGCCTCCAGAAGTTGTGGGTGCTCCATCACTGGAGGTCTTTCAAGAAGAGACTGCACAACCATTTTCTCAAAGGACATAGGGTCTCCTGCTTAAGCAAGGAGTTGGATTAGAGGACCTGTTATTCTGTTACTCTATTCTGTTAACTGCCAGAGCATACATGAAATCTAATTAAAGTTTGATATGAATATGATCTTCCCAGCCGAGGACAGGTGAGCTGTCTGTCCACAGAAGAGAAAGTGGATGCCTTCCTTAATTTTACACTTTGCTTGACATTCCCATAAAGTTAAATCATGTAAGAGTGGAAATCTTCAAATGAAAAAGATTCTAGCACATTAGGCTTTCTTCGTCTCGTTCACATGGACTAATTTGGACAGACACCCAAGCAAATTCTTCCACAAGTTTTTCCACGGTGCTTGCTCGGCACTAGCCCTGTTTCCCTTTAGATCTCAAAAAAAAAAGCCAGAGCTAAGTGAGGTCCTAAGGGATGCGGTGGCTCAGTGGGTTAGGACACTGAGCTTGTCGATCAGAGGGTCAGCAGTTTGGCGGGTTGAATCTTGAGTGCCGCGTAACAGAGTGAGTGCCTGTTACTCGTCCCAGCTTCTGCCAACCCAGCAGTTCGAAAGCATGTAAAAATGCAAGTAGACAAATAGGGACCACTACGGTGGGAAGGTAACAGCATTCCGTGCGCCTTTGGCGTCTAGTCATGCCGGCCACATGACCACGGAGACGTCCTCGGACAAATGCTGGCTCTTCGGCTTTGAAACGGAGATGAGCACCAACCCCTAGAGTCGGAAATGACTAGCATGCATGTGCAGGGGAACCTTTACCTTTTTAAGTGAGGTCATGCAATAAACTGTCATTTGGTAGCCAATATTGCTAAGCACATTTGATTTGTGCTTAGATTGTAAGCCACCCTGAGTCTACGGAGAAGGGTGGGATATAAATGGGATTAAAAAAAATAGCAGGTTTTGTTGAAAATAATACGCACAAATTGTTGTGTATGGGGATAAGACTGAAGGGTTTCAAAAGGGGATTTTGATTTGACTGTATTCCGACCGTGGCAATCTTTGGAATCAAAAGATTCAAAGAGAGGACCAATGTAGAACTGAAGGGAAATTTCCTGACAATTAGAAGAGTTGCAAGAGAAGAAAGGGACGACAGAGAATGAGGTGGCTGGATGGAGTCACTGAAGCAGGAGGCGTGAGCTTAAATGGACTCCAGAAGATGGTAGAGGACAGGAAGGCCTGGAGGAACATTGTCCATAGGGTTGCGATGGGTCGGACACGACTTCGCAGCTAACAACAACAACAAATCAGGGGAACGGCTTGTCTCTGGAAGCTGTGGGTGCTTCATCACAGGAGGTTTTCAAGAAGAGATTGGACAGCTATTTGTCTGAAATGAGATAGGTTTACCTGCTTGTGCAGGGGGTTGGACTAGAAGACCGCCCAGGTCCCCTCCAGCTCTCTTCTGATTGATGGTTGCACCCTTTGGAATCAAATGTTTCAGGGCAAGAAGCAACCTGTAATTAAGGAGGAACTTCCTAACAGTGAGGATAATTAACCAGTGGAACTGCCGGCCTTCAGAAGCTGTGGGTGCTCCATCACTGGAGATTTTTAAGAAGAGATTGGACAGCTATTTGTCTGAAATCATCTAGGTGTGGGAAGTCAGCCCCCCAGAGATGGAAATATTAAAAGGGAGAATATTATATTTCCTCAAAGGATCTTAAAGAGGCAGAAAAGCATGCCCAGTTTTTTTCCTAATAGCCCCAAGTCTCCCTTCCCCCAAGCAGAAACCAGCTCTGTAGAAATGCAGATGTAAATAATCCATTCAGGAACGTTGGAGGCCTCCAGCTAGAAGATTAGAAAGACAAAGACACCTAAAATCTACATAGCCCATCCAAACTCTAAGACAGGACATAATTGGATTTACTCGCAGATGCCAAAGGGACACAGGTCAAAGTTCATGACACAGGAAATGCAAAGCCTCAAACAGGAACAGGAAGCAACTCCAAACAAAAGGGTCCAGAGGGTATAAAACCCCACTCCCTACATGTACTCATCCCCGTTTTTTCCTTCCAGAGCCATCTGGCTCTCCTCTTCAATAAACTGCAACCTTCTTCCTAAAGCAGTCGCCATGTTGTTTATTCCCGGCTTGGACTGAACCCTGATGGAGACTTTTCTTTCAACATAGGGTTTCCTACTTGTACAAGGGGTTGGACTAGAGGACCTCCAAGGTCCTTTCCAGCTCTATTCTGATTGATTGATTGATTGATTGAAGCATAATTGTAGAGCCACCACCACATCACTTCTTTTTTGGCAGTTAAATGTGCAGCGTGCCGTTCCCATCTGTATTTCTGTTTTAATTCCTTTCTTTTTTTTAATGTCGTCTTTGAGGTCAGCCAGTTGCCAAATATTCCCATTGATGACTTGATCTTTCAGGGCGATTTGTAGCTCATCTTTTTCTCCCTGCATGCGGCATGACTCAGAGCTTGCCTGCATCCGATCTCCATCGTTTCTCGACTTCCCACGAACTCGTATTTTATATCTGCCCTTTATCGGAAGAGAAATGAAACTTTAGCTCCTCCAGACTGGGCCATTAGAGCAAGGAGTGAGCCGTAGCTCAGAATAGACAAGGAGAGGGTGAAAGAAGACTTAGATAAATTCAACTCTCCTAGGCCAGATCAATTTACACCCAAGGCAGGAAGAAGAGGAGATGATCACCGAATTGCTCACGGTGACCTCTGCGAACTGCCGGAGGAGAACTGCTAGAGGGGCAGAAGATGGAGGAGAGGAAAAGTCGTCCCTCTCTTCAGAAAGGGGTAGAAGGAAATTGTAGATCTGTTCAGCTTGACATGCATATTGATTCAGACCAGATGTTCACTAGTTTGGGTCCATGTCCATCCTTCTCTTCAGACAAATGGTTGTCCAATCTGTTTCAGAAGAGACTGGACCACCACTTGTCTGAAATGGTATAGGGTTTCCTGCTTGAGCAGGGGGTGGACTAGAAGACCTCCAGGGTCCCTTCCAACAGAATAACATTCTGATATTCTGTTATCTGTCTGTCTGTCTGTCTGTCTGTCTATCTATCTATCTGTCTGTCCGTCCATCCATCCATCCATCCATCCATCCATCCATCCATCCATCCATCCATCTATCTATCTATCTATCTATCTATCTATCTATCTATCTATCTATCTATCTATCTATCTCTATATCTATCTATCTATCTATCATCTATCTATCTATCTATCTATCTATCTATCTATCTATCCCTCTCTCTCTCTCTCTCTCTCTCTCTATCTATCTATCTATCTATCTATCTATCTATCTATCTATCTATCTCTATCTCTATTATCATTTATCTCCTCTCTCACCCACCCATCCATCCATCCATCCATCCATCCAGGATTTTCTGCAGGGAGGGGGCCAAAAAGTCAAGGTAGCAAACTACAGTACACTCCTTTCTTTTTAATATTTGGCATACAGATAAGAAAAGGCAGCTCTTCTATCATATGGTGGTGAACCCCTGTCTTTAGTTTTTTGACCCCCTCTCTCTGCAGACACCCCAATATTGTCCACATGGGGAAAAAGGTAAATAAGCCCACACCTGCATAACTCACCTGTGTATGGTGGGGTGGTTATGCTAAGATCCGATGGCTGCCATGACTAGAATAATCTGGCAGCTACCCAACAGTCATTGACCAGGCAGGAGGCCCCATATATTTATTTGGCCATGACTGATGGATCATGATTATCAAGGATGAATCAATCTGAGGTTTTTGACCCTTCCAGAATTGGCTTTTTCCACATTAGCATAGAAATTCCAAATTGTGCTGAGTTGGTTGAATGCCTTTTAGAACCCCATCAGAGAATCCGTGTGGGTTTTGTACGGTTTGCACGTGCAACTGCCTAGTAGTGATGTTTGCACATCAAACCCCCTGGGAACCATAGCCGAGCCGTTATCTTCCTCCAGGGCAAATTTCAAAGCCAAGAAGTGGAGTCTGTCAGTTGGCAGGTTTTGTTTCGGCAGGCAGCAGATGCCAGCTGTCTACACTCTTCCAAAGCCACATCAGATGCCTTCAAGGTCTGGGAGAAAGCAGGGCTGCTTTGTGGGGTACCGAAGGCAGAATTCCTTCAGGTTAAGCAACAAACAACTTCCCCGCTTGGTATGCTTGTCTGTCTCTGACCGATCCCTCTGCAAAACGGGATTTGTTTGACAGCCCTGTGGTTTGTAGCATTGTCTGTGTCAATGCTGCTAACATCGGATGTTCTTGCTTTGACAATATATGAAGATGCAGCCATTTCCCCCTTAACCTGTGTGTTACTTTTAGAGTTAGAAATAGATGATCCTGGGGAGGGAGGAGGAAGAATGTGTATGGGAATTAGTTAGACATAACAACATCGTAGTAGAGTGTTTTTTCCAAGGCTGTTTGAAATAAGAGATGATAAGAAATGGCGGGCTGGAGAACTGGAGGGAAGTTCTGTGTTCCAAACTGATGGGAGAATGTGATTTATGACTGTTAATTAGAGGAGGGAATTGTGCTTTGATACTATGTGTTTAGGGGAGGAGAATTCAGATTTTGGCTTCCACCACGTACGTGCCGATGCCATGCTACTCAAATAAAGATTCTTTAAGGCAAACAATGCCTCAAAGTTCTTTGAAGAGTTTCATCTGTCGGAACCATGACAGTCTGTTTAGAGCTTGCTCAGGGCCAAGAAATCTGTACAGGTAGTTCTCGACATCTGAGCCCCAGAACTTCTGTTGCTAAGTGAGACATTAGTTAAGTGAGCATGGCCCATTTTGATTGCCATATTTGCTAACTGAATCCTGACAATTGTTAAGTTAGGAATATGGTCCTTAAGTGAATCTGGCATCTCCATTGACTTTGCTTGTCGGAAGGTCGCAAAAGGGGATCCCAGGGACCCCACAACAGCATGAGTCGGTTGCCGAGCATCTGAATTCTTATCATGTGACCGCGGGGATGCTGCAATGGTCGTAAGTGCGAAAAACAGTCATGAGTCCCTTTTCTCAGGGCCCTCACAAGTTTGAACGGTCAATAAACGAACGGTTCTTAAGTAGTGGATTACCTGCAATCCCTTCTATTTTAGATAGGGGGTTTTCTGCTATTTTGGGGGAATTCGGAAAAAGACAGAAGCTTTACGGGTTCAGCATCTTAGCCAACATCCATAGCTCGGATGAGCAAGCCATTGGAAATCTGTGCAAAGGTTGTGAGGAACAGCACAACGAGTCTCTTTCAAATGTTAAAGTACCCAGTTGTTGTTGTTGTTTTGGCAGCTCTCTATCTCCCATTGTTTGCACACAGGTGTGCAGGCCTAGACAATGTGAAGAACGGTTGCTGGAATTGGGTAGTAGGGACGCGGTGGCTCAGTGGGTTAGGACGCTGAGCTTGTCGATCAGAAGGTCAGCAGTTTGGCGGGTCGAATCCCGAGTGCCGCGTAACAGAGTGAGCGCCTGTTTCTCTTCCCAGCTTCTGCCAACCTAGCAGTTCAAAAGCACGTAAAAATGCAAGTAGAAAAATAGGGACCACTCCGGTGGGAAGGTAACAGCATTCCGTGCGCCTTTGGCGTCTAGTCATGCCAGCCACATGACCACGGAGACGTCCTCAGACAAGCGCTGGCTCTTCGGCTTTGAAACGGAGATGAGCACCGGCCCCTAGAGTCGGAAACAACTAGCACGCATGTGCGGGGGAACCTTTACCTTTACCTTTTTAGTTTAAGGAAAAGAAGGACTAGTGCTGACATGATAACACTGTATATAATATCTGAGGGGTCCATGGAGATTCTCAGACCATCCAGATCATGGTTGTCCCAAAGTTGCTTTTCCAAGAGGCAACTGGACTTCCTTGTTTTACTTCTGAAGACGTTTCGCTTCTCCTCCAGGAAGCTTCTTCAGCTCTGACTGGATGGTGGGGAATGGAAGGATTTATACTCCTTGCAGACAGCTGGTCATTTTCATTCTTTTAGAGAGTCACTGAGGCCACTAGGAGGTTTATCAAGGTCCACATTCCGAACCGAGAGGACCGCTGGTTTGAAAGAGGGGTCAAAGAGCCCATCTATCTCAAAACTGAACACCCCTCCCTCAACAGAGGGGGAAGGATACGACATCATCTATGTCCAGTCTACAACACAGCCCTTTCAGCACTTCCATTTGCATCACTCAGGTGCCACCCCGAGGAGACAGGTAAACCTCCAGGTGACCTCAATAACTCTCTAGAAGGATGCAAATGGCCAGCTGTCTGCAAGGAGTATAAATCTTTCCATTCCCTACCATCTAGTCAGAGCTGAAGAAGCTTCTTGGATGAGAAGCGAAACGTCTTCAAAGAAAAACAAGAAAGTCCCATTGCATCTTGAAAAAAGCACCTTTGGAACTAAGTAAATAACATGAGTTGTAGTCTCCAAGGCCAGATCCATTCTACCCAGGGCTACCATCTATGTCTAAATTGAACACCCCTCCCTCAACAGAGGGGGAGGGATACGACATCATCTATCTCCAGTCTAGAACAAAGTCCTTTCAGCAGTTCCAAGAAGGCTCCACACCCATTTGCATCACTCAGGTGCCCCCCCGAGGACACAGATAAACCTCCCGGTGACCTCAATAACTCTCTAAAAGGATGCAAATGGCCAGCTGTCTGCAAGGAATATAAATCCTTCCCTTCCCCACCATCCAGTCAGAGTTGAAGAAGCTTCCTGGATGAGAAGCGAAATGTCTTCAAAGAAAAACAAGTAAGTCCAGTTGCCTCGTGAAAAAGCAACTTTGGGACAGTATCTAAGGGGCTGCCACCAATAGTGTGTGTGTGTGTGTGTGTGTGTGTGTGTGTGTGTGTGTGTGTGTGTGTCAGCCTGTTCTCCAAAGCATCAGAAGGCAGAACATGAAGAAACGGATGGAAGCTAAATAAGGAGAGAACTAAGCAATGATGGAAACTAATCAAGGAGAGAAGCAACCTGGAACTAAGGAGGAATTTCTTGAGAGGGAGAACAGTGGAATCAAAAGAACGGCTTGCCTTCAGAAGTTCTGGGTGCTCCATCACTGGAGATTTTTAAGAAGAGACCGTAGAGCCATTGGTGTGTAACGGGGGTAGAGGGTTTTCTGTCTAAGCAGGGGGCTGGACTAGAAGACCTCCAAGGTCCCTTCCAGCTCTCTCGTTCTGTCGTTCTGTGCATGCACACTCGGGGACAGAGGGGACAGCTGGAGAAACTCCTGGGCGGGTTTTGCAAAGTCCGAGCTCCGAAAACAAAAGATTTTTGCAGACAAAGGATGACAGGAAAACAGAGTGCCTGATTTTGCAATACAGAGAGTCCTCGGCTTACAACTCTTAGTTTAGTGACTGTTCAAAACTTACAAGGGCACCTAAAAAGTGACTTCTGGGCGTTTTTCATGCTGACGACTGTGGTAGTATCCCCATGGTCATGTGATCAAAATGCAGAGGCTTGGCAACTGGTATGTATTTGCGACAGTTGCAGCATCCCGGGGTCATGTGATAACAATTGCGACCTTCTGACAACTGGGTTGCTAACTTAACAACTGTAGTAATTCTCTTAAAGAGTGTGCTAAGAAAGGATTAGTTCTAAGGGGGTCAGATAAGGGCTCTGGAGGTTAAACCAAATGATGAATGATGGAGGAAACTACGCATGTCTAGTCTAATGAAGAGAAGGAATAGAATAGAATAGAATAGAATAGAATAGAATAGAATAGAATAGAATAGAATAGAATAGAGTAGAGTAGAGTAGAGTAGAGTAGAGTAGAGTAGAGTAGAGTAGAGTAGAGTAGAGTAGAATAGAATAGAATAGAATAGAATAGAATAGAATAGAATAGAATAGAATAGAATAGAATAGAAAATATGGAATAGAATAGAATAGAATAGAATAGAATAGAATAGAATAGAATAGAATAGAATAGAATAGAATAGAATAGGGAATAAAAATGTGGAGTGGAGTGGAGTGGAGTGGAGTGGAATGGAATGGAATAGAATAGAATAGAATAGAATAGAATAGAATAGAATAGAATAGAATAGAATAGAATAGAATAGAATAGAATAGAACAGAACAGAACAGAATAGAGCTGGAAGGGACCTTGGAGGTTGTCTAGTCCAGCCCCTTGCTCAAGCAGGAGAACCTATACCATCTCAGACACGTGAATGTCCAGTCTCTTCTTAAAAACCTCCAGTGATGGAGCGCCCACGATTTCTGGAGGAAAAGCTGTTCCACTGGTTGATTGTCCTCATTGTCTGGAACTTTCTCCTTAATTCCAGGTTGCTTCTCTCTTTGATCAGTTTCCAACCATTGTTTCTCATCCTGCCCTCTGGTGCTTTGGAGAATAATTTGACCCCCTCTTCTTTGTGGCAGCCCGTCAGATACTGGAACACTGCTATCATTTCCCTCCCTAGTCCTTCTTTTGTCTAGACTATCCAAACCCAAATCCTGCAGTCCTTTTTAGTATGTTTTAGTCTCCAGGCCTTGGATCATCTTAGTTGTTCTTCCCTGATTAGTGGTGATAGTATAGCAGCCTTCCAATATTTGAGGGGCTGCCACAAAAGAGATGGAGTCAGCCTATTCTGCAAGACAGCTGAGGCAGGAGAAGAAGCAACGGATGGAAACTAATCAAGGAGAGAAGCAACCTAGGACTAAGGAGAAAATTCCCGACAGGTAGAACAACTAACCAGTGCGACCTTTTGCCTCCAGAAGTTGTGGTTGCTCCATCACCATCACTGGAGGTTTGCAAGAAGCTTGAGCAGAGGGCTGGATTAGAACACCTCCAAGATCACTTCCAGCCCTCTTATTCTATGTTCTACATTTTTCTGCTTCGTAGCTGAAACGGACGAGCGTTTGCAAGCAGGGCCCATATATTTTAACCCTGGCATGCTTCCTTCCAGCTCTTGCGCCATGTGGGAGAGCCCTAAGTTATGTTTCCCCCCCCCCTTTCAAACTAAATTAATAAATACGTCTGAAACCAAGTGGAAACATGTCAAGCGGGCTTTCCGGCGTAGTGACGGGAAGTGCACATGCCCCAGAATTACGCAGAATCCCTTCCCCCAGCCCTTCCTACTCAGGCTTTGAAAGTGGACCTGGCCCCAGGACCAAAGGAAGGGATGCAGGACCCCAAGCCACATCTGAGACGTTGCACCAGGCAAACTGACCGTGGTCTGTTCGTTGCTCTCCCCCCTGCTTAAGGTCTGACTTATTTCCCGCCGTGACAGTGACGCTCATCCAAATTTAAGCAGATCACTCACTCGTTTCACGAGGCACATGGCTCCTTAATGTGCAATTCTCCTTGCCAAGCCCGAGTGCCCTGAAATGTTAATTTCGTGGTGAGAACAGGGAAGGGAGCTAAAATTAAAAAACCCTGCCTTGAGGATGAATGTCAGACGGAGCTACGAGGAGGAGGGACTGGAGAACAGTCCAAGATGCAGGAGATAAAGATGCTGTCTGTCAGTAACGGCTTCCATATGTATTTACTAGCACATGACCTTTGAGCAAAAAAATGGTTGCGTCTGGCCAGACCTTTGTCACATGCTGGCCAACAAGAATGGCGAGTATGGCTATTTGTGTAGTCCTTCCAACACACTCGGCGGGGATCGTCTAGTTTTGCCTCTGCAGACCAGTCCGCTCTTTGCATTTCATTTATCAAGAACTTAGATAAGGTAGATAAATCCTTCTTTAAAAAAAGAAAAAAAAGAACAGCAGTGAATATAATAATCCTTCATCTCTACCTTGACACAACTTCTCTTTGAGGAAAGAATGATGTTTGCAGACAATTGGATACGCAGGAGAGCTTCTAAATTGGTGGAAAAGCAATGGACTCAAGTGTCAGGCATTGACTGAGTCCCAAGGGTGTGTTTCCCCCCCCCCAAAAAAAGGCAACTGTACTTTGTTTTTTTTCCTGAAGACGTTTCGCTTCTCATCCAAGAAACTTCTTCAGTTCTGACCGAATGGTGGGGAATGGCAGGATTTATATTCCTCGCAGTCATCTGGTCGTTAGTACTCTCTCTGAGGATCGTTGAGGCCCCTTGGAGGCCTATCTGAGTGGGATAAACTTCCAAGTGGCCTCAACGACTCTCAGAAAGAGTGCAAATGACCAGATGGCTGCAAGGAATATAAATCCTTCCATTCTCCACCATTCGGTCAGAACTGAAGAAGCTTCTCAGATGAGAAGCGAAACGTTTTCAAAGGAAAAAAACAAAGAAAGTCCACTTGTCTTTTGAAAAGCACCTTTGTAGCAACCATGACCTGACCTGGAGAATCTCCATCGACATTGACTGAGTGTTAGAAAGTTCTTCACTTCTAACTTCATCTTTACTCACCCTTTGGCTTTCCCGTTCTCTGTTAGTTATTACAGTGGGGATCTTCTGTATGTGATGTGTAAAATAGCCTTTGGGTAGCTCCATGTCCTTTTGAAACGTCTTCTAGCTTAATCGTGAAGTTCCCTTGTATATGGATAGCCCAAATAAGTACAACACAGAAGGATAAATGTGTATTGAATTTGCAGCTGAGGGTGGTTCCTATGTTGCATGTAAACATCTGAAGAATATTTCTCTTTCTTTTTTTTCCAACCAAAGGGCAAAAAAAGGAGAATTTTGACTAATTTAATGAACGTTATAGGGACGCGGTGGCTCAGTGGGTTAGGACGCTGAGCTTGTCGAACTGAAGGTCGGCAGTTTGGCGGGTCGAATCCCGAGTGCTGCGTAACAGAGTGAGCGCCTGTTACACGTCCCAGCTTCTGCCAACCTAGCAGTTCGAAAGCACGTAAAAATGCAAGTAGAAAAATAGGGACCGCTATGGTGGGAAGGTAACAGCGTTCCATGCGCCTTTGGCGTCTAGTCATGCCGGCCACATGACCACGGAGACGTCCTCGGACAAGCGCTGGCTCTTCGGCTTTGAAACGGAGATGAGCACCGTCCCCTAGAGTCGGAAACGACTAGCACGCATGTGCGGGGGAACTTTTACCTAATGAACATTTTAGAATTTGACTGAGGATATTTTATTCCACTACTTTTCCTTCTTCTCTTCTTCCTTCCTTTCTCTCTTTCTCTTTTTCTTTCTTTCTCCACCACCTTCTCTTCCAACTTCTTCAACTCCTTCTTTTATCCTTCTTTCCGTCTTCCCCCTCCTTCCTTCCTTCCTTCCTTCCTTCCTTCCTTCCTTCCTTCCTTCCTTCCTTTACAGCCCTCTCTAAGTGGTTTCCAGAGTCAGCATGTTGACCCTCCAACAATCTGGGTCTTCATTATACTGACCTTGGAAGGATGGAAGGCCGAGTCAACCTTGAACCTCATCAAGATTGAACTCCTTTGCACCACCACAGCTTCCTTCCTTCCTTCTCTTCATTTTCCTTCCTTCCTTCCTTCCTTCCTTCCTTCCTTCCTTCCTTCCTTCCTTCCTTCCTTCCCTCCTCCTCCTCCTCTGGTTTTAATATATCACATTCTTTATAGTGGTGTTTCTATGATATAATAAAACTGCTTTTCGAAAGGATAGGCCAGATCAATCCAGATTGGTACCACCAATATCAGGAAGAGTCGGCAGGCATAAAATTCCAGAGAAGGCATTGGAAAGCTGAAACCAACCTAAAGAGAAACTCTGATTTATCGTATCATCTGCACATTCTCCCCAACAAGAAGCTTTCGATGGCTGACGAGCACCCTGGAAACTAAAAATAAATAATACGAAAGAAAACAGAGTATGATGTCGAGTCATTAACTCATGGCATCTCAACTGGTTCCAAGGAGGAAGATATCAATTTTTCCCACTCAACAATTTCTGCAGCTGTTGCCAGAACAGACTTTGAATTCGGGCTGTTTAGACCCCATCAGCTTTAATTAGCCCGAGTTTGACAGCTGAGATCCAAGATGGTGGCATGGGAATAGAAAGCAATTGTGCAACTCATTAGAGGCCAATCTTGGCCATTCAGGGACTCATCAGGTGGAACCTGACTGCCAAGTGAGGGGGGTCAGTTGGAACGGACTCTGCACAGATAGGTGTCATGGTTCCGACTAATGAAACACTTCAAATGATCTTCAGGCATTGTTTATTCTAAAAAGTCTATAATAACGAGAACAAGATGTCGGCACGGCATGGAGAATCAGAATTGGATGTTTTTTTGCTTCGAGAATAGGTTGGAGAAGAGAATTCATCAAATACCTCTCCAGATCATTGGGAGGAAGTTTGACTTCTCCAATTCTTTCCAATAGAAGTTCTTTGGAAAAGAAGAAACAGGGGAGACATGATAGCAGCATTCCAGTAACTGAGGGGCTGCCACAAAGAAGAGGGGGGGTCACATCATTCTCCAAAGCGCTTGAAGGCAGAACAAGAAACAATGGTTGGAAACTCATCAAAGAGAGAAGCAACCTGGAACTAAGGAGAAACTTCCTGACAGTGAGAACAATTAACCAGTGGAACAGCTTGACACCAGAAATCGTGGGCGCTCCATCACTGGAGGTGTTTAAGAAGAGGCTAGTCAGTCACTTGTCTGAAATGGGATAGGTTCTCCTGCTCAAGCAGGGGGCTGGACTAGATGACCTCCAAGGTCCCTTCCAGCTCTATTCTATTCTATTCTATTCTTTATCCAAACCAAATATACTTTTACAGAATACAGAATAGCGAAAGAGATGTTGAAAGTCTTCTGCTTTAATCCTCTGCTCGAGCAGGAGACCCTATAGCAGGGGTAGGCAACCTGGGCTCTTTTATGACTTGTGGACTTCAACTCCCAGAATTCCTGAGCCAGCCATGCTGAGGGGAGAGGGAGAGGTTTCCATGCTGAGCCATGCTGGCTCAGGATTTCTGGGAGTTGAAGTCCACAAGTCATGAAGGGGCCATAGTTCCCCATGCTGGCTCAGGAATTCTGGGAGTTGAAGTCCACCAGTCATGAAGGGGCCATAGTTCCCCATGCTGGCTCAGGAATTCTGGGAGTTGAAGTCCACCAGTCATGAAGGGGCCATAGTTCCCCCATGCTGGTTCAGGAATTCTGGGAGTTGAAGTCCACCAGTCATGAAGGGGCCATAGTTCCCCATGCTGGCTCAGGAATTCTGGGAGTTGAAGTCCACCAGTCATGAAGGGGCCATAGTTCCCCCATGCTGGCTCAGGAATTCTGGGAGTTGAAGTCCACGAGTCATAAAAGAGCCAAGGTTGCCTACCCGTGACCTACACCATTATCAGACAAATGGCTGTCCAGTCTCTTCTTGAAAACCTCCAGTGAGGGAGAGCGTCCACAGCTTCTGAAGGCAAACTGTTCCACTGATGAAATATTTTCTCTCTCACAGAAAATGTGTCCTCCGTTCTAGGTTGCTTCTCTCTTTGATAAGCTTCCATCCGTTACTTCTTATCCTGCCCTCAGGTGTTTTGGAGAATAGGTTGACCCCGTCTTCTTTGTGGCAACTTCTTAAAAACCTCCTGTGATGGAGTACCCAGAACTTCTAGAAGCAAGCTGTTCCAATGATTAATTGTTCTCACTGTCAGGAAATTTCTCCTTGATTCCAGGTTGCTTCTCTCCTTGATTAGTTTCCATCCGTGGCTTCTTGTCCTGCCTTCAGGGGCTTTGGAGAATAGCTCGATCCACCCCCACCCCTGCCCCTCTTTTTTGTGGCAGCCCCTCAAATATCATGTCACCCTTCCTCGTCCTTTTCCTCCTGATGAGGTTCACAAATAGATTGTCCTCCAATCTGAAAGCAGGTCACAGGTCTGAAATACAAATAAAATGAAATGAAATGAAAATGAAAATTGCAGTGCTTCCAGTCTATGTTTTTTTCCCCCATTTCGGGGGAAAAAACAGATTTATCAAGCTCGGAAACAACACCAGCAAATCTTGAAGACCTTCAGATCGGAGGGAAGCGAGACAGAAGGGAAAAAAATAAAATAAAATAAAAAGCAGGTGGGGATGTGGGACTCATGGGAAGAAGCTTGTTCATAAACTAATTTGAATCCTGAACTTCTTAATTACAAAGCCGCCAGCTTTGTTTAGAAGAAACGGAAGCCCACATTTGGAGCCGAAGAGGAAGCAAACAAATATTTCTGAACATTTCACGGGGGAATTTCCATGATTGTTGGGAAGATCTGCATCTCAACTGTACAGATTGTTTATGACAACATTTTAAATCCCGAAAACAAAAGGCTGATGTTTGTTTGGTTTTTTTGTGGTTGTTTTTAATTATATCGTGGTATCAAAAATGTTTATTTTGCTGCTGTCTCGCGAGCCATGGCAATAATTCCTATTCAGCGGAGCAGCGATTGTCCCAATGTTGCTGTCTTTGGTTTAATGATACGTTGTATTAGTTTTGAGGGAGGCAAAAAAAATGGCTACTCATAAAAATTGAATGCATTAGGAATTAATTGCGCTTTTGCTCCCCGACTACTTCCCCAGCAGCCGAAAGTGCTGCAGAAAATCCTATTTTGGAATCAAAGGTTCTCCTCAAAATTTGAATATATTTTAGGAACAGCTGCATCCTAAACTAAAGTTGATCACTGTTAGGTTTTGTTCTCCAATATTGCTTAGATTGCTGCTGTTCTCGGAATAAAACCCACTCTGTGCATGCTTAGAAGTTGCAGCAGTCCAGCTGCAAACTCTCTCTGACGTTCTTCAGTTTGATCTTTTTTTTTAAAAAAAAAAGCTTCTCTTTGTATTTAGTTTGCAGAGATGCAACTTCTCCTTAAAAACAGGAAGAGGGGATGAAGCTTTGTCTGGGAATCTATGGAGATTCTCAGTCATCCAGGTCGTGCCTGTCCCCGAAGTGCTTTTTCAAAAGGCAACTGGATTTATGTTTTTCCCCCCTCCTTTGAAGACCTTTTGCTTCTCATCCAAGAAGCTTCTTCAGATCTGACTGAATGGTGGAGGATGGAAGGATTTTTAATCCCTGGCAGTCCTCTTGTCATTGGCCCTCTTTCTGAGAGTCATTGAGGACACTAAGAGGTTCCTTCTGTGCCTTCAGGATCATCCAAGTTGTGCAAATGAGAGTGAAACCCTTTTTCGGCACTTCCAAGAAGGCTCCCCACCCATTTGCACTATTGAGGTGACCCTGAGGGCACAGATGAACCTCCAAGTGGCCCCAACGATCCTCAGAGAGAGTATTAACGACCAGATGATTGCAAGGAACATAAACCTTTCCATTCCAAATTCTGCAGGGTTTTCAAAGGCCGCAAACTTTAGTAAGCAGATTAAAAAGCCTACAAGAAATATTTTGAGTGGCTGATAACCTGGGGCCATTTTTTCCCAGTTGTATTTGAAGGACCATCTTTTCCCAGTTGTATCTACCTGATCCACTGGAGCTGGGAGTTATATTTACCTGATCCACCAGGCCATAGAGACAAAGGAAGGTTCCAGGTCCTCTCTATTAAAAAGGTCCATCTGGTGGGACCAAGAAGAAGGATCTTGAAGGTGAAGGTTCATCCTCTGATCTTGCGGGTTGGTTTCCAAATGTTTCGTTACCAGGCTAGGTAACATCTTCAGTGGAGTTTGGGGGATGTCCATGTCAGTGTTCTTCTGTTTATAAGGGCTTCAGGTGTGGGTATGTCAAGTGAGGCTCCTGTGATGGCTCAGGTGTGAGTCATCAGTGAGAGGCTTGTGATGGGTGTTGGGATGGGGAGGTCAGGTCAGAGACCTTGGGAGGTGAACTGCTGGTTGGGGGGGGCTTGTGTGGGATGGTTGAGGGCCAGTGTTGACTCTGGTGGGCTGGGCAGTTGATCTGGATCCTGAGGAGTTTGTAGGCTGGTTGTAGGTCAAAGTGTCTGTGGATGGAATTGCTTGTGGAGTGCCAAGCTTCGATCAACTCACGAGTGTGGCGGGTGGTAGCGTGGCCAATGATTTTTGAGGTGCTCCAGTCAAACCAGTGCTGTTTTGTGTCAGTGTGGGTAGAGATTAAGATTTGGGGATCGTGATGTCGACAACCCCCCTCCCACCAGATATAAGAAAAAAATAATAAAATAAAATAAAATAAAATAAAATAAAAGATTTGGGGATCGTGGCATTTGACCGCCAGCCAGTGTTCGTGGATCCTGGCTCTTAATTGACGTGAAGTACGTCCAACGTAGAATTGGCTGCAATGGTTACAGTTGATTTTTGTAGGCGACCTTGTTTCATTCATCCTTCTGTATCTTGACTTTGGTCCCGGAAACTTCCAGAAGAAAGGTCTTCTCAGTGGTGGCTCCCTGTTCGTGGAACAGCATCCTTGCAGAGATAAGATTGACTCCCCAATTCGACACTCTTTTGAAAGGCCCTGAAGACCTGATTTTTGCAGCCCATCAAGTGGTTGGTTGGTTGTCCCCAGGAGAGCTTTCCTTACAGTGAGAACAATGAATCAGCGGAGTGGCTTGCCTCCAGAAATTGTGGGGGTTGGACTAGAAGACCTCCAGGGTCCTTTCCAACCTGTATGTTCTGTATTCTGTAATGTGAATGGTGGAATCTAAGGCTCTCCACACTTCAGCATCCTCATTTTCAATTCTAGTGAGATATACATGGTCTTCCTGTGGATTATTTGACTCCTGCTTTCTCACAACATTTATCTGAAAAGAAAAGTAGGCACGTCCTCTTCAATAAGTTCTCTTCATGATGGAGGTTTAGGTCACCTTAAATCAGGCGTGGGAACATGTAATGGAGTGTTTATTGTTTGCCTCTGATCTTCCTTTCTGAGGGAGGTGGAGACCTTCCATTCAGCCCCCCCTTAACAAAGAGGGCTTCTAGTAATGTGAATTTTTCCTTTCTTGTTCTGCCCTTCAAGCCAAAGTTTGGAGAAGAGGATTCTTGCAAGGGTGTTCATCTAGATTCTTCTTCTTCCCCCCTTTTCTTTTTCTTTCCCTTTTTCTTCTAGCTAATGTACACTATAACTCCCGGAGCCAGTCTCTACGCTCGACAGATAACCGGAAAAGAGACGACGTAGAAGACTTCCAGAAATATGGCTATCCTGCACCGCAGATAGGTACGTAGCCCAAATGTGAGAAAATGAAGGCAATGTAAGAGATCGTCAGCTCCATACGGGATGGCTCAATTTAGCCTGATTTTATTTTCATTAGGGCAGAAGAAACCAAAAGAGGGGAGATTAAACATGGAGAGGCTGTTTGGCCTCCAGATATTCACTTCTAAGCTATTATTGGACTGTCTTAGACCAACATCCTTAACCTGGTTATAAAATTCACCCATTGGGGGGGTGGGATTTGCTCAAGATTTGGATCCATCCATTAAGCAAACCAGTTGGGCGTGAATAGCAACCTAAGTGTGCAGTGCTTAATGCTTTTTGAGTTTGGCTGTTTCCTTTGTAGACATTTCATTACCCAACTAGGTGACAGCATCTGCCCTGATGATGGTTCCTAGTTGGGTCATGAAACATCTGCAAGACCACCCGGAGGCTTCAACTGGTGCAGAATGCGGCCGCGCGAGTCGTGATGGGGGTTTCCCGATACTCCCATGTAACACCTCTATTCCGCGAGCTGCATTGGCTTCCGGTTGCCCTCCGGGTGAGATTCAAGGTGCTGGTGATGACCTATAAAGCCCTATATGGCATGGGTCCGGGATATTTGAGGGAACACCTGCTGCCAGCATCAAGCTCCCTTCGTCCAGTGCAAGGAGACAAGGAGGGTCTTCTCAGGGTGCCGCCGGTTAAAGATTGCCGGCGGGTAACACCCAGGGGTAGGGCCTTCTCTGTGGGGGCGCCTGCCCTCTGGAACCAGCTGCCTGCGGAGCTTAGGACTGCCCCCAACCTCCGCTCATTCCGCCGGGACCTGAAGACCTGGCTCTTCGAGCTCTCTGGCCCAGGCTAAGAATATTTTTTATTTTAATTTTAACTGGGTTTTAATTTTCTCAGGGTTCTATTTAATCTCTTTTAATTTGTTTTAACGTTTGTATTGACTGTTTTTTAAATGCCCTGTAAACCGCCCTGAGTCCTTCGGGAAAGGGCGGTATATAAATCTAAATAAAATAAATAAAAATAAATAAATAAGAAAAGAGCCAAGCTCAGAGGGCACCACAGACCCCGCACACACACTTCAACCCTGAGCGACAAATATGCTCTTCTACTCATAGCACAATAAGTGTCCTGCAGTATTCTCAGTTTGGCAGTTGACTACACAGCAATTGCTGATGGGCAGTTGCCGGTCCCAGGAGAGTCCTCTGCTTATAACAGTTCATTTAGCGACCGTTCAAATTTACAACGGCACAGGAAAAAAAGGGACTTAAGACCCTCTTTCACGCTTACGACCGTTGCAGCCTCCCTGCGGTCACGTGATTTATATCCGAATGCTTGACAACTGACTCGTGTTTCCGATGTGAGTCAGTTGTCAAGCATTCGAATACAAATCGCGTCACCGTGGGGCGGCTGCAAGGGCCGTAAGTGTGAAAGAGGGTCATAAGTCACTCGCGTTTATGACGTGAGTCCCATTGCAGTGTCCTTGGGATCAGGTAATCTCCTTTTGCGACCTTCGGACAAGCAGACGCGACGGTGGAAAACCAAATTCCCCTTAGCAACCAAGTTACTAATTTCACGGCTGCAGCGGTTCAGTTAACAAATTTGTCAAGGAGGGACGTAAAACGGGGCGAAACTCATTTAGCAAATTTCAATCCGTCCATCCAAATAGAGCTGAAAGGGACCTTGGAGGTCTTCTAGTCCAACCGCCATCTCAAGCAGGAGACCCTAGACTTTTCTTCACTTAGCAACTCAAATTTTGGTCATACGTTGAGGACAACCTGCACTGCATATAGAGGGGATTACTTGCACTGCATTGTCAGGAGCAAAAATCTGGTCCACCTATGAATGTTCCAAATTAACTGATGTATTGCTACACTATGCACAGCAACCTTCTCAAATAAGGGTCGGCAGATGGTTAGAGTTAGATCAGGGGTCCCCAGTCCCTGGTTGGTGGACCGGTACCGGGCCATGGCATGCCAACAACCAGTATGCACAAACAAGCAAAGCCCCACCCACAGGATGCAGGCAACACACAAAACAAGACACACTCCGGTCCACGGAAAAACCTCTCTCCGTAGAACCGGTCCCTGGTGCCGAAAAGGTTGGGGACCTCTAAGCTAGGTGACAGTCAACAGTAACCAAGGGGGATGGGACTTTGTGACTGCATAATGTCTTTAAACCAGGGTCTCCAATCTTGGCAACTGGTGGGCTTCAATTCCCAGAATTCCTCAGCTAGCCAGTAAAGGAAAACTCTTGGCTGCCGTCTAGCATAAATGCAGAACTTTGCAGCTCAAATGTGCTGCGTTAGATCAATTAGCGCACTTAATTAACCCAGATAAAGGCAGGAGGACTGGTTTAACCCCAGGTGGCATTCCTGCTTTGTTTTAATCTCAGGATGCCCCCAAAAGGTGCTTTTTTGCAAGAGGCCACTGGACTTCCTTTGTTTTTCCCAGAAGAGGCTTAGCTTCTCCTCCAAGAAGCTTCTTCCGTTCCAAAATTCAGAACGGAAGAAGCTTCTCGGAGGCGAAGCCAAACCCGCTCGGCAACATGGCTGCATTTTTGCTCGCTTGCAATCACGTTTGATGAAAACTTTGCTGTAACCTCAGCATTTATTTCAGTTTGGGGGCAAAACTGTCTCCACAGCAAGCCTTTGGTTCACTTATTGTGGATTTACTTAAAGACACTGCAAGAAAAAAAAAGGTCATAAAATCAGGTCGTTCAGGTGACACTTGTGGCCTAACGACTGCAATGGGAAGACCCCATTCCAGTCGTTTCTTAAGGACTCCCAGCAATGGAACTCTCGCTTAATACATCCCCATTGAGCACCTGCATTATTTATATAGCTTGTATAATTGCCTAGTTTTGACCTTGACCTCTCATACAAGAAGATGCTTGCTGTTCTCATTGTCCCACTTAAGGTCAAAGGAGAAAGGTTGGCTCCCCAAGAGAGAGCCTGGAGAATCCATGCCACGTCTCTTCTCTTGACCCGTTTCCGCCTCTCTCTAATGCAAAAGCAAAATGGCAGACCGATGGGGTGGTCGACCTCAGGATAAGGTAGTTTCCTGTGTTCTGCACCTTGACAGGTGATCCAGCGGCGGAAGAGTGGTCGCCCTGGAGCGTCTGTTCGACCACCTGTGGGGAGGGCTGGCAGACTAGGACTCGGTTCTGTGTGTCGTATTCGTACAGCACCCAATGCAGTGGGCCCCTCCGCGAACAACGCCAATGCAACAATTCTGCAGTCTGTCCAGGTGATGACCTTCACGCGCCACCCCTCATTCCTTCCCCCCTTCTCTCTTCCAGACATGGGGCAGGGCGTGCTTCCGGCTGAAAGAGCTTCAGAAACAAATCAGATGGGGGAAACCGCAGAATTCTGCAATCTGTATAAATAATGCACACTAAACCCAAGGCCTGAAATAGTTTTGCCTGTTGAGGTCTTGGTGTTCTCTGCGCTTGTTTGTTGCGTGAAGACGTTTCACGACCCAACTAGGTAGCATCACCAGTGAAACTGTTACTTGACGAGTTGCAGAATAACAGAGTTGCAAGGGATGTTGGAGGTCTTCTCACCCAACTCTTTGATCAAGCAGGAGACCTTAAAATATTCCAGATCGATGGCTGTCCAATCTCTTCTTGAAAACCTCCCATGATGAAGCACCCATAACCTCTGCAGGCACGCCATTCCACTGATTAGTTGTATTAAAAATGTCACTTTCCTTATAGCTTCAAAGTCTCATTAAGCTTCCATCTCTTACTTCTTGTCTTGCCCTGAGATTCTTTGGAGAATCAGTTGACCCCTTTCCTCTCTGTGACAGCCCCTCAAGTATCGCAAGATGGCTATCATGTCACTCCTAGTCCTTCTCTTCATTAAACCAGACGTTCCAAGTTCCCACAACTGTTCTTCCTACAGTTTACCGCAGTAGTGGGATTCAAATAGGTGAACAACCAGTTCTCTGTGTGGATGCCGCTTCCGGAAGTCCATTCTGGGCCTGGGCAACAAAAAAAATAGCTACCGGCTCTGCCGAAGTGATGCGAACCGGCTGAATCCCACCACTGGTTTACGGATGAAGATAGTTGTACTGATGATGTTACCTAGTTGGGTAATGAAACATCTTCCACTCAACAAATAAGTTCAGAAAGCACCAAGAAGCCCACAGTCCAACTCCTAGCTACAGATGTTCGCTTTTATTGGATAGTTTCCCCCTAAGTTGTATTATTTGTGAAAGGATATCAAGGAACCTGACTCCGTGCCAAGTCACAGTGGAAAGAAAAATATCACCTTGTGGTTCCTGCCCGCCTGAGCAATTTCACCCACAAGCATATGTTTTCAGTTGTAAAAATAATTCAGCGTGTGCTGTTGAAAAGGGCAAGCCAGTAAGATGGTGGCAGTGGGATGTTAGAGAGCTAATCTGTTTTGTGTTCTCATTAAAACCCCCAATTGATTCTCATCTCCGGAAGTATATATCTATGGAAACTTGGAATTGGGCATGATCAACACTTCTTTAAAATGGCATGTATCCTTAACAAGCCACAAAGATATCAAGGGTACCCTGATATGGTTAGGCAAGTGATACAGATACGGTCAGTTGTGCGCCTTTTATGGGATGACACAAAGGAGAGGTTGCAACATTTGGTGTCACCTCTAGGAATGAATCCTGTTTAACTCTTGGGATAAAATTCTGGCTGAATGTTAGAGAAGACTTCTGTTTAGTTTAACAAGTATCAGATCTGAGGGATCTTCGGCGGTCTCTAAGCTTGGCTGTTTTCATACAGATGTTCCATGACTCAATTAGGGTCAGTGCTAGAAGGGGTTGGAGGAGGAGGAGGAGGAGGAGGAGGAGGAGGAGGAGGAGGAGAACGACAACTGTGGGGTCCTTGGTGCTCTATGAGGTCAGTTACTTTCCTGTAGACATTCCATGACCCAACTAGATAACATCATCAGTGCTAGAAGGGAGTGGGGTTTGTGGAAAGAAGGAGGAGGAGGAGGAGAAGAAGGAGGAGGAGGAGGAGGACAACTATGGGGTCCTTGGTGCTCTCTGAGCTTGGTTGTTTTCTTGCAGACATTTCATTACCCAAACTAAGTAACATCATCCATGCTAGAAGGGAGTGGGGTTTGTGAGGAGGAAGAAGAGTAGGAGTAGGAGTGGGGTTTGCTCTTTATTTATGTACTGGTGGTTTGCCATGTCAGTGTTGATGGGAGTGTTCTTGAGGTGACAGAGCAAGCCAGTTGTATTAAAACAGAAAAAAACCTCACTCCCTTGATCCGCAAGAAAACCACCAAGCTCAGAGAGTAGCAAGAACCCCACAGTCATCATTGTCTTCCTCCTCCTCCTCTTCACAAACTCCATTCCTTTCTTTCACTGATGATATTATCTAGTTGGGTCATGAAACATCTGCAAGAAAACAACCAAGCCTCAGAGAGCACCAAGAACCCAACATTCTTCTTCTTCTTCTTCTTCTTCTTCTTCTTCTTCTTCTTCTTCTTCTTCTTCTTCTTCTTCTTCTTCTTCTTCTTCTTCTTCTTCTTCTTCTTCTTCTTCTTCTTCTTCTTCTTCTTCCTCAACTCCACTCTCTTCAAGCACTGATAATGTTACCTAGTTAGGTCATGAAACATCTGTGAGAAAACAACCAAGCTCAGAGAGCACTAAGAACTCCACAGTCCTCCTCCTCCTCCTCCTCCTCCTCCTCCTCCTCCTCCTCCTCCTCCTCCTCCTCCTCCTCTCCATAAACTCCACTGCCTTCAAGCATTGATGATGTTATCTAGTTGGGTCATGAAACCTCTGCAAGAAGCCCAGGGACCACCCAGCACCCCACAGCTCAACCCTGAGCTACAAATACTCTCCTGTGTCAGATGCTACTTTTCAGCATCGCCTTCTGGGGAACTTAGAATGCAATGAATAACAGAATGGAGTATAATTAATGAATTAAGGGATAAATGATCCGCAGAGGCAGGTGATTGACACAGCCAACCCATTGGACCCCAAAGGAGCCTGTTTAGGAATTCTGATCCTGCCTAGTTGGATTAGGGATACATCAAACTTGCCGTCATGGAATGACTGACCCCCAAAAGAAACTGCTTTGAATTGCAAATAGTCCTTGACTTACAACATCTGTTTAGTGACCGTTTGAGGTTACCATGGCACTGGAAAAAAAGCGACTTATGACTATATCATACACAACCGTTGCAGCATCCCCAGGGTCACGTGATCAACCTTCCGAGGCTTGGCAACTGACTCGTACTTATGACGGTTGCAGCGTCACGGGCATCACGTGGTTCTCTTTTGTGACCTTCTGACAGGCAAAGCCAGTTTCACTCCACAAGCATGTTACCAACTGAAACAACTGCCGCAATTCGCTTAACAAGTGTGGCAAGACAGGTCGCCAAATGGGTCGCAAAACCCACTTAACCACTGTCTCGCTTAGCAGTGAAAAATTTTGGGCTCAATTTCGATCATAGGATGAGTTCTACCTCTCCATGGAATCCATCTTGGAGAATACCAAAAACATCCGAATGGCTTCTTTGGACCTCCGGGAGGGAATATTTTGTAAATCCTCCAGTTTTGAAACCAAATTTCGAACGGGGAACTTAAAAAGGGAGCAAATTCCTTGAGAATCTGCAGCGAAGAACAGTCTTCTCCTTATTAGATCTGCAGCGCCGACTCTATAATGTCTACCTATCTTAATAATGGATGCTTTTGTATTTTAACTGGCGTTCCTACTCTTAGCTTCCATGCAAGGCGAAGTCTTGCACATATTAAATACGAATAAGTGGGGCTGCCGCTAATAATGTTTTAACACAAATTTCCAGGAGCCTGAACCCTCCTCAAAAGGCGTATTTAAATTTGATTTGGGAGGAGAATGCAAGCTTTAGCAGAATCAAAAAGAGAATTCTCAGAACTGCAAATCAACGCCAAAATTATGGGGGGAAAGTATTAGTTTTATTTGAGTGGAAACCTCCACGTGGGGCATCCTTAGACTTGCAAATGAACGCTGAGAAATTACGCTTAAAATGTTCGCTGAATATGAATAATACGAAGGTCCTGGACTCCAAGCGTGTAGATTTGATTATCCTCCGGTCAGAAAACAGCAAATTGGTTTCTGCTAAAAAAAGAAACTGCAATTTACTAAGGAGCTTATAAGTGGAAAATGGAACCTTTTTTTTTCTCTTTTCAGCTTCTCTGGAGTGTCCAGTGGGCAATTTTAATCAGGATTTGCCCTGTCTCACACCCCCATGTTGTCACTGCAACACCTTGATTTATGCTGACCTAAAAATTTGTCTCCAGCTGTTTAATTGGCACAGAATAAATGGGGAAGCTGGAATGCAGAACAAAGAGGCTATAAAACGACAGCCAGTTTGGTCTGTGTACTGGTCTAGGAGTCAGGAGGCTGGGAATTTTAGTCCCGCCTTAGACATAAAAGCTTCCTGGGTGACTTTGGGCTGATCACTAGGAGAGGGTGAGTTCTAGTTTGCCTTGGGCATGAAATCAAGCTGGGTGACTTTGGGCCAATTGCCAGGAGGCGGCGGTTCTTGTCTCTCAGCCCAACCCCCAACTTCGAAGGGTTGTTGCTGTGAGTTAAATAGGATTCGGAAAGAGACTCGGGTAGGATTACTCTCTTGAGAACAAGAAAGAATAAGAAAGGTGGGGATGAACATCCAAGAAATAAATAAATCATAAATAAATGATCAACAGTGAGCAGATACAAAGCCTTCAGAAGTTGTGGGTGCTCCATCACTGGAGGTTTTTAAGAAGAGACTAGACAGTCACTTGTCTGAAATGGTATATGGGTTCTCCTGCTTGAGCAGAGGGCTCGACTAGAAGACCTCCAAGGTCCCTTCCAGTTCTATTCTATTCTATTCTATTCTATTCTATTCTATTCTATTCTATTCTATTCTATTCTATTCTATTCTATTCTATTCTATTCTATTCTATTCTCTCTACTCTACTCTATTCCATTCCATTCCATATTTTCTATTCTATTCTGCTCTGTTCTGTCCTGTCCTGTCCTGTCCTGTCCTGTCCTGTCCTGTCCTATCCTATCCTATCCTATCCTATCCTATCCTATCCTATCCTAGTCTAGTCTATCTTTTCCTTCTACTCTACTCTACTTTACTCTACTCTACTCCACTCCACTCCCATCACTCCACTCCATTCCATTCCACTCCATATATTCTATTCTATTCTATTCTATTCTATTCTATTCTATTCTATTCTATTCTATTCTATTCTATTCTATTCTATTCTATTCCATTCTATTCCATTCTATTCCATTCCATTCCATTCCATTCCATTCCATTCCATTCCATTCCATTCCATTCCATTCCATTCTATTCTATTCTATTCTATTCTATTCTATTCTATTCTATTCTATTCTATTCTATTCTATTCTATTCTATTCTATTCTACTCTACTCTACTCTACTCTACTCTACTCTACTCTATTCCTTTCATTACAGTCCACGGCACTTGGGACGAATGGTCGCCCTGGAGTCTCTGTTCGTCAACTTGTGGACGGGGATACAGAGATCGCACCCGGATATGCAAACCCCCCCAGTTCGGAGGAAGCCCCTGCGAAGGTCCCGAGAAGCAAACCAAGTTCTGCAATATCGCTCTTTGCCCAGGTAATTTGGTAAAGAAACTTTCCGTCCCCTCCCCCTGCCCCCTGCAACATCCTGGACTGGTGGGGAATCATGATTTTCTATTGGAGGGCAGTGGTAAAATCAGACAGTTGAAAAAGATCCGTGATTTTTTCTTCATCTCCAGATGGGGTGTTCTGTTTTCAAAAACTGGCTGGGCGTTTCTTCTGTTTCTTTTATACTGTGTTTTTTTTCTGCTTCTGGAGATTGGAGAAAGGACGAGGGTTTAATGAAGGAGAATTATACTGCCGAAAAATGCAGTCCTGGTAGGATGGTACAGGCAGGTAGTCCTCGGCTTATAACCATGCGTTTAGTGACCATTCAAAGTTACTAGGGCAGTGGGGAAAAATAGGTTCTGAACAGTTTTCACATTTAGGACCAGTGGTGGGATTCAGCCGGTTTGCACCGGTTCGGTAGAACTGGTAGCTAAATTTTGTTGAGTTCGGAGAACCGGCTGAAGTCATGCTGCTTCCAGAAGTCTCTTTTAGGCCTCGGAAGCCTGGAGGAAGCCTCCCAGGCCTAGAATGGCCCACCGGAAGTGTGTGGATGTCACTTTCAGAAGTCCATTCTAGGTCTCGGAGGCCCAGGCCTGCAACCACACAGAGAAGTGGATGTTTACGTATTTGAATCCCACCACTACTTGAGACTGTTGCAGCATCCCCGGGGGGTCACATGATCAAAATTCGGGCGCTTGGCAACTAGCTTGTATTTATGATGGCTGCAGTGTACTGGTGTCATGTGATCACCATTGGCGACCTTCCCAGCAGCCTTGTGACCAGCAAAGTCAATGGGGGAAGGTAGATTCACTTAATAACCACATGATACACTTAACAAGGTATCTATCTATCTATCTATCTATCTATCTATCTATCTATCTATCTATCTATCTATCTATCATCTATCTATCATCTCTTTATATATTATCTATCAATCATCTATTTATTATCTATCTCTCTATCAATCATCTATCTATCTATCTATCTATCTATCTATCTAACTATATCTATCTATCATCTATTATTTATCTATCTATATATCTATCAATCAATCAATTATCTAGCTATCTATCAATCATCTATCTATCTCTCTATCTCTCTATCATTCTATTATCTATCTATCTATTATCTATCTCTCTATCAATCTACCTATCTATATTTATCTATTATCTATCTGTTATTTATCTAAATGATCTATCAATCTATCTATCAATCAACTATCTATTTATCTATCATCTATATCTATCTATCATTTATCTATCTCTATCTATCTATCAATCATCTATCTATCAATCATCTGTCTATCTATCTATCTATCATCTATATCAATCAATCATCTATCTATCTATCTATCTATCTATCTATCTATCTATCTATCTATCATCTATCTATCTATCTATCTATCTATCTATCTATCTATCTATCTATCTATCATCTATCTATCTTTCCATCAAAGTCAATGAGGGAAGCTGGAGTCGCTTAGCAACCATATGATTCACTTAACACACACACACACACACACACACACACAAACATATGTATATACTTCTTACACACGTTATATTTTTATGACCTGTTTTATACCCATTTTATTTGAATTTGTAAACGCTTCTGCCACAAATAAAGAGGAAGGAACTTAACAACTGCAGCCATTCCTTGAACAACGGTGGCAAAGAAGCTCATCAAATCAGGCACGACTCACTTAAGAACAGTCTTGCTTAGCAACGGAAATGTTGGCCTCAGTTGTTGTCGTAAGTCAAGGACTATCACCTGTCTAGCTGAACCAAGAATCTTCAACATGGTGGTTTTGTGGCACGGGAGCCCCAGGAAACACTGCACAAAAGTAAACATGGTGCAACTCTATGTACAGAGTCACATCCAGATGGAAATTTGCAGCCTACAATTCTGGAATTAAGATCAGTATTTACTAGGAGTGAGGACCGGGGTCACAACAACGACAAGCTGTAGCTTGGAATAAGAAAAGCCCACCTTTTGTCGAGTTGCATTACCTAGCCATCCAATTTTTCCAAGCTTTGGATTTGGATAAAAGTAGCCCTTGACTTACGACAGTATTTCTGCTACTAAGCGAGACAGTTGTTAAGTGAGTTTGGCCCCGTTTTATGACCTTTCCTGGCAGAGCTGTTAAGTGAATCACTGTGGGGGTTCCGCCAATCACACGGTTGTTAAATGAATCTGGCTTCCCCCATTGGCTTGGCTTGCCAGGAAGTCACAAAGGGGGAATCACGTGACCCCGGGACAGTCACAAGAACAAGCCAGTTGCCAAGCGTCCAATTTTTGATCACATGACCACGAGGAGGCTGCGACGGCCGTCAGTGTGGAAAAAACGGTCCTACGTCACTCTTTTGAGTGCCATTGTAACTTTGATCAGTCACTAAAGGGATGATCGTAACAGCAATTATGCCTTCGCTTCGCCGGGCAAGAATAACTGGAAACAGCCCCAGAGGGAATTCACTTTTAATGAATTGTAGCTGGGGAGAAATAGCAATAATGTCTTCGGGCTTAATTAATATTTGAGGTTTATCTCCATAAAACTGACCACCAGTTTCGGAGAGAGGAGAGATAGGATACAGGAAGTTTAGCCACAACGAGAGAGAGGCATCGATGACACATTTTTTTTTATTCCCTGTTTTATTATCCCTGGCTGACCGGCTGTACTCAGCGCGTGGTCCTCAATGGAACCACATCTACCTGGAGGGAAGCGTGACCTCTCATTTGGACTACTGCAATGCTCTCTACATGGGGCTGCCCTTGAAGACCACTCGGAGGCTTCAACTGGTGCAGAACGCAGCCGCGCGAGTTGTGTTGGGGGTCTCCCGATACTCCCATGTTACACCTCTGCTCTGCGAGCTGCATTGGCTGCCGGTTGTCCTCTGGGTGAGATTCAAGGTGCTGGTTATGACCTTTAAAGCCCTACATGGCATGGGTCCGGATTACCTACAGCAACACCTGCGGCTGGCGTCAACTTCCCTCCGTCCAGTGCGCTCCCACAGAGAGGGCCTCCTCAGGGTGCCTCCGATCAGAGAATGTTGACTGGTGACCCCCAGGGGGAGGGCGTTCTCTGTGGGCGCGCCAGACCTGTGGAACCGCTTGCCGGTTGAGCTCCGGATGGCTCCCGACCTTCGCTCCTTCCGGCGCGATTTAAAAACTTATCTATTTGAACAATCTGGCCTGGTCTGATGGGTTTAGGGTTGGATCTAATTTTAACATAGTTTTAATTATTGTATTATATCGGGCATAATTATTTAATTCTTTTTAACCTCTTTTTAACTTTTGTATTTATATTCTGATATTTATTGCCCTGTACACCGCCCTGAGTCCTTCGGGAGAAGGGCGGTATAAAAATTTAATAAATAAATAAATAAATAAATAAATAAATAAATAAATAAATAAATAAGTGTGTAGTGGGGTGCCCCAGGGCTCTGTTCTGGGCCCAGTGCTCTTCAACATCTTCATCAACGATTTGGACGAAGGGATAAATGGGCAACTCATCAAATTTGCCGACGACACCAAGCTGGCAGGAATAGCCAACACTCCAGAAGATAGGCTTAAGATACAGGAGGATCTGGACAGACTTGAACGCTGGGCGCTATCTAACAAAATGAAATTCAAGGGTGAAAAAAGCAAGGTTCTACATTTAGGCAGGAAAAACCAAATGCACAAGTAGGGGGTACCTTTCTCAATAGTAGTAGCTGTGAGAGGAATCTCGGAGTCCTAGTGGACGATCACTTAAAATAGGAGCCAGCCGTGTGCTGCAGCTGCCAAAAAAAAAAAGGCAACACAGTGCTAGGCTGCATTAACAGAGGGACGGAATGAAGATCGTGTGAAGTGTTAATGCCACTTGATAAAGCCTTAGTAAGACCAGACTTGGAATCCGGCATCCACTTTTGGCCACCACGATATAAAAAAAAAATGTTGAGACTCTGGAAAAAGTACAGAGAAAAGCAACAAAGAATGATTAGGGGACTGGAGTCTCAAACCTATAAAGATGGTTGCAGGAATTGGGTAGGTCTCGTTTAATTACTCAAAACAATGACAACTCTCCAATGCGGCATTTATTTGCAGCTGGACAAGAGAGCCGGAATGACTTTTTTTTTAGGAAACGAAAAAGAAGGGAAGCTGGGAAAATATTGCTTAAATGCAGCAGGAACTCTGCTTAAATTCTGGCTGGCTGATGGAGGTTTGATTTGGTGCAGTGAGGCGCCGATAATTAAACTGCTGGATCTTGGGAGTGAAAATCTTGGCAAACAACTGGGCACTGCTTTTAGAGTTTTATCACACACACACACATACACACACACACACCCTTGGATGTTAATTAAAGAGAGAAATGCCAGCCATTTAACAAAGATGCTTTGTGCTCTGAGAAAGGTCAGAATACATCGAGGACCAGAAGAAAATATATCTCCCTCACCCCCCCCACCCACCCAACCTAGTGGTTTTGGTTTTTTTTTAACTGGAGCAAACTGGGGTGGGGTGTCCAGAGTATTCCCTAAAAAAATACTTGTTTTGCTACAGGTGGTCCTCTTACAACGGTTTGTTTAGTGACCGTTCGAATGACTTACGACCATTTTTCACACTTACGACCGTTTACAAAATATCCATGGTCACCTGATGAAAATTCAGATGCTTGGCAACTGACTCGCATTTACGACGGTTGAGGTGTCCCGGGCTCATGTGATCCCTTTGTTGCAAAATGGGGGCAAAAGTCACTTAACAACCGCCGCACTTAGCAGCAGAAATTCTGGGCTCCGTTGTAAGTCGAGGACTTACTGTGCAAAGGAACAGTAAGTCGTCCCCCTCTGGGATGCCAGTTCAATCCTAATTTTAAACTTTATGCACAGAATTGGGCCATGCCATAAATACTTATAGATTGATGTATGGATTGATTTATGATCATGGTCGGGCTCAACATTTCCATGGCTAAGCCAGGCAGGGGTTGTGAGTTGTTGCTCCATTTTGCGACCTTTTTTTGTTGTTAAATGAATCCCATCAGGGTTGTGCGAACCTGGCTTCTCCCATGGAGTTTGCATGTCGGAAGCTGGTGGGGAAGGTTGCAAATGGTGATTGAGTGATCCCGAGACAGGGAAACCGTCTTCGATACATGCCAGTTGCCAAGCACCCAAATTTCGATCACGTGACCATGGGGATGCTGCAACGGTCGTTAAGTCTGAAATGAGTCCCTCTTCTCAGTGCCCGTTGTAACTTGGAACAATCACTAAACAAATGATGGTCAAGTCAAGGAATATCCATGTTATGTAATGAGAATGTGAGCCAAACAAAGATAACATAAGGAATGTGACCATTTTCCCCACTTCTAGAGGCCAAGCGTTCCTCTAGAAACAACAGCTTGGGGCAAAACCTGAATTATATCAACAGAAATCTAAAAAGAATCTCCTGTAACTCAGCTCAGGGGTGCGTGTGTGTGTGTGTGTGTGTGTGTGCGTGTGTGTGTGTGTGTGTAGATACTTTTCTTTATTATGATGAACCTACGAATAAAACAACTTTGCGAGAGTGGCGAATCTCTGTAGCTCAGGTGGAGGATGAGGATGGAGGTTCGTTCTCCGTGCTGGTGGGTTGATTTCCGAACGTTTCGTTACCGGGCTAGGTGACCTCTTCAGCAGAGTTTAGGGGATGTCAGTGTTGGTGGTCTTCTGTTTATAAGGACATCGAGTGTGGTCAGTGGGTCTTGTGATGTGGAGGTCATGTCACCTGAAGGTCTTGTGATGGGTCTTGTGATGGGTCAGGTTAGAGTCATGTCATGGGTTAGATGAGGATCACCTCAGCCGAAGGTCTTCTGAGGGGTCTTGTGAGGGGTCTTGTGGAGGTCACATGAAGTGAGGGTCCTGTGATGGGTCTTGTGATGGATCAGGTGTGGGTCACTTCAAGTGATCTTGTGATAGGTCTTGTCATGGGCCAGGTGTGGGTCACATCAGGTGAGGGTCTTGTCATGGGTTAGGTGAGGGTCACCTCAGGTGAGGGTCTTGTATTGGGTCATGTGTGGGTCACATCAGATGAGGATCTCATGATGGGTCTTGTGATGGGTCAGGTGTGGGTCACATCAGATGAAGATCTCGTGATGGGTCTTGTGATGGGTCAGGTGTGGGTCACATCAGGTGAGGGTCTTGTCATGGGTTAGGTGAGGGTCACCTCAGGTGAGGGTCTTGTCATGGGTTAGGTGGTCACATCAGATGAGGATCTCGTGATGGGTCTTGTGATGGGTCAGGTGTGGGTCACCTCAGGTGAGTGTCTTGTCATGGGTCAGGTGTGGGTCACATCAGATGAGGATCTCGTGATGGGTCTTGTGATGGGTCAGGTGAGGGTCACTTCAGGTGAAGGTCTTGTGGGGGGGTCTGGTCATGGGTCAGGTGTGGGTCACATCAGATAAGGGTCTTGTGATGGGTCTTGTGATGGGAACAAACTTGGCTTACCTAGAGTTGGGTGATCCCATGTCGTCTAGATTGGTCCAAGGTGGTTTGTGAACCCCTGAAGACATCTAAAGATCTGCAATCCTCCGATTCACAGATCATTCCAACTTCATCTCTTGGATCAAGGAACTCATCTTTGGCCTCCCTGTTTTAGCAGTATAAGATCAAGTCCATCATCTCAAGCCACATGGCAAGATATACTGCTACAATAAAAATTACTCGTATTTCATTCCTAAACTGCACATTGCAGGAGGAGGTGTCGCCAGTTGGGTGTTAAATTATGGCTCACGTTTCAGACTGGGTGTGTGCGTCTGTGTGTATGTGGTGTGCTTTGGGCTAATTACATTGTGCAAAGAGGGGGTGGGTGGGTGGGGGAGAATCCAGAAGTTTTGAGAAACTGGAAAGCTTACATTAGTGCAAATGGGGGTGGGGTGGGGGGCTTAAATCCTTATGCTTTGAAATTAATTGCATTTGCTTTACCTTCCCAAATTCTTGTTGGTGGTTAGGATATTCAGCCTGGCAAACCAAGTTATCAATAGGTTATTTACAGATTACAGCAGGGCTAGACTGTCAAAAGAGAAAAAAAAATGTCTTATCAAAACTGAGGCAGCCTGATATTAAAAAGCATAAACAGCCCTGAAGGATTCCATCAATATGCTTCTTTCCGTTGCTGCTCAGAAAATTCACTCAGTGGTTATTTGCTGTCTCCTTGAATTAGAACATCAGAATAGAATAGAGCTGGAAGGGACCATGGAGGTCTTCTAGTCCAGCCCCCTGCTCAAGCAGGAGACCCTATATCCTTTCAGACAAGTGGCTGTCCAGTCTCTTCTTGAAAACCTGTGATGGAGCGCCCACGATTTCTGGAGGCAAGTCGTTCCACTGATGGTTCTAACCGTCAAGAAATTTCCCCTTAGTTCTAGGTTGCTTCTCTCTTTGATAAGCTTCCATCTGTTGCTTCTTGTCCTGCCTTCAGGTGCTTTGGAGAAGAGCTCAACCCCCTTTTTGTTGTGGCAGCCCCTCAAATATTGGAAGACTGCTATCATATCATCCCTCGTCCTTCTCCTTGATAGAGTAGTTGCTGTTGTTAGTTGCGAAGTCGTGTCCGACCCATCGCGACCCTATGGACAACGTTCCTCCAGGCCTTCCTGTCCTCTACCATCTTCTGGAGTCCATTTAATCTCATGCCTCCTGCTTCAGTGACTCCATCCAACCACCACATTCACTGTCGTCCCCTTCTTCTCTTGCCCTCCATCTTTCCCAGCATGAGGCTCTTCTCCAGTGAGTCCTTCCTTCTCATTAGGTGGCCAAAGGATTTGAGTTTCAGCTTCAGGATCTGGCCTTCTAAAGAGCAGTCAGGGTTGATCTCCTCTAGGACTGACCAGTTTGATCGCCTTGCAGTCCAAGGGACTCGCAGGAGTCTTCTCCAGCACCATAGTTCAAAGGCCTCCATTCTTTGGCGCTCAGCCTTTTTTATGGTCCAGCTTTCACTGCCATACATTGCAACTGGGAAGACCGTAGCCTTGACTATACACACTTTTGTTGACAGGGTGACATCTCTGCTTTTTAGTGTGCTGTCTAGATTTGCCATGGCTTTCCTCCCCGGGAGCAAGCGTCTTTTAATTTCTTGTTTGATAGAGTAGCTATACCCAATTCCTCCAGCCGTTCTTCATCTGTTTTAGTCTCCAGGCCTTGGATCATCTTAGTTGCTCTTCTCTGAACTTTTTCCAAACTCTCAACATCTTTTTTGTGATATGGTGACCAAAACTGGATGCAATATTCCAGGGGTGGCCTTACCAAGGCTTTATAAAGCAGTGCTAATACTTCAGGTGATTTTGATTCTACCCCTCTGTTTATACAACCCAAGGTTGTGTTAGCCTTTTTGGCTGCTGCCACACACGCCTGGCTCATGCTCAAGTGTGATTGTCCACGAATGACCCATTGGGATCCCCATATCAAAACAATATACTTTATGTCCAGCCAGAACTTGAAAAGAACATTTAACGCAGCACAGTACTTAAACAAAATGGTTCAGTTGAGATCTGCATATGTGGGACCGATTGGGGTAGATTGCTACGGCGACTCCGAAATACAATTTTATCATATTTTATCTATATCTTAAACTGTTGTACACTATTACCATTTCATTTTTGGATTGTATTTTATTCCCATTTCATTTTAAATCGTATTTTGTTCTAATTCCATTTTAAATTGTATTTTATCAAATTCCATTTTAAATTGTTTTTTTCTCAAATTTTAGTAACAATTTGTTGCTGGAACTTTGCGCTTGGATGTGGCCCAAGGGCTAATCAATAGAGACTTATAAATAAGGGATTGTCCACTAGGACTCCAAGATCCCTCTCACAGTTGCTGTTTTTTTGAGTCAGGTCTCACCTAATCTGTACTTGTGCCTTAGATTTTTCCTGCCCAGGTGTAAAACTTTGCTTTTCTCCCCATTGGATTTCATGCGGTTGTCTAGGGCCCGTTATTCAAGTCACCATCAGAGCTATCGTTGGAGGGTCCCTGCAAAGTTTTTTTCTTCTGTGCCTCTGCGGCTTCTACTATTCCAGGATGGGATTTATAATCTCAGTCTTCCCAGTCTGGAAGGAAGCAGTCAGGAGAAACGGGCTCTCTCCTTCAGGATTGTTTGCTGTTGTTTCTCTTACCCTTCTTCCAGAGATGATAGCCCCCATGAACATTTGGAGGGCAGCTAACTAAATCTACAAGCTCATGTGTAGTTCATGAGTGTTGATGAGCTAATCTTTATTTCACGTCTGTCAAGAGGGCAAGATTGCCTTTCTCTGCTGGGCAGGCGTGAAATTCCATATCTCAAGGTCTACATTTAACTGGAAAGTTGCTACAATGCAAACTAAAGTTCCAAATTATAGAATCATACATAGGGAGGGAGGGAGGGAACAGAGGGAGGGAAGGAAGGGAGGGAGGGAGGGAGGGAGGGAGGAGGGAAGGGAGGAGGAAGGGAGGAAGGAAGGAAGGAAGGGAGGGAGGGAGGGAGGGAAGGAGGGAGGGAGGGAAGGAAGGAGGGAGGGAGGGAGGGAGGGTGGGAGGGAGGGAGGGAAGGAGGGAGGGAGGGAAGGAAGGAAGGATGGAAGGGAGGAAGGAAGGAAGGGGGGAGAGAAGGAGGGGAGGGAAGGAGGGAGGGAGGGGAAGAAGGAAGGAGGGAGGATGGGAGGAAGGGAAGGAGGGAGGGAGGGAGGGAAGGAGGGAGGGAAAGAAGGAAGGAGGGAGGGTGGGAGGGAGGGAAGGAGGGAGGGAGGGGAAGAAAGAAGGAGGGAGGATGGGAGGAAGGGAAGAAGGGAGGGAGGGAAGGAAGGAAGGAGGGAGAAAGGGAGGAAGGGAGGAGGAAGGGAGGAACGAAGGAAGGAGGGTGGGAGGGAGGGAGGGAAGGAGGGAGGGAAGGAAGGAAGGAGGGAGAAAGGGAGGAAGGGAGGAGGGAGGGAGGGAAATAAGGAAGGAGGGAGGGAGGGAAGGAAGGAAGGAAGGAAGGAAGGAAGGAAGGAGCTTGGTGGTTTTCTCACGGACATTTCATCATCCAACTGAGTAGCATCATCAGTGCTAGAAGGAGGTAGGATTTGTGGAGAGGAGGAGGAGGAGGAGGAATAGGAGGGGAGGAGGTGGAAGGGAGGAGGAGGAAGAGGGAGAGAGAGGAGAGAGAGGACTGTGGGGTCCTTGGTGCTCTCTGAGCTTGGTCATTTCCTTCCAGGTGTTTCATGACCCTACCAGGTAACACCTTCAGAGCTGATGGAGTGGGGTTTGCAATTTCTAGCACCGATGATGTTCCCTACGTGGGTCGTGAAACATCTGCAAGAAAACCACCAGGCGCCCCACAGTTCAGCCCCGAGCTACGAACCTCCTCTTCCATCGGTAGAATCCCCACCGGATCAGAATGCTGGCATGTCGACGCCAGCCGTGCAAAAGCGTTTTTCACACTCTGCCTCCTGTCTTTTCTTCCTTTGGGCCACTCAGTGGACGGCAACTGGAATGCCTGGTCCAGCTGGAGCTCCTGTTCGACCTCCTGCTCCAACGGCACCCAGCAGCGGACGCGGGAGTGCAACGGACCCTCGTACGGAGGGGCGGAATGCCAGGGGCCCTGGGTGGAGTCCCGGGACTGCTTCCTTCGGCAATGCCCAGGTGGGTGGCATGGGGAACCTCCCCCCCCCCCCGAGGGGAGAGCTTTGATGACCAGAGCGGGGGTGGGGTGGGTGGCTTAATACATTTGAGAGAGAGAGAGAGAGAGATGATAGATAGATAGATAGATAGATAGATAGATAGATAGATAGATAGATAGATAGATAGAAATAGCAAGGCAGATAGAGATAGAGATAGATAGATAGATAGATAGATAGATAGATAGATAGATAGATAGATAGATAGATAGATAGATAGACAGATAGATATGAAAGATAGATAAGAATGATAGATAAGAAAGGTAGATAGATAGATAGATAGATAGATAGATAGATAGATAGATAGAAATAGCAAGGCAGATAGAGATAGAGATAGATAGATAGATAGATAGATAGATAGATAGATAGATAGATAGATAGATAGATAGATAGACAGATAGATATGAAAGATAGATAAGAATGATAGATAAGAAAGGTAGATAGATAGATAGATAGATAGATAGATAGATAGATAGATAGATAGAAATAGCAAGGCAGATAGAGATAGAGATAGATAGATAGATAGATAGATAGATAGATAGATAGATAGATAGATAGATAGATAGATAGATAGATAGATATGAAAGATAGATAAGAATGATAGATAAGAAAGGTAGATAGATAGATAGAAATAGCAAGGCAGATAGAGATAGAGATAGATAGATAGATAGATAGATAGATAGATAGATAGATAGATAGATAGATAGATAGATAGATAGATAGACAGATAGATATGAAAGATAGATAAGAATGATAGATAAGAAAGGTAGATAGATAGATAGATAGATAGATAGATAGATAGATAGATAGATAGATAGAAATAGCAAGGCAGATAGAGATAGAGATAGATAGATAGATAGATAGATAGATAGATAGATAGATAGATAGATAGATAGATAGATAGATATGAAAGATAGATAAGAATGATAGATAAGAAAGGTAGATAGATAGATAGATAGATAGATAGATAGATAGATAGATAGATAATTAGATAGAGATAGATAGATATGAAGGATAGATAGACAGACAGACAGACAGACAGACAGACAGAAAGACAGACAGACAGACAGACAGACAGACAGACAGATAGATAGATAGATAGATATGAAAGATAGATAAGAAAGATAAGATAGATAGGTAGATAGATATGAAAGATAGATATTTATATTTAGATATTTAGATATTTAGATAGATAGATAGATAGATGATAGATAGATATATAGACAGACAGACAGACAGACAGACAGAATAAGAGAGATAGAGAGATACATATGGAAAGAAAGACACAGAGATACAGTGATAGATAAGAAAAGAAAGAAAAAGAGAGACAGAGATAGCAAGATGATAGTGAGAGATTCATAGAGATAGATGATAGACAGATAGATAGATGATAGATAGATAGATAGATAGATAGATAGATAGATAGATAGATAGATAGATAGATAGATACAGAAAGAGAGAGTGAAAGAGAGATAATGAGTTGACAGCGAGAGAGTCACAGACATCAGATATTGTCTCAGTGGAGATTACAGAAAATGTGTCACTACTCCTATTATGTAGGTAATCCTCAAGTTATGACTTGTCACTTCATGACCATTTGAAGTTTGGCCCAATTCCCCAAAATCTACTTATGACCAATTTCAAAGTTATGACAGTCCCTCTCTCTCTTACACACAGACACAGACACAGACACAGACAGACAGACACACACACACACAGAGCTGTCATATGATTGCATTTGGGGCATTTGACAACCTGCTCACTTTTACGACCGTTTGCAGCGTCCTGTGGTCACGAGACCCCGGTTTTGGACATTTTTTACCTGTTTCTGGCATTTACTTCCAGTTTCCAGCAAAATGCACAACCACACCCCATCCGTTGGGTGAAATGGAGTTGCTTAATCACCACAGATATTTGCTTAACAACTGCCAGAGAAATGTAAAAAAAAACCCCCGATGCCTAGACTTACCTGTAATAGACCTAGGCAATGGTGGGATTCAGCCAGTTCTCACCAGTTCGGTAGAACCGGTAGCTAAATTTTGTTGACTTCGGAGAACTGGCTGAACCCATGCTGCTTTTGGAATCTGCTCTAGGCCTTGGAGGCCTGGAGGAGGTCTCCCAGCCCTAGAGCGGCTCACCAGAAGTGCGTGGATGTCACTTCTGGAAGTCTGTTCTAGGCCTGGAGGAGGTCTCCCAGGCCTAGAATGGCCTGCCGGAAGTGCATGGATGTGACTTCCGGAAGTCCGTTCTAGGCCTCAGAGGCCTAGAACAGCCCACCAGAACTGTGTGGATGTGACTTCCGGAAGTCCGTTCTAGGCCTGGTGGATGCTTCCCAGACCTAGAATGGCCTGCCAGAAGTGTGTGGATGTCACTTCCGGAAGTCCGTTCTAGGCCTGGTGGACGCCTCCCAGACCTACAATGGCCCGCCGGAAGTACGTGGATATCACTTCCGGAAGTCCGTTCTAGGCCTGGTGGACGCCTCCCAGACCTACAATGGACCGCCGGAAGTGCGTGGATGTCACTTCCAGAAGTCTGTTCTAGGCCTCGGAGGCCCAGGCCTGCATCCATGCAGAGAACCAGATGTTCAGGTATTTGAATCCCACCACTGGACGTAGGTATACTTTCTCATTGAGGCCAGGTTATTTTCTGCTCTTGTTCGACATAGAAATATAGCTGTGATGACCCAGAAGAATTGGAGGACTCAAGGATCAGGAAACCAACATTTATGTTAGTTTGTTGTGTCTTTCAAATGTAAACTGGCCTGGGTTCTTTGAAAAGCCTTCTTCCCACTCAGAGACATCTCAGTCTAGCGCCACCTGGTGGCTAAACTATATTAATGTCACCATCTTTTGGCCTTTGGGAAAATACAGGAAGACACATCACTTTGAAAGTCTCCCTTTCCCATAATATATCTTCTCTAAAAGCCGGAATTCCATGCTTCAGATAAACAGACAAACACTGACACTCCCTAAGCTCCACTGAAGATGTTACCCAGCCAGGTAACATTCGGAAACCCACCCACCAGCTCGGAGAATGAACCTTCACCCTCAACCTACACCCAAGCTGCAGATATTTGCCACTATCACAAATTTCTATCCACAATCTATATCTGTCTGTCTGTCTGTCTATCATCTGTCTGTCTGTCTGTCTGTCTATCTATCTGTCTGTCTATCATCTTTCTACCATCTGTCATCTATCATGTCTGTCTATGTATCTATGTATCTATTTATCTATGTATCTACCTACCTACCTACCTACCTACTTACTTACCTACCTACCTACCTACCTGTCTTTGTGTCTGTCTATCTGGCTGTCTGGCTGTCCATCTATCTGTCTGTGTGTCTCTGTGTGTGTCTGTCTATCTATCTTTCTGTTTGTCTTACTATCTATCTATCTATCTATCTATCTATCTATCTATCTATCTATCTATCTATCTATCTACCTATAGTATCTGTCTGTCTGTCTGTCTATCTATCTACCTACCTACCTACCTACCTGTCTTTGTGTCTGTCCATCTTTCTATCTGTCTGGCTGGCTGGCTAGCTGGCTGGCTGTCCATCTATCTGTGTGTGTGTCTGTCTGTATATCTATCTATCTGTCTACCTATCTACCTGTATTTGTGTCTGTCCATCTATCTGTCTGTCTATCTATCTATCTATCTATCTATCTATCTATCTATCTATCTATCTATCTATCTATCTATCTATCTATCATCTATCTGACATGACTTCCCTATCACAAGAACTACTGACCACACAAAGCTGTTACACACAGAACAACACCAACACGGACAGCCCCTAAACTCCGCTGAAGACTTTACCCAGCCTGGTAACAAAAACCAACCCACCATCTCAGAGAACTCACCCTCCTCCTACACTTGAGCTCCAGATATTCACCACTGTTGCAAACAAACAAACATGTGGCTGTGTGTCTGAGCTCACAAGTTAAGCAAGCCAGAGTCGGTGACAACCTGCCTGGAAGATCTCCGTGAAACACCAGGAATGTAGGTTAGCTTGGAAAGTTGAACCAGCATCCTGGAAGGAAAGAGGAAAAAAAAAAGCGAGTGTCAAATCAGGAGATGAAGGTGTCCATCAGATCCCCAGAATTTATTTTAATTTATTGAATTGTTTCCCACATTTTCAAACCACGCCTCTCCCTCGCAGAAGGACTCTCTTGAGCTCAGCTCAAATGAATGAAGGTAGTCCTTGAGTTACAAACCACCATTGAGCCCAAAATTTCTGTCACTAAGCGAGACATTTGTTAAGTCATTTGTTAAGACATTTGTTAAGACATTTGTTAAGACATTTTACGATGGCCTTTAAATGAATCACTGCAGGTGTTAAGTTAGTAAGAATACCGGAACAGCTGTAGTAACAGAATCTTGCAAACCTGAACATGCTTCCCCCTCCCTCGTTTTCAATCAATCAGAATAGGGCTTGGAGGGACCTTGGAGGTCTTCTAGTCCAACCCCCTGCTCAAGCAGGAAAAAACTATGGCCATTGCACACAATTCTTAAATGAATCTGGCTTCCCCGTTAACTTTGTTTGTCTGAAGGCCACAAAAGGGGATCATGTGACCCCAGGACATCACGACTCTGGTGAGTCTGACTTTTGATTTGTGTGACCACGAGGATGCCAACGGCTTGTAAGCGTGAAAAAAAGGATCAAAAGTCACTTTCCCAGTGCCGTTGTGACTTTGAATGGTCCCTAAATGAACTGCTGTAAATTGAGGACCACCTACATGGAATCTAAGCATTGGTGGAGACTCTCAATCATCCAGGTCATCCCGTTTGTCCCAGATGTGGCTTTTTCATTTTTCTTCTTCTACTTCTTTTTTTTGTTTGTTTGTTTTCAAAACGCAGCTGAACTTGCTTTGGTTTTTTCTCCGTTGAAAAGTTTTCGCTTCTCATCCAAGAAGTCCTGGAGGGAAGAACGGAAGAAGCTTCTCGAATGAGAAGTGAAACGTTTTTCAAAAGAGGAAAACTGAGAGAGTCCAGCTGCCTTTTTTTTAAACACACAAGCAAACACACCCTGTTGGAATTGACTTGAGGCCCGCTATATAAGTTGTACACCTTGGGATGTAGGCCCCGGGTTTCTTTCTGCCTTCCTTTTCTGTAGGAGGGTCACCACTACACTTCTCTCCTTTTTCTCCTTCCGCTGCAGTGGACGGGAAATGGCAGGTCTGGGGTCCGTGGGGAAGCTGTACGGCCACCTGTGGAGGGGGCACCCAGAAGCGTGACCGCGTATGCTACGGTCCTTTCTTCGGAGGAGACCCATGTCAAGGTCCCAAAGAGGAGTTCAAGCAATGCAATGAACGGAGATGTCCAGGTAAGTGGACAATGAGGATGATGTGACCTCTTCAGTTGTGTCCGACCCTTGGCAAAGCTATGGGCCAGGTGTCTCCATGGTCTTCTGACTTTGCACTAGGTCTTTGAGTTGCTCTATGTTCTGGCTGGTGTCCGCTCCGATCATGTCCAACCGCCATGCTCTTTGACGATCTGCTTTCCTTTTATGGCTGGCTCTTCCAAGCATAATTGCTTTGCAGGATCCAATCTTGATTGTTCATTGGAAAGAATAGAATAGAATAGAATAGAATAGAATAGAATAGAATAGAATAGAATAGAATAGAATAGAATAGAATAGAATAGAATAGAATAATGAAATAATAATAGAATAGAGTAGAGTAGAGTAGAGTAGAGTAGAGTAGAGTAGAGTAGAGTAGAATAGAATAGAATAGAATAGAATAGAATAGAATAGAATAGAATAGAATAGAATAGAATAGAATAGAATAGAATAGAATAGAATAGAATAGAATAATGAAATAATAATAGAATAGAGTAGAGTAGAGTAGAGTAGAGTAGAGTAGAGTAGAGTAGAGTAGAGTAGAGTAGAATAGAGCTGGAAGGGACCTTGGAGGTCTTCAGCCCACTGCTCAAGCAGGAGAACCTATACAGTCCTTTTATCATCTTTCTTGTTCTTCTCTGCACTATCCAGATGCTGTCCAGGTTCTCCTTTAACACACCCAATAAAGAGGAGTCCACCCTGTCTCTAACCCAGGGGTCCCCCCAACCTTTCTTGCTCCAGGGACCTATTTCATAAGAAAAAAATGTGCTTCTTGTTGTCTTATGTGTTGACCAGGAATCTGGAGGAAACATAGATTGTGTATACATGCAGATGGCCCCACTATCTCTGGGTACTTGCAGGGCCCTGGAAGGTCACCAAGGGGACACCCAATGTCCTAAGACACCTGGAGTCTTTAGGGGAGGGGTCTTCAAACCTGGCCTTCTTATGACATGTGGACTTCAACTCCCAGAATTCCTCAGTCAGGCATGCCTGGCTGAGGCATTCTGGGAGTTGAAGTCCACAAGTCAATGAAAGGGCCAAGTTTGAAGACCCCTGCTTTAGGGATACACCCTTACTGGGTGAATTCTTTATCTTATGTGTGGCAGCCTTGCTGGGTGGATAGCTTACGTCCTCAAAAAGTATAAATAAAAAAGATTTCTTGTTACTCGGGACTTCCTTTCCTTTAAAGGGGCCCCTCTTCGTTCCGCTGGATAAACACGTAAGCTTCCAGGCATCTTCTGGTTTCTTGTATTTGTGAACCAAGCCACACCTGAGATCCTGCATGACATATGGAATGTAGGTTTGCATGCGTGCAACCTGCCTTTTGCACTGGCAGAGGTGAAGCTTTGCTCTCTCACCTGTGCAGACCGGCTTTCAACAGGCTGCGGACTCCAGCCTCGAATGGTCCATATTGCAAGAAATATTTTATCTAAAACTTAGGCAGGGCTCCACCTTGTTGTAACTTCCATCTCCTGAACTCCAGAACTGACCCAGAATGGTTAAATAATTGGGAGCCAAACACACACACACACACACACACACACACACACACCCTCAGAAATCACCAAGAACTCTTCCAGTCCATCCAGATGCAGGATCCTCACTGTGATTTTCTGCTAGCCGGTTCTTTGGTGTTAATTCGTTCCCCACAGCAGCTGGACTAATTAAGACCCTAACCCTGTCTCTTCTGTAAATTCTTATACTGCATTCAGAAATTAATCAAATTAATTTTTGAGAAGTAGCTGAGAGGGCAGGTGTGCAAAATTTTAATAATTAGTATAATCAAAGGGAAAAAATCAAGGAAGTACTGCTGAATTTAAAATACAGCTTCTCTTCTTGGTCTAGAGCAGGGGTAGGCAACCTTGGCTCTTTTATGACTCATGGACTTCAACTCCCAGAATTCCTGAGCCAGCAATGCTGAGGGGAAAGGGAGAGTTTTCCAAGCTGAGCCATGCTGGCTCAGGAATTCTGGGAGTTGAAGTCCATGAGTCATAAAAGACCCAAGGTTGCCTACTCCTGGTCTAGAGCAAGGGGCTCCAAACTTGGCAACTTTAAGACTTGCGGACTTCAACTCCCAGAATTCCCCAGCCAGCATGGCTGTTTGAAGAATTCTGTGTTGTGATTCATTCTGTGGTTCCGACAGCTGAGTCGGATGATTCTGAAGAGGAGGAGGAGGAGGGGTTTGGAGAGCCTTTGGTGTCAGAGGGAGGTTCTGATGCACTGCAGGACTCTCAGCCTGGCCCCTCCCATCTTGTTCCTCATCAGACTCAGCCGTGTGAGCATGAGGGATTGGAAGAAGATGATGCACAGCTGGCTCTGTTCAGGGAGGCTAGGAGCAGGAGGCAATCTAGCAGAGCAGAACAGAGGAAGGCAATGAGGCAACTCAGGAGAAGGCAATGAGAAGCCACGCCTTGGGACTGCTGATAAAAGGGGAAGGTGTGGGAGGTGCTGGTTGCTGAAGGCAACTGTTTGAAGATCTTCTGCTAGAGTCCTCGTCTGTTATTCCTGTTTAACTCTTGTTTGAACTTTTGATTTCTTTGTCAATAAATTTGGTTGGGTTTTTTCCAGCCTGTTGACTATAAAAAGGGGTTGTCCCTGACATTCAAACAGGGCCGGTCGTAGGCTGGAACAGAACATTCTGGGGATTGAAGTCCACAAGTCTTCATGCCAAATTTGGAGACCACTTGGAGACATAAATATATGTGGACTTCCACTCCCAGCATTTCCATCCAAGCATGGACTTCTGTGAGTTGAAGTCCATACATTTAAATCTTGACATGATTCCTCTAGGCGGTGGTGAGGCCTCTCCTCAAGAAGCCTGCCTTGGACCCAGCTGTATTGAACAACTTTCGTCCTGTCTCCAACCTTCGCTTTCTTGCGAAGGTTGTTGAGAGTGTGGTGGCGCATCAGCTCCCTCTGGTCCTGGATGAAGCGGATTATCTAGACCCGTACCAATCGGGTTTCAGGCCCGGGCACAGCACGGAGACGGCATTGGTCGCGCTGGTGAATGATCTCTGGAGGGCTCGGGACAGGGGGCATTCCTCTGTCTTAGTCCTATTAGACCTCTCGGCGGCTTTCGATACCATCGACCATGGTATATTGCTGCGGCGTCTCAGGGGACTGGGAGTGGGAGGCACAGTTTTACAGTGGTTCTCCTCCTATCTCTTGGGACGTTCGCAGTCGGTGTTGGCAGGGGGGCAGAGGTCGACCGCGAGGTCTCTCATTTGTGGAGTTCCTCAGGGGTCGGTCCTCTCGCCTCTCCTGTTCAACATCTACATGAAGCCGCTGGGTGAGATCATTCGTGGCTTTGGAGTTGGGTATCATCAGTATGCTGATGATACCCAACTTTTCTGTTCGACCCCAAACCACCCCAGTGATGCCCTCAACGTGATGTCCCGTTGCCTGGAGGCGGTTCGGGTCTGGATGGGGAGGAACAGACTCCAGCTCAACCCCGACAAGACTGAGTGGCTTTGCATACCTTCATCCCGGGTTTACTCGGACATTCCATCTCTAGCTATGGGGGGTGAATCATTACCCCCCGTAGATAGGGCTCGCAACTTGGGGGTCCTCCTAGATTCACGGCTCACCTTGGAAGATCATATAGGAGCCGTGACTAGGGGGGCCTTCGCACAGGTTCGCCTGGTGCGTCAGTTGCGGCCCTATCTTAGCCGGGATGATCTATGCACAGTCACTCATGCGCTCGTGTCCTCTCGTCTGGACTACTGCAACGCTCTCTACATGGGGCTGCCCTTGAGGACCACTCGGAAGCTCCAACTGGTACAGAATGCAGCCGCGAGAGTGGTGTTGGGAGTCTCCCGATACTCCCACGTTACACCTCTGCTCCGTGAGCTGCATTGGTTGCCAGTTGCCTTCCGGGTGAGATTCAAGGTACTGGTAACGGTATTCAAAGCACTCCATGGCATGGGGCCGGAGTACCTCAGGGAACATCTGCTGCCGGCATCAAGCTCCCTGCGCCCTGTGCGTTCCCACAGAGAGGGCCTCCTCAGGGTGCCACCGATCAGAGAATGTCGATTGGTGGCCCCCAGGGGGAGATCCTTCTCTGTGGGCGCTCCGGAGCTGTGGAATCAGCTACCGGTAGAGCTCCGGACGGCGCCCGATCTTCGCTCCTTTCGTCGCGATCTTAAGACATTTCTGTTTGTACAAGCCGGCCTAGCCTGAGGGGGAGTGTTGGGGTTGTTTTATCTCTCGCTTTTTAATTTTTCTGGGGGTTTTTAGCGTTGTATTTATATTGTTCTTAACTAGGGCTATTGTTTAATCCTGTTTTAATGTTTGTATTCGCTATTTTATTCTGCCCTGTGAACCGCCCTGAGTCCTCAGGGAGAAGGGCGGTATATAAGTGTTATTAAATTAAATTAAAAATTAAATTAAATTATTGGAGACACAATTATTGCCCTGTATAATCCATTTCTTATTTTGGCCATATCATCATCGTATCAAGAGATTGGACAACCATTTGTCTGAAATGGTATACAGTAGGCTTCCCTGCCTGAGCAGTGGGTTGGACTAGAAGACCTCCAAGGTCCCTTTGAACTCTGTTATTCTATTCCATTCCATTCCATTCCATTCCATTCCATTCCATTCCATTCCATTCCATTCCATTCCATTCCATTCTATTCTATTCTATTCTATTCTATTCTATTCTATTCTATTCTATTCTATTCTATTCTATTCTATTCTATTCTATTCTATTCTTATTTCATTATTCTATTCTATTCTATTCTATTCTATTCTATTCTATTCTATTCTATTCTATTCTATTCTATTCTATTCTATTCTATTCTATTCTATTCTATTCTATTCTATTCTATATTCCAATATCTATTCTATTCTATTCTATTCTATTCTATTCTATTCTATTCTATTCTATTCTATTCTATTCTATTCTATTCTATTCTATTCTA
>NW_028148452.1:156555-159055 GCF_947247035.1 Vipera ursinii | reverse complement strand
TGGTGTTATATGGCTGTAATAATAATAATAATGAAAAGATCTTTTTAAATATCTGCAGTGTCGTGTTCTGGTCCAGCTACAGCTTCCAAATTATCTCAAAGATTAACGGCATGCAGAGCACATTGCAGTAAGCCAGAGAGAAGGTGACTAACGCATGAGTCACCATGAAGAAAGTCTTCTGGACTAAGAGCATGCCCTGCTGGTAGCCAAGGCAGAACTGTTCCAGGCCACAGTTGCACTCTGTGGCCAAGAGACCTCTGTGTCAGGGCCCACTTCAAAACCTCATCCGAAGAAAGCCAAACTCGTGGAAGCCGCTTCTTCCAAAAGGAACTTTTATTAGGAGAAGCTGATAGCAGGCATGACGGACAGGATCTGAGGTTTCTCTGTTCAGGTCAATAGATCAAAGGTGTCCCAAGCAAACCCCACCCCAATAGTTTATCCGGTCAGTTCGAATGGGCCAATCCCCAGGTGTTAAGTCCATGGTGGGAAAATGCTGATAGCGACTGTATTTCTCAGGGTTATAGCGGCCTTTGTTGGGTCTTCACACCTTCCCTTCTGAATAGGAGATAAGCCAGATGCCCGGAGGCACATTCCTTTCCTTCCCGCTTTCTAGTTGACATCAAGGGAGGACAGCTCAAAGGGTGTGTATGCAGAGACAGCCAAAGAGTTACGTTGTAGTGGTAGAGAAAAACAAAGAAGCAACCCAAGGCATCTTCCCCCCCTCCCTTCCAGGAGTAGAACAGAACCCCAAAGAATAGGAAGAATGGAGCTTGGAATCAGAGTTAGGAAGAGCCCTGTTAGAAATATGGGTTCTGACACTCTGCCTTGGTGAATGACCATAGCCAGGGACTGCATGCAGAAGACAAAGAGAAGGGGAGAGGGTAGATGGTTGAGGCATCCCATAGGGCAGGGGGTTGACTTATCTCCCCTCAAAACACCCCCCAAACTGAAGTGGGAGAAAGTAGGAGAACCGCTGCAGAACAGGCCAGCATTGCCAGATTGCCAAAACAACAGTCTTAGTCTCCTAACCTGGTCCAGTCGATACCATGGAATCAAAGGCTCTTGAGATATCAAGAAGGACCAGGATGGATGCATTGCCCCTCTCCAAGCCCTAACAAAGATCATCCAAAGGTCTCTTAAGAAGAGACTGGACAGGTACTTGTCTAGAGTGGCATAGGGTCTCCTGCTTGAGCAGGGGGTTGGATTAGAAGACCTCCAAGGTCCCTTCCAGCCTTATGATTCTATGTTCTCTTCTAACAACCACCTGTACGACAGAACATCAAGCTTTGCTACCAGAAATGTCATTATTCAGTGCAGCTTGCAAAATCGGAGAGGGAAATTGTACCTTGTGTGGTTCCTTCATCTCTGTCTGAGGAAGGGCAGATGGTGGAGCAGATGGCCTGCCAGGAAAGTGACCCTCCTCCTCATGTTGTGTTCACACAACAGCTTTCTAATTGTCTGGACTACAAATTGCCTGGGCCAAGAGCAAAAGGATCATTAGCTTTTCCCAACTGGATTCTTTCCAACTACGTTGGAAGTGGTGCCCATGAACTCCAATGACTGAGATGAATGAAGGGATCAACTGTACAATCCAGACCAACCCAGGGAAGACTGGAGCCACCAAAAGTGAGAAATCTCACATGCTTCATGTATCAGGCATCACAAAAGTGCATTATTTTGAAAAAGAATTTGAAGTCTGATTGTCTTGGCTTAGTTCAAAAGATGTCTTCTCTGAATCCAACCCTGGATTCTAGTATACAAAGATTGAAAGAACAAAAGAGTTGGAAGGGACTTTGGAGGTCTTCTAGTCCACCCCCTGCTCAAGCAGGAGATCATATCAAACAAATGGTTGTCCAATCTCTTCTTGAAATCCTCCAGTGATGGAGCACCCACAACTTCTGAAGACAAGCTGGTCCAATGACTAATTAAAGCATAACAGAATAAAGCAGTTGGAAGGGACCTTGGAGGTCTTCTAGTCCAACTCCTTGCTCAAACAGGAGACCTTATACCATATCAGACAAACAGCTGTCCAGTCTCTTCTTGAAAACCTTCAGTGATGGAGCACCCAGAACTTCTGAAGGCAAGTCGTTCTACTGATTGATTGTTCTCACTGCCAGGAAATTTCTGTTTAGGTCTAGATTGGATCTCTCTTTGATAAGTTTCCATCTGTTGCTTCTTCTCCTGGCTTTAGGTGCTTTGGAGAATAGGTTGACTAGAACTCTCTGTCTCCTGGTGATTGACCCAAACTCAACCAGTAGTCATTCAACGGGGGACAGGAAATTAGCTGGGTTGGTAAACTAAGATGAAATTGATCTGATGGCCTGTCATTTAGGGTTTACCACCCCAGATAATTTCCTATGCCCAGCTAAAGGACTACTGGGTGAATTTGGGCCAATTACTAGGAGACAGTCCACCTATTCTCCAAAGTTTTTATTTATTTTATTTTATTTTAATCCCATTTATATCCCGCCCTTCTCCGAAGACTCAAGGCGGCTTACAA
>NW_028148452.1:141484-156355 GCF_947247035.1 Vipera ursinii | reverse complement strand
AAGAAAATAGATATGAGAGAGAGAGGGAGGGAGGCAGATCCCATACACCTTCCTCCCCCTATTTTCCACACAACAACAACCCTGTGAGGTGGGCTAGGCTGGATTGAGAAATTTTAGCTGTAATTTGAGGACTAAAGCTGATGAGAGAAATATTGTTTCTGACCAGTGAAACACTGATTAAAATTTACCAGAACGTAATAAGAATATTTGTTCTTCAAAATATTAACCGTTAGTATTCTGAGATCGTTCCAATATTCCATACTCGTTTTCATTAGAGACACTTTGTCGCATTATATTATCACCTTTTGTCACGAACAAAGCCGGAGGTCACTTTTGTTTTCCATTCCTTTGAGGTATTTGCCCCTTTTTTAATTTCTCCTGTTCTTCCCTTCTCCGTTTTCCTCCTTCTGTTAGTTTGCATTTCCATCTTTGGTCCGGAAACGTAACAAGGATATTTCTATTTTTTTTATTGAAAAGTTTTACAGTACATTTTTAAAATACAAAACCCCTCCCCTCCCCCTCCCCTCTCCCCAACCCTCCCCCACTCTCCCCTCCCCTCCCCCTCCCCGACTTCCCAGAGCTAAATACAGGGTATAAAAATACAAACATAATCTAAAATATGCAAACAACAATAAGATATTAAATTCTGTCGCACTTTAACTCTTAATAAAATAACTACAAGCTAATTATGCATCATATAAATCCGCTACTTATTCAAATGCCAAGTGAAACTTTTTAGTCCCATATTTATTCTGAATATATTCGATCCACCTTCTCCATTCCACAATATATCTTTGTTGCAATTGTTCTTTCAAATACGCTGAGATCTTTGCCATTTCCGCCAGGTTGGAAACTTTTAAAGTCCACTCTTCTATAGTCAGCAGTTCTTCCTTCTTGCAATATTGCGCTACTAAAAGTCTCGCTGCCATAATTAAATTCAACATCAACTTAGTGTCCACAACAGTAGTATCTGTAATAATACCCATTAAAAACAATTGCGGAAAAATAGAAAAATAAAAATAGAAAATAGAAATAGGATATTTCTATTTTTAAAAGAGAAAGAGAGAGAGAGAGAGAGAGAAATTGTAGCCGCACTTGAACAAAAACCACTTCGAGTTATGTGTTTCAGATTCCCGAAAACAGCTGGGACATTCAGAGATCTGGAGCATCCTCAATATTTATTTTTTTTTTTAAAAAAAAAGCTTGGGCCTCCTTCAGATGACCTGGGTGAAAGAATGAGGCACTTCACTTAGCAAAAACATACAGGAAACCCTGGAAAGAAAGAGAAGTTAAGAAAGAAACTTAAAGGGACTTACTTAATTCCCTCGGTTGTAAGACAGATGGAAAAACCTGTCTGGTTTTTCAAGATTCTGAAACTTCAAACTACACCAGTGTTTTTAAGTTGGAGATTGATTAGCCACAAGAGGTTAACTGAGGCATATCCAGGGGATAATGGAATTTCTTGCAATTGGTTGTTTTTGTGTGTGTGAGTGGGGGGGGGGGTCCTTGATGCTTGCTGAGCTGGGTGGTTTTCTTGCAGGTGTTTCTTCACCCAACTAGGGAACCTCATCGGTGCTAGAACGGAGTGGGGTTTGTGGGGGGGGAAGAGGAGGAGGAGGAAGAAGAGGAGGAGGAGGAGGACGACGACGACGACTGTGGGGTTCTTGGTTCTCTCTGAGCTTGGTGGTTTTCTTGCAGGAGTTTTATGACCCAACTAGGGAACATCATCAGTGATAAGAAGGAGTAGGGTTTGTCAGAAGGAGGAGGAGGAGGAGGAGGAGGAGGAGGAGGAGGAGGAGGAGGAGGAGGACTGTGGGGTCCTTGGTTCTCTCTGAGCTGGGTGTTTCCTTGCAGACATTTCGTGACCCAACTAGGTAACATCATCAGTGCTAGAAGGGAGTGGGTTTTGTGGGGGAGGGTGTTAAGGAATTTGTTGTGCAGAGATCTCCTTGTGCTACCAAAGAGTTGCAGAGACAAGGAAGGGTACTGAGAGCAGCAAGAGTCACACACAGGAGTACACTGAGTTGTAAAAGCAAAAAGTATTTTACTTTGAGGTAGTGTAAAAACAAAAATGCACAGTCAAAAATAAACAGTCCAAGTCATACACAATAGCAACAGTCCAAGGAGTAATCCAAACTACAAAGTCTTCTTACCGGTCCAGAGGTCAATACACAGTTCAGGTTTACAACAGTAGTAAACCAACAGCAGAGCAAAAACAGTAATAGTAGAGATCAGTGAATTCAGAGAGAGAGAGAAGCTACGTTACTAGCTTCCTCTTATGGCCATGAGAACACTTACACACCCATTGGCCAATTAACTTCTTAAAGACATAGCATTGTGGTTAATATATTTTCAACCCAACATTGTAGGCTAACACCATATGCCTAACAGAGGGGAAGAGGAGGAGGAGGAGGAAGAGGAGGAGGACTGTGGGGTCCTTGGTTGTCTCTGAGCTGGGTGTTTTTCTTGCAGACATTTCAGGACCCAACTAGGTAACAACATCAGTGCTAGAAGGGCATGGGATTTGTGGGGAGGAGGAGGAGGGAGGAAGAGAAGGAGAAGGAGAAGGAGGAAGAAGAGGAGGAGAATTTTGAGGCCCTTGATGCCCTCTGAGCTTGGTTGTTTCCTTTCAGGCATTTCAGGACCCAACTAGGTAACATCATCAGTTCTAGAAGGGCATGGGATTTGTGGGGAGGAGGAGGAGGAGGAGGAGGAGGAGGAGGAGGAGGAGGAGGAGGAGGAGGAGCTGTTCTTTTCACGGTATCTTCTCTCACCAGGGCTGATCCTACGGCGGTGCCTGCTGGATGAAGACGGCATCGCCTATTGGACGCTTCCGACGTATGTCAAGTGTGTCTCCATAGACTACAGGAATATCCAGATGATGGTGAGTGGGATTTGTTCTCCCAAGCTTCTTCACTTCTGAACTGAAGAGAATGGCAAAACCTGAAGAAGCTCCTTGGATGAGAAGTGAAATGTCTTCAAGGAAAAACCAAGAAAGTCCAGTTGCCTTAAAAAAAAAAAGCACCTTTAGGAGAATCACAACCTGGATGATTGAGAATCTTCACAGACATTTAGTTGACCCAATTCTTGTCAACTAATATAGGCTTGAATAAATCTTGTGTGCTTCTCTTGCTTGGAGAAGTTTCCTTACCAAACTGAGGATGTTACCTAATTTACTGATTTACTAATGAAACCAGCCAACAACTAAGCTCAGAGAGAACCAAGGTCCCTACAGTTCAAACCTGAGTTACAAATATTATCTTCCATTGTTTTTAGTTCATGGCCACAGCAGTTGTGATCTTGGTCAACGTCAGGATCATCTAATTCATATCTTCTTCAATCTTCCCGTAGGAAATTGGGAATGAAAAACAAACACACATAATACAAACCTTTTAGTCTTCCAGTCCAACCACTTGCTCAAGCAGGAGGCCCTGTAGAGCAGGGGTAGGCAACCTTGGCTCTTTTATGACTCGTGGACTTCAACTCCTAGCTCAGAAATTCTGGGAGTTGAAGTCCACGAGCCTTAAAAGAACCAAGGTTGCCTACCCCTGCTCTAGAGTATCATTGCAGACAAATGGTTTTCCAATCTCTTCTTAAAAACCTCCAGTGTTGGAGTACCCACAACTTCTGGAGGCTAACTTTTCCACTGATTAATTGATATGGGCTTATAGAATAACAGAATAACAGAGGTGGAAGGGACCTTGGAGGTCTTCTAGTCCAGCCCTCTGCTCAAGCAGGAGACCCTACACTATGCCAGACAAATGGTTGTCCAATCTCTTCTTAAAAAACTTCCAGTGTTGGAGGATCCACAACTTCTGGTAGCAGGTTGTTCCACTGATTAATTGTTCTCATTGTCAGGAAGTTTCTCCTTAGTTCTAGGTTGCTTCTCTCCTTGGTTAGTTTCCATCTGTTGCTTCTTGTCCTACCTTCAGGTGCTTTGGAGAATAGCTTGACCACCTGTTTTCTATGACAGTCCTTCAAATATTGGAAGACTTCTATCGTGTCACCCCTAGTCCTTTTCTTCATTAAACTAGATATTCCCAGTTCCAGAAACCGTTCCTTTATATATTTTACCTCCAGCTCCCTAATCATCTTCGTCGCTCTTCTCTGCACTCTTTCTAGAGTCCCAACATCTTTTTTCCATCATTCTGAAATCATCAGACTAGCCCACTCAAACTCTAAATCTCATTCATTTTGGTTCCGAGGATCTTGTCTGGCCACCTTGAGTGATCCAGAAATCTTGATTTTAAAAATAGATGGTCATTTGGGCTTGTAGCACGAGCCCATTTTCTCCTTGTCTTTTCTAGAGGAATTCCAGAAGCTGGTTCCCATGGGTGAGCTGTAGATCTTATCTCCCTTCGGAGAAGCTTTTAATGACCTAGATCAGGGCTTTTCAACTAGTGGTATGGGTACCACCTGTGGTACATTGGCACCTGGCAGGCGGTACGCAACCATCCTAGAAAAGTGGTAGCGGAGGAGGCGAATGAGCTGAACTGGTGGCAGCACCACACAAGCCTGAGCGAGAGACGGCTGGAGCTGCAGGGCTGTCAGGGCTCAGCGTAAGTGCCAGGATCAGTGCCAGGATCCAGCTAGAGCTCGGCGCTGATCCCGGAGCTTCTGTCCCCAGAAGCAGCGCCAATCAGCTGGAATGTTGTAGCATCTCCAGGGTCTTGTGATTTACATTCAGATGCTTGGTAACTGATTCATATTTATGACGGTCACAGAGTCCCAGGGTCATGTGAAGTGACCAAAACCTGCTGCAACCACCCAGCAGAGGGGGGGAATAAAAACCAAACACCTCCCACCCCACCCCAGTTACCAATCCTCAACAGAAATGCTCACAACAATGAAAACCTCGGGCAGGAGGAAGAGCGCCCCCGGGCGGGCAGGCAGGTGTCTTGCTCAGCTGTGGCTTGGGGGGCACTTTTTTCAGTACCATTGTAACTTCGAACAGTCACTAATCAAACTGTTGTAAGTCGAGAACTACCTGTACTTCATCATTTTTGGGGGGGTGGGCCATCAAGTTTTTGACACCTTGCTAGGCGACTGGTGGTACTCGGATGTTGCCGTATTCTAAAAGTGGTACAATGGGTGAAAAAGTTGAGAAGGCCTGACCTAGATTACACAGAGTCTTTGAAACAATTATATTATATTTTGGTTGGTGGGCTTAGAGGCTTCTTTAATAGCTCTGTGCTGTGGTGAGAAACACGATATGGGTTTCTTTAAAAAAAAAGTGGGTGGGAGGAAATATCATGAAATAACATTGGTTCTGTTTTTGACTTGCCAGACCAGGGACCATCTCTCGAAAGCCCAACGGGGGCTAGCTGGAGAAGGGGTCTCAGACGTCTTGCAAAACCTGGTGGAGATCTCTCAGGATGGAACCAGCTACAGTGGGGACCTTTTGTCGACCTTTGATGTACTCAGGAACATGACGGAGATATTCCGCAGGGCGTATTACAATCCGACTTCGAACGACGTACAGGTGAGTTGACAAACGGGAATCCCACGGGTTAGTTGGCGTGAGGGTAAAGGTCTAAATGCTTCCATTTTTATTTTTTTTAAAATAGTAATAATAATAATAATAAATCGGAGAGTTCTGCATTTAGTCTTGATTCCAGAGCAGCGTTCGTCAACCTTGACAACTTGAAAATGTGTGGACTCCCAATTCCCAGAATTCCTCAGCCAGCATGGCTGGATGAGGCATTCTGGGAATTGAAGTCCAAGCGTTTTAAAGTTTTGTCCAAGTAGACAAATACTTGAAGCAGGAGGAGTGAGCTTAAATGGACTCCAGAAGATGGTAGAGGACAGGAAGGCCTGGAGGAACATTGTCCATGGGGTCGCGATGGGTCGGACACGACTTTGCAGCTAACAACAACAAAGACAAATACTGCTCCAGAATGATTCCAATGGAGCTCTTTCGTAGTTTTTTTTTTCCACACGGTGAGAAGTCGCACGTACAATCGACAGACGCAGAGACAGGCGTGACAGCATAAGGCATTCACCACTTTGAGGAAAGCTTTCAGTCCAGCATATAACCCCTGGAAGCAAAGATATTTAGGAAGACACGGCAGCATTTGATGAGGCTCTAGCTGATCAGCCCTGAAACATCAGCAATCAGCCAGCCGCCGGTCTTAAACAGGACGGATAACAAGAGATTAGAGCATCAGTAAACAAATAGCAAAGAGGGTTATTGATTGGGGAAGGTGCTCACCCAGGCAGTCAATTCCCGTTAATGCCTTGATCAGTAGATGTTTCACTGGTACAAACACCCCTGATAAAATCTCATCTTCAGAAAGCGATCAGTGACAAATTGACAAGCATGGTAGGAATGGATTTATATGAGCTTAAGAGTTTTTGCTCTCTTACAAAATAACCAGGAATTATAGCCATCTTTCTTTAGAATGCTTAGTAGAGTAGAGTAGGGTAGGGTAGGGTAGGCTAGGGTAGAGTAGAGTAGAGTAGAGTAGAGTAGAGTAGGGTGGGGTGGGGTGGGGTAGGGTAGGGTAGAGTAGAGTAGAGTAGAGTAGAATAGAGTAAGGTGGGGTGGGGTAGGGTAGGGTAGGGTAGGGTAGGGTAGGGTAGGGTAGGGTAGGGTAGGGTAGAGTAGAGTAGGGTAGGGTAGGGTAGGGCAGAACAAAATGCAGAATAGAATAGAATAGAATAGAATAGAATAGAATAGAATAGAATAGAATAGAATAGAATAGAATAGAATAGAATAGAATAGAATAGAACAGAACAGAACAGAACAGAACAGAACAGAACAGAATAGAATAGAATAGAATAGAATAGAATAGAATAGAATAGAATAGAATAGAATAGAATAGAATAGAATAGAATAGAATAGAATTCTTTATTGGCCAAATGTGGTTGGACACACATCGAATTTGTCTCTGGTGCTGAAATCCTTAGTGGACATTCAAGCAACAAAGTAAGATAATCCTAAAATACCAATAGGAGAACACAATAGTAAAGATGAGTAGTGATTCAGTAATTACAGTAGTAATGAGAAGTAATTAAAAAAAGGAGGTAAAGGAGTCCTTGTGGATTTTACTCCACTAGCCATTACTGACTATAGGGTGTGTGAGTGCTTGTGTGTGTGCTCAACTCCATTTCAAGGCCATTGAGCCGGTGCTATCCAAAGACATTTCTGCACACATGTGGCCAGCATGGCACCATGGAGCGCTATTACAGCCCTACTACATGAGTATATATCCTTAGGCATAAGACAGTGCTGTGGGAATTAGGTGTTCAGCAGAGAGATGGCAAGATGGAAGAAAAAATGTCTTTGTGTCTAGTTGTTTGGGCATGCCAAATTATAATAATATTATGAATTATCAATTCATAAATAATTCAATTCATCATAAGAGTGGAGGGACATTTTTGCCTCCATTCTTAGCAGGTCACTCCATTGCCCTGTTCCCCCCCCCCCTTCCTCCAAGTAAAATTGAACTGAATTGAATTGAATATTTTATCTGGCCAAGCAATATTAGACACTCAAGGAATTTGAGTGTCTAATCGGATACTGACGGACTCACAGTACACGCAAAGTATCATCATATCATCATCATCATCATCATGTCCTCACCACAGTAAAAGGGCGAGTAAAGAAGATAATAAGAAGGACAAATCGTATTACTACAGCTGTAGCTACTCTGGTTAATATACCCTTTAGGCAGGTCTGAGAGAACTAAGTGTTCCGCAGAGTGATGGCAGTAGGGGGAAAAAAAACCTGTCCCTCTATCTCAGGGGTCTTCAAACGTGGCCCTTTCATGACTTGTGGACTTCAACTCCCAGAATTCCTCAGCCAGCATGCCTGGCTGAGGAATTCTGGGAGTTGCAGTCCACAAGTCATAAAAGGGCCACGTTCGAAGACCCCCTGCTCTATCTAGTTGTTTTGGCATGCAATGCCCTATAGCGCCATCTTGAGGGGAGATGTTCAAACAGCGTATGTCCATCACCATGTGAGCGGTCTGTAGATATATATTTTTTTTTCCAGCCCTGCTTCTGGCCCTCAGAATATACAGGTCCTCAATTTGAAGGCAGGCTGGTTGCAATTCTTCTTTCTGCAATCTTGACTATCTGTTGAAGTCTGTACCTGTCCTGTTGCGTTGCTGTACCAAACCAGACAGTTACAGGAGATGATAGTCATGGTGGGGATGGGTGGTCAAGATGGTGGTACCTTCAACCACCTGGGGATGACTCTTGATGCAGTTTCAGCTCAGCTCTAAAGCTCGGGAGGCTGAAATCACTGATGTCCTGGCTTGAAAATAATCTTGGGATGTGTAGCTCTTCATACTTGAGCTTTCAGTAGGATAATCCATTACTCAGGAGGTGAATTTCCAAGATCAAATGCTGCCTAGGTATATTTACACACTAGTCCACCCAACTTGAAGATGGGTGGACTTCAACTCCCAGAATTCCCCAGCTTGCTATGCCGGCTGGGGAATTCTGGGAGCTGAAGTCCACCTACATTCATGTTGCCAAAGTTGAGAAATGTTGGTGTACTGCTTCTCAAAACCCATGCTGAAGGTATTGCCGGGAAGAAAGACTCAGAGGAATGAATTCTTCATACCTTTTTAGAAGTTCATAGAAATCAATGGACTCCAGAAGATGGTAGAGGACAGGAAGGCCTGGAGGAAGATTGTCCATAGGGTCGCGATGGGTCGGACACGACTTCGCAACTAACAACAACAACAAGAAATCAATTCTTCGTACCTTCATCCTTTCTTGGCCTGTCTCCATAATTGCTAGCTTAGATGGAATGGAAGATCAGGTCCACCAATGGACGAATCACTTCTGGTTGGATACGTTGGCAGACCTGAGAAATGTCCTTGAAATGTCCACACAACTGTCCTTGAAATGTCCCTCAATCCTGTGTGTGTGTGTGTGTGTGGAAACCATGACCACATGCCTTAAAAATCTAAAGAGATGGAGATGGAGACCCTTTTTTCTGGCTTCTTCATCGTTATCTAATGAATGGCTCTGAAAGAAAGGTCTTCTTCTGCTTCTCCACTTGAGGATGGGGAGGATTAGAATGGAATGTTCAAAGAATGTGTCAACAACAGTGTGTCAGTTTCAGGGATGAATGCATTGGCTTTCTGATTTTTTTTTCTTCTTCTCAGAACTTCGTCCAGGTAATTAGCAACATCCTGACCGAAGACAACAGAGACAAGTGGGAAGAAGCTCAGCTGGTATGTGAATCTTTCAACTTTCCATCATAATCTTCTAGAAATTGCTTGGAGGGGAAAAAAACTGCAATTTTCTCAGAGTTGACTTATGACCGTTTGCTTCATGGTCATAAGTTGAGGACTACCTGCATAATAAGCTATAAAACAACATTTGCTTAGCGACTGTTGGAAGCTTTGACGGATACACCTGAGGGGTATTTACAACCCAGATTTGAAGTTCTGTGATTGAGCAATCCCACCACGATCATGTGACCACATTAACGATTAGGGTCTAAGGGACTAGAACTCAAACTCTCCCTATGGTTGGCTCAAAACCATCCAGCCAGTTTTCAGATCTAAATCAGGACTAGAACTCACTGTCTCCTGGTGATTGACCCAAAGTCACGCAGCCAGTTTTCTTGTCTAAATCAGGACTAGAATTCACAGTCTCCTGGTGATTGGCCCAAAGTGCCCCAGACAGTTTTCAGGTCTAAAATGGGACTAGAACTTACTGTCTCCTGGTGACTGGCCCAAAGTCATGCAGCCAGTTTTCATGTCTAAATCAGTACTAGAACTCACTGTCTCCTGGTGATTGACCCAAGGTCCCCCAGCCAGCTTTCATGCCTAAAGTGGAACTGGAACTCACTGTCTCCTGATTTCTGTGCTAGGACTTTCCTCACTACATCAAACTGGCTTTGTGCTGCTAAGAGACACTAAGAAAAATAAAATAAAATAAAATAAAATAAAATAAAATAAAATAAAATAAAATAAAATAAAATAAAATAAAATAAAATAAAATAAATAAAATAAAATAATAAATAAAATAAAATAATAATAAAATAAAATAAAATAAAATAATAATAATAAAATAAAATAAAATAAATAATAAAATAAAATAAAATAAAATAATAAAATAATAAAATAATAAAATAAAATAAAATAAATAAAATAAAATAAAATAAAATAAAATAATAAAATAAAATAAAATAAAATAAAATAAAATAAAATAAAATAAAATAAAATAATAAAATAAAATAATAAAATAATAAAATAAATAAAATAAAATAAAATAAAATAAAATAAAATAAAATAATAAAATAAAATAAATAAAATAAATAAAATAAAATAAAATAAAATAAAATAATAAAGAAAAGAAAAGAAAAGAAAAGAAAAGAAAAGAATAAAATAAAATAAAATAAAAGCTTTTTTGCAAAAAATGTTTGCTCCGCTTCCTTTCGGATGTAAGAGGAGAAAAAGCAACAACCCACACGTAGAAAAAAAAGTGCTGCCTTTTGAAAAGCCAAATGTGTCGACAAGAAGACAAAGGAACGCTCGGAAGCTTAGTTCAATATTATCAAAGGTACCTTGATGGCACAGCGACAAATCTTTCTTAGCAGATTTTTCAAACAAAACTCTGAGACGCGGGACCCAAGGAAGAAGCTGTCTAATCCCATTTTTTCTTCAAGGAAACGTTTTTGTCTGGCCCACAGTGGGATTTTTCCACCTGCATTGTCCTCTAGGGCAGACATGTCAAACACAAGGCTCGGGGGCCGGATCCAGTGAGGGAACGGCCCCCACTGCCTTGGTCCTGGCCCAGAGACCCTCCTTCTGCCAGAGACCCTCAGATCTGCCCCACTCCTGCCCAGGCCCCCATAGGCACCCTTGATGCCAACGATGTAGAGCTGGCCACGCCCACCCAATAGGCCATATGCACTCTAGCCACGCCCACCCAGTAGGCCACGCCCACCCTGGCCATACCCACCCGGCCCCCTGAGGGCAACCGCAATGCCAATGCGGCCCTCAATGAAATTGAGTTTGACACCCCTGCTCTAGGGTAAAGACGTGGGAATCAGCCAAGATAAAATCCTCAACATGTTTAATCAAATCAGCGGAAGCTCCCCTCAGCCAACAGTTCTGTGTAATGGAGCTGGGTGGAAAACGGGTTAATTCCGTATCTACAAAAGAGCTTTTACACGAGGCAACTGGACTTTCTTGTTTTTCTTGGAAGACCTTTCGCTTCTCCTCCAAGAAGCTTCTTCAGCTCTGACCGGATAGCAGGGAACGGAAGGATTTATGCTCCTTGCAGACAGCTGGTCATTGTTGTGATTCAGGGTCAGCCTGTGGGTTCGGCAGTTGGGTCGGACGACTCAGAGGAGGAGGAGGGGGGTGTTGAAGACCTTGCTGAGGGGGTTGAAGATCTTGCTGATGAGAGCCCTCAGCCAGGCCCCTCCCACTTGGTCACCACGGAGACCCAGCTGTGTGAGCCTGACAGCGTGGATGAAGATGACCCACAGCTGGCCCTGTTCAAGGATGCCCGACGCAGGAGGCAGTCAATTAGGAGTAAACAGAGGAAGGCAATGGGGCTCCTCGGAAGGAGGCAGAGAGAAGCCACGCCCTGAACTCTATATAAGGGTAATGTGTGGGGAGGGCTGGTTTGCTGAAGGCAACCGCTCGGATAGTTCCTGTTTCTTAAAGCTCCTGTTTCTTGGTTTGTCTTGTTCCGTTTGTTTTTGTTGCAATAAATTTGGCAGGCGTAATTCCAGCCTCTTGCCTTCTTGTAAAAGGGGTTGTCCCTGCCTTTTCTGCAGGGCCGGTAGCAGGCTGGTACAGAACAGTCATTTGCGTCCTTTTGGAGGGTCATTGAGGCCCCTTGGAGGTTTATCTCTGCCCTCAGTGTCACCTGAATGGTGCAAATGGGCGTGGAGCTTTCTTAGAACTGTTGAAAGGACAAGATTTGTCAGTCCATCTGCGTTGAAGAGATGAAGGCCAATTTTGTGAAGACAGCAAAGTCAACTTTTTGGACATTGAGGACCGCTGGTTTGAAAGAGGGGTCAAAGAGGCCACCTAGGTCAAAACGGAACAGCCCTCCCTCAACAGAGGGGGAAGGATACAACATCATCCATCTCCAGTCTACCACACAGTCCTTTCAGCAGTTCCGAGAAGGCTCCACACCCATTTGTGCCACTCAGGTGACCCTGACGACACAGATAAAACCTCCATGTGGCCTCAAGGACTCCCTAAAAGAAGGCAAATGACCAGCTGTCTGCAAGGAGTATAAATCTTCCCAATCCCTCCAGAGCTGAAGAAACCTCTAGGACAAGAAGCGAAATGTCTTCAAAGAAAAACGAAGAAAGTCCAGTTCCCTCTTGAAAAAAAGCACCTTTGGGACAATTCCATTTAATTATTTATTTTTAATTAATTAATTTTTTTTGTTATTCACATGTCATTTTTGCCCTTCTTTTTACATCCTCTATTTAATGAATCCATTCCACCGTTTCTTCAACAACAGTGTAACACTTATCTCGCCGTGAGTTGTCCTGCAGTGAGTTGGCTGCGGTGAGTTGTCCTAGACCCCTTTTGCAAAGTCAAGAGGTAGGTAGAGGCAGCCACCAAAACTTTGGAACTGGGTTGTAAGTACCCCTGGGGAAGTCCGTCATAACTTCGAAGCAACCAGTCGTAAATTGAGAACTACCTGTACAAGGAAAACCCTAGTAAGACCACACCTGGAATACTGCAGCCAGTTTTGGTCACCATACCACAAAAAAGAGGTTGAGAGTTTGGGGGGGGGGGAAAAATCAGAGAAGAGCAACTAAGATGATCCAAGACCTGGAGACTAAAACATACAAAGTACGGCTGCAGGACTTGGGTTTGGCTAGTCTAAAGAAAAGAAGAAACAGGAGAGACATGAATGCAGTCTTCCAGTATCTGAGGGGCTGCCACAAAGATGAGGTGGGTTACATTATTCTCCAAAGCACCAGAGGACAGGATGAGAAACAATGGTTGGAAACTGACCAATGAGAGAAGCAACCTGGAATTAAGGAGAAACTTCCTGACAGTGAGGACAATCAATCAGTGGAACAGCTTGCCCCCAGAGGTTGTGGATTCTCCATCACTGGAGATTTTAAAGAAGAGACTGGACAATCGCTTGTCTGGAATGACATATGGTCCCATGCTTGAGCAGGGGGCTGGACTAGAAGACCTCCAAGGTCCCTTCCAGCTTCTATTCTGGTTGGTTAACCAAGAAGAGGAGCGACCTGGAATTAAGGAGAAACTTCCTAACAGTGAGGACAGTTAACCTTTGGAACAGCTTGACTTCAGTCGTTGTGGGTGCTCCATCGCTGGAGATTTTTAAGAAGTGACTAGAAAATCACTTGTCTGAAATGGTATAGGGTCTCCTGCTTGAGCAGTGGGTTGGACTAGAAGACCTCCAAGGTCCCTTCCAGCTCCATTCTCATTGATCTTCCAGAGGAAATTATACAACCATCTTTATTTCCCTGAGTTTTCCTAGTCCGTGAGTGGATATCCACTTTGGTCTCCCTGTGGTGGTCTAGCTGTATGTACAGGTAGTCCTCAACTTATGACCAGAACTGAGTCCAAAATTTTCATGGCTAAGCAAGACGGTTGTTGAGAGAGTTTTATCCCATTGTTACAATCTTTCTTGCCAAAGTTGTTGAATGGATCACTGCAGTTGTTCAGTTAGTAACACGGTTCTTAAGTGAATCTGGCTTCCCTACTGACAGAGGGTGGCAAAAGGTGACCCCACGACACTCCCAATTGTCACAAACACACACCCGTTGCCAAGCATCCAAATTCTGATCACATGAGTACAGAGATGTTGCAACAACAGTCGTTAAGTGTGAAAAATGGTCCGTGCCATTGTAACTTTGAACAGTCACTAAATGAGTGGTTGTAAGTTGAGGACTCCCTGGTAAGCAAAACAGTTGTTCAGTGAGTTTAACCCCATTTTACGACCTTCCTTGCCACAGTTGTTAAGTGAAGCACTGCAGTTGTTCAGTTAGTAACACGGTTGTTAAGTGAATCAGGCGTCCCCATTGACTCTGCTTGTCAGAAGGTAGCAAAAAGGGGGTCGTATGACACCCCCGGGACACTGCGATAGTCATAAGTACATGCCAGTTTCAAAGTGTCTGAATTTTGATCACATGACCATGGGGATGCTGTGATGTTCATTAAGTGGGAAAAACAGTCCTAAGTTACTTTTTCCTTTTATCTATATCTATATCTATAATCTATATATCTATCTATATCTATCTATCTATCTATCTATCTATCTATCTATCTATCTATCTATCTATCTATCTATCTATCTCCATATCCATATCCATATAACTATGTCTGTATATTTATCTATATCTATATCTATATCTATATCTATATCTATATCTATATCTATATCTATATCTATATCTATATCTATATCTATATCTATATCTATATCTATATCTATATCTATATCTATATATCTATATCCATATATCTATATTTATATCCATATCCATATCCATATATCTATATTTATATCTATATCTCTATATCCATATCAATATATTTATATCTATATCTATACATTTATATCCATATCCATATATCTATATCTATATCTATATAACTTTATCTATATCCATATCCATATATCTATATTTATATCCATATCCATATCCATATCTCTATATCTATATTTCTATATATCTCTATATCCATATCAATATATCTTTATCTATATCTGTACATTTATATCCATATCCATATATCTATATCTATATATCTATATATCCATATCCATATATTTATATATCTATATTCATTTATCTATATCTATATCTATCTCTCTATACACAACAATCAATAATAGTCAGTTTCTATCATATTGTACTTTACATAACAGATTTCCTTGATTTTCTCTTCT
>NW_028148452.1:46484-136484 GCF_947247035.1 Vipera ursinii | reverse complement strand
TTTCCATTGCTGGAAATGGGGTGGTCACAATTTTGCCATGACGCATCCGGCCCATGGGCCAGCAGGTTGACACCCCTGGTATAGGGTCTCCTGCTTGAGCGGGGGGGGGGGGTTTGAATTAGAAAAACGCCAAGGTCCCTTCCAACTCTGTTATTCTGTTAAGGGTGTCACTCAAAGCTCAGCATTCACCCTGGGAAAAAACTAGGCGACCTAGAAGTGTCTCCTAGGACTGCTTCTGAAGATAAAAGGGGGAAAGGTGGGGGTCTTTGTTCCCCCCCCTTTACCCCTTAAAGATTGGCAAACCGGTTGAACAACTGCAAGGCAACGGTTGTCCCAAAGCTGCTTTTTTCAAGAGGCAACTGGGCTTTCTTTGTTTCTCTTTGAAGAGGTTTCGCTTCTCATCCAAGAAGCTTCCTCCGTTCGGACTGAATGGTGGAGGATAGGAGGATTTAAAGGCCTGGCGCAACATAGGAGAACAAACCCAGCAGGATGAGATTCAGCAGTCCAATCTGCCTTTGAAAGACAAAGGTCATTCTTTCGAAGACAGCAAAGTCCCCGTTCTGTGAAGAGAGAGGACCGCTGGTTTGAAAGAGGGAGGTCAAAGAGGCCATCTAGATCAAAACTGAACAGCCCTCTCTCAACAGAGGGCGAGGGAGACAACACCATCTCGCTCCGGTTTACAACACAGAAGGTTGTTCCACACCCATTTGCACTATTCAGGTGACCCTGGGGCAGTGGTGGGATTCAGCCGGTTTGCACCAGTTCGGCAGAACCGGTAGCTAAATTTTGCTGAGTTCGGAGAACGGGCTGAATGCACACTGCTTCTGGAAGTCCAGTCTAGGCCTTGGAAGCCTGGAGGAAGCCTCCCAGGCCAAAAACAGCCCATCAGAAGTGCGTGGATGCGACTTTCGGATGTCTGTTCTAGGTCTCGGATGCCTGGAGGAGTCCTCCCAGGCCTAGAATGGCCTGCCGGAAATGCATGGATGCCACTTCCGGAAGTCCGTTGTAGGCCTCGGAGTCCCAGGCCTGCATCCAATAGGAGAACCAGTTGTTCAGGTGTTTCAATCCTACCACTGCCCTGGGGGCACAGATGAATCTGGGGGCACCCAGGGATAGGGCCTTCTCAGTGGGGGCGCCTGCCCTCTGGAACCAGCTGCCGGTGGAGCTGAGGACTGCTCCCGACCTCCGATCATTCCGCCGGGTCCTGAAGACCTGGCTCTTTGAGCTCTCAGGCCCAGGCTGAGGAGACATTCATTTTAATTGGGGTTTTTAATAGTACAGGGTTGATTTAATATTTTTTAAATTGGGTTTTAACTTTTGTATGGTTGATTTTTAACTCCCTGTAAACCGCCCTGAGTCCTCAGGGAAAGGGCGGTATATAAATGCAATAAAATAAATAAATAAATAAATAAATAAATAAAATAAGTGGCCTCGACAATTCTCGGGGAGAGTACTGATGACCAGATGACTACAAGGAATATAAACCTTTCCATCCTCCACCATTCAGTCAGAACTGAAGAAGCTTCTCGGATGAGAAGCGAAACCTCTTCATGGAAAAACAAAAGTCCAGCTGCCTCTTGAAAAAGCACCTTTGGGGCGTCCTACTCAATTGTCTCTGTAAAAAGCTGCTGACGAATCGCAGCCTGCTGAACATGCTTGACTTCTATTTCATTCCCAACTTCTATTTCTGAACCGTATTTGTCCCGTGGGCTGGTGGTGTCCCTTCACGGCATAAGTTTAGCAAATCTGTGCAGGGCAACCTAATTGTGCTGCAGCCAGTATGGGGTGGGTGGGTTTTTTTGTTTTTTGTTTAAAAAAGGAAAACATTAAATTGAAGAGGCACTTAATTGGAGCAGCAGTGGTACAATGGGAATAGACGATCAGACACATGCAGGCTGAATGGTTGAGGATTGCTAATTGAAAAGGGACTTAAGTACCCTCAATTACAAAGGTTGCACAGAGGCAGCTTTCTTGCTTCCCAAAGCAGCGCAGACAAAAAGCAACTCCAGATCAAATGGCATTAAAGCTAAAGCCAACAACTTTATTCTTAACAGCGTGATAGTTTTGGAGATTGGAGCTGGTGTTTAGATGACTCCTATACACAGAAGAATCCATTTATAATTGACACCTCACACACCCCCACCCCAAACTGGCCAAGAAGTCAGTGGATGACAGTCTGTGCAAATTCAGGTTCAGCTTCCTTAATCCCCTTTTCCTACAAGCATCATGTCTGGATGAAGTTGATAGTGTAGGAAATATGAAGCATGGACTATGTCACCTTTGAAGCCCTTGGAGGTCTTCTAGTCCAACCCCCTACCCAAAGCTTGTCCAATGGTTGTCCAATCTTTTCTTGAACATCATCAGCAATGGAGCACCCACAACTCCAGGAAGCAGGCGGTTCCGTTCATTAATCGTTCTCACTGTCAGCAAATTCCTCCTGGTTCCCAGATTGGATGTGTCTGTGGCGATGCTGCGACGGTTGTAAGTGTGGAAAATAATCCTAAATCACTTTTTTAGGCGCCGTTGTAACTTTGAATGGTCACTAAATGGACCATTGTAAGTTGAGGACTCCCTGTACTCATTAAGTCTGGTTTGAGGTGCAGGTCACTATCTGACGGATTTTGATCCCGGTTATGCAAAACCTGGCAATATTGTACGTTGCGGTAGGATTTGTATCTGCAACCATCAGGGAAGCATAATTGTCCTGTGGGTCCAATGAATTGCAATTATCTCTGGGTTGCTAATTGTATTTTATTTCTCTTTCTCATTGTCTTAACTCTTAATTGTTTTGATGATCATTTGTTGCCCGCAATCACTGGTTTGAGTTGGATGGCTGCACAAATGGAGGACAAGGGAAGATAGCAGTGTTCCAGTAGTTGAGGGGCTACTACAAAGAAGACAGGGTCAACTTACTCCCCAAAGCACCAGAAGGCAGGACGAGAAGCCACGGATGGAAACTAATCAAGGAGAGAAGCAGCCTGGAACTAAGGAGAAATTTTCTGACAGTGAGAACGATTAACCAGTGGAATGCCTTGCCACCAGACATTGTGGGTGCTCCAACACTGGAGGTTTTCCAGAAAAGACTAGATACCCATTTGTCTGAAAATTTATAGGGTCTCCTGCTTAACTAGGGGGTTGGACTAGAAGAACTCCACGGTCCCTTCCAACTTTGTTATTTAATTAAATAAATCCACCTCTCCTCTTTTCTTGGTTCTTGCTGTTGTGATTCTTTTGCTCCACTTCTCACTGTGTTTGATTTGGTTGCTTCTTCACAGACACTGTTGACTCCTCCGTCTTTGTGGTGGGCACGGTGATTTATCGCAACCTGGCTGGGATCCTGGGCCTTCAGAGGTAAAGTGTGTGTGTGTGTGTGTGTGTGTGTGTGTGTATGTGTGTGTGTGTGTGTATATGACATCCATGAAGTTGGAAATGGTCCATTGCTATGTTTGGAATATCCTCAATGAGAACCAGCCACAGTGACTTTGATCTTGCATATTTGACCTCCTGAGCAGAGTTTAGGCATATGGGCTGTAGCTAACAGGAGAATAAACCTGGCTTTCTGGGCTAGCGAAGTCAAAAATCAGACTTTTGCAGGAATCGACTTGTCAGGGGATTGCGCAGCAGTTGGAGACCCTGACACAAACATGTAGTCTTTCGTATAAATATATTTAACGTTTAAATCCAGAAAAGGAAGAAGAGAAGATAATCAGGAAGACAGGAACATCATGAGGTAAATCTAAAACAGTACACAGAGCACTCAGAAGAAAAAGGCGGGAAAAAAGGGAAACACCCCCTTTATACTTACAGCAACCAATTGGAGCATAGATTACCTCATGCGTGAGTCAGCACTCCCTAACTAATCAACTACAACTGTGTGTTTTGGCCCATTGTACATTATGCTGTGCTACTAAATTCAATATCCCAACAGACTCGACTGCTTTAGGGTCTATTAACAAACTCTTGAAAGGGGCCAAATCCTTCCCAAACTTTTTTTTTAAGGAGTGTAATGGCTCAGGGGTTAAAGACCCTGAGCTTTTCAGCTGGAAAGTTGACAGCCAGGGTTCGAGCCCCGAGCATCTGGCGACAGGGTGAGCTCCCGTTCCTTGTCCCAGCTCAAGCACATCACCATCCTAGCACTTTGAAAGTATGCAAATGCGAGTAGATAAATAGATACCACTTCAGTGGGACGGTAACAGTATTCCGTGTGCCTTTGGCATATAGTCATGATGGCCACATGACCATAGAAGCCTCTTGGCTTTCTCGGCTAGGAAATGGAGATGACCCCCTCTCCCTAGAGGTGGACATGACTGGACATGTCCAAATTCTTCCCTACCTCTTTTTAAGGACCATGTCATCATGTTGAGACTGTCTATCTTGTGTTTTTGACTTTCCCTGACTGAGTAATCTTCTCAGGACCAGGGCTAAATTCTTCTAAATTTTTCCCTTCCCTTAAGTACATAAGAAGGCATCTGATGGATCAACAAACTGGGCTCAACACATGACTATTGTTCCAAAATAGGAGCTAACAGTGAAATGGTATAGGATCTCCTGCTTTAGTAAGGGGCTGGACTAGAAGACCTCCAAGGTCCCTTCCAGCTTCTATTCTGATTATGATTCTGGACAGGGCAAACCTTTACCTTGAAAGTGTGTCCAAATTCTTCCCTGTCTCTTTTTAAGGACCACAACATCAAGGTGAGACTGTTTTGAGTCAGGACCAGAGCTAAATGCTTCTAAAAGTTTCCCTTCCCTTAAGTAGGCAAGAAGGCATCTGATGGATCAACAAATTGGGCTCAACACATGAGCCTCATCCCAAAATAGGAGCCATTAAAATGGTGGCATCAGGGAGGAGAAGACAAGGAAAAAACCAATTTGTGTGTGGTGGTTGCAAGAAAAACCGGCCCTATTCTTAAAATCATTCAGAAGGGAATTGAAAATAAGGAAACCAATGAATCGTGATCTTCTCGAAATCTAGAGGAAGCTGCATTTAGAAAACTGTAGAGTTTTGTTATTGCAAAAATTGAGTTTGCAATCGCACATAAAGAACAGGTAGACCATTGACCACACCATTGTGGTGCTATTTTGATTTTTCTTCTTTTTGACTAGGCCCTGTAGGCAACCCTAGCTGATTCTAGAAAGCAATGTGAGATGGGTCTCACTTTCTTCCCCTTGTTGAGGAGCTTCTCAGATGCCTTTTGTTGACCACTGCAGAGTATTTAGTTGATTGGGATTTGGACCTAATCAAGAAAAGCTCATATTATCTTCTAAACTACCAAACTACCGACATAGGAGAATCATTGGCATCTTTGAACAAGATGTTGACCACCTGCTTCCCCACCGAACAATGGTTTCTCAACCTCGATGACTCTAAGATGGGTGGACTTCAAGTTTGAGAAATGCTTTCATCAATGACCTTCTCATCCATGTTTTTTGTCTCTCTGGATGCATTTTTTTAAACCACATCATCGGGACATCAGGCAGAGAGGACATCTTTGTGGAAAATTAATGGAGGAAACTTCAACACACTATTTGCTACTTCTTCATTGCACATCATACTTCACTGCACTGCAGTAGCTGTGCAGCAATGACTTGCTGACTCAGATGTACTAAGCCTATAGATCCAAAATGGCCTTCAGAGAGATCTAAAACCTCATTCCACAGCAGAGAGTTGGAAAACTTGCTTTTTTAGTCAGAGCAGGGAATCCAGTGTTCCCAAAGCCGATCCGGTGTTCCCAAAAGGATGTGCAGATCCCAGTCCAATAACAACTACAGCTGCCTCTATTTTTGCAGACTTCCATAGGAGATTATTGTATGCAGGTTATCATGAGAATGCAACAGAATCTTTGCTGAAATCCCTGGTTTGATTCTCACTGCAAATCCATTAACTACCTGGGTGTCCACCTCTCAGCTGAAAAGCAGAGATCGATTAAAAAGAACCACTGCAGAGCAATTGTAAATTCCAGGACTCCAATCAATAGGTGGAGTTGTTTATAGACATGGGGATTTTACTCAACAGTTCCTCACTTCTCAACCTGCTTGCGTAGTGAATTTAGCATATGGTTGATGGCCCCCAAAGGATCCTAGAAGATAGCTTTCTTTTCTCGGCTTTGAGAAGAAATAAAGAGGGTCATTGTGCAAGACCAGCAAAGAAGAAATTAATCTAAGGGAAGAAGACAGAAATGAAGTTGGACAATCATCACGAAGTCCTAGGCTGCACTAACAGAGGGATAGAATCAAGGTCACATGAAGTGGGTCGTTCTGCAATGAAATGAGGATATAAAGCCTTGGTAAGAACCAAACTTGGAATCCTGCATCCAGTTTTGGTCACCACAATGTAAAAAAGGTGAAGAGACTCTAGAAAGAGTGCAGAGAAGAGCAACAGAGATGATCAGGGGACTAGAGGCTAAAACATATCAGGAATGGTTGCAGGAACTGGGTATGTCCAGTTTAATAAAGAATAGGATTAAGAGGGACATGATAGCAGCCTTCCTATATCTCAGGGGCTGCCCCAAAGAAGAGGGAGTCAAGCTATTCTCCAAAGCACCTGAAGGCAGGAGAAGAAGCAACGGATGGAGACTAATCAAGGAGAGAAGCAACCTGGAACTAAGGAGAAACTTCCTGACAGTGAGAACAATTAACCAGTGGAACAACCTGCCTCCAGAAGCTGTGGATGCTCCAACACTGGAAGTTTTTAAGAAGAGACTGGACAACCATTTGTCTGATATGATATAGGTTTCCTGCCTGAGCAGGGGGTTGGACTAGATGACTTCCAAGGTCCCTTCCAGCTCTGTTATTTTATTAAGATTTCCATAACAGTTAACCAATCGTATTTTCAGCAGCAACTTCAGGTATGAAAGCTAGACATTGGGATAGCATAAGAGAGAGCTAATGACTAGTTAAAGTGGAATTTTAGGTTGGTAGATGGTTATTACGACTATGTGTTATCCTTGACTTACAACAGTTCATCTAGTGACCCTTTGGAGTTACAACAACACCGGAAAAGGGACTTACAACCGTTTTTCACCCTTACAACCATTGCAGCATCTCCATGGTCACGTGATCAGAATATAGGTGCTAGGCAACTGGTTCGTTTTCATGATGGTGGCAGTGTCCCAGGGTCACGGGATCCGATTTTGCAACCTTCTGACTAGCTTCTAAATTCATTGAAACATAGTGTCATGTCATGTCAAGAACATCCGATGTTAGCACCATTGACACACAGCATTATGGGCTTGGAAGGGACCCTGGAGGTCTTCTAGTCCAACCCGCTGCTCAAGACAAGCTCTTCTATTGATTGATTGCCCTCACTGGCAGAAACTTTCTCCTTACATCTATACTGGATCTCATTTGAACAAGCTTCCAACCATTACTACCTGTCCTCCCATCAGGTGCCCTAGAGAATAAGTCAATCCCTTCTTCTTGGGGACAGCCCCTCAAGTAGTGGAAGACACCTGTCATGTCCCTCCTAATGATTTCCTTTGATACCCTAGATCAGGGGTCTTCAAACCTGGCCCTTTGATGACTTGTGGACTTCAACTCCCAGAATTCCTCAGTCGGCTATTTTGATGAACCTGCAGACTTGGATCCAGACCAGGGGTCTTCAAACTTGGCCCTTTTATGACTTGTGGACTTCAACTCCCAGAATTCCTTAGTCAGCCATTTTGATGAACCTGTGGACTTGGATCCAGACCAGGGGTCTTCAAACTTGGTCCTTTTATGACTGGTGGACTTCAACTCCCAGAATTCCTCAGTCAGCCATTTTGATGAACCTGCGGACTTGGATCCAGACCAGGGGTCTTCAAACTTGGCCCTTTGATGACTTGTGGACTTCAACTCCCAGAATTCCTCAGTCAGCCATTTTGATGAACCTGCGGACTTGGATCCAGACCAGGAGTCTTCAAACTTGGCCCTTTTATGACTGGTGGACTTCAACTCCCAGAATTCCTCAGTCCACAAGTCATAAAAGGGCCAAGTTTGAAGACCCCTGCCCTAGATACACCGTAGCCTCCCACAACTGATCACCACACCATTTAGTGACCTGACCCTTTATCATCTTTGTTGAGCTTCTCTGCACACTTTCCAGGGTCTCAACAACGTTTTGTATCATGGTGACCAAAACTGGACACAGTATTCTAAGTGTGGTGTCACCATGGGGAAGCCAGATTGACTTAAAACAACCTTGTTACTAAATTAACAACTGCACTTAAGAACTGTGACAGGAATCAACATCCCATCGTCCTGTACGCTCCCTCAGGGATGGCCTTCTTAGGGTACCGCCAGTGAAGGATTGCCGGCGGGTGACTCCCAGAGAGAGGGCCTTCTCTGTGGACGCGCCTGCCCTATGGAACCAACTTCCGATCGAACTTAGGACTGCCTCCGACCTCCGCTCATTCCGCCGGGACCTGAAAACTTGGCTCTTTGAGCTGTCGGGCCTAGACTGAGGGGTTTTAATTGGGTCTTAAATGTTTTAATTCTTTTTAAATTTTGGGCTCTAAATTCAATTAATTGTTTTAATTAACTGTTTTAAATCTTCTAAATTTTGTATGGTATGATTTTAACTGCCTTGTAAACCACCCTGAGTCCTACGGGAATAGGGTGGTATATAAATCAAAATAATAAATAAATAAATAAATAAATAAATAAATAAATAAATAAATAAATAAATAAATAAATAAATAAATAAATAAATAAATAAATAAATAAATAAATAAAATGGGGCAAAACTCTCCTACAAAATGTCTTGCTTATAATGTTTGGGCTCAGCTGTGCTTGCATGTTGAGGGCCACCTATCCCATGGACTGCAGGAACAACGAGTTATTGAGTTCTGAGTCAATCAAGGCTGTCTGGTCCTTGGAAATGACAGCAGAAATGAACATACTTTGGTTACGTGGTGTGGGCAGCTGATGGTCCGTATAAAAAAACAGAGTGAAGCAAAAAGCCGACAAGTGTGAGGGACAAAATGACATCTTGGCATGTCACTGGATGAGCTACATTGGAGACAAGCTGAGATGGAGAACATTGGAGCATGAACTCCACAAGAGCCAGCTCAAACTGAGTGCCACCACACGGACTTGTCCCCGTTTTTGGTCAGGAATGAACACACAACGTGACGAAATGTTCATTTCTGAGGCATGCATCCTGGAGACTTCGACCAAGCTGTTTGCACCAGACATTAATTTTGGAATGTGCCTAGAATTTTAGTGTCTTTCTTTGGTTACATAACCTCTAAGTTGCTTTGACTGACAGCTATCCCATCAAGGCAACCTGCAGCATCAGAATTAATAATGAAGATGAGGATGGTAACAGTGTTAAAAGTTAATAGTCTCCAGTTAAAATTCCCCAGAATCTTCTCCTTCTTCCTTCTTCCTTCTTCCTTCTTCTCCATCTCCTTCTCCTTCTCCTTCTCCTTCTCCTTCTCCTTCTCCTTCTCCTTCTCCTTCTCCTTCTCCTTCCCCTTCTCCTCTTCCTCCTCCTGCCAAACCCCACTCCCTTCTAGCATTGATAATGTTACCTAGTTGGGTCATGAAATGTTTGCCAGAAAACAACCAAGCTCAGAAAGCACCAAGAACCCCACAGTCTTCCTCCTCCTCCTCCTCCTCCTCCTCCTCCTCCTCCTCCTCCTCCTCCTCCTCCTCCTCCTCCTCCTTTCCAAAAAACCCACTTTACTCTTAAAAAAGATGTATTTTGTTTTTTTATGATTAATTCTTCACCAACAACAGACTGAACACTTTCCGTACAACGTCGTTGCCGATTTACTGATACTACACCTTTGCTTTATTTTTAATTTTATTTTTTTCCCTCTTTAAAAATGATTTTAAAAAAAAATCCCGAAAACCAGCACAGAATGCGATTTCAGGTTACTAATTGTGATCTTTAAGGATTTCTTAAAAGCTAGCCATGGGGGAGTCTCAGAAATCCAATTTATAAGGCATTTCATAAGTGTGAATCTTTCTTCTTAATGGCCTCCAAGAGAGCTGCAGAGTGATGATCTTAAATTAATGATAGCAATGGTATTAAATGAGAGTGATGGTATTAAAATAATAATAATATACACATTCCTTATCTACTTTTGCCCAGCATGTGTAGGCATAGTTTAAAAATCAGCACACAATTGGGGAAAATGTAAACAGCACATTGTGATAGTATTTTGATCCAATTTTTAGTACTAATACATTCCAGTAACAGTAACATATTCCAAAATATCCAGTTTTTGTCACCACGATATAAAACAGTTCTTGAGACTCTAGAAAAAGGGCAGAGAAGAGCAACAAAGATGATCAGGGGACTGGAGGCTAAAACATATAAGGAACGGTTGCTGGAATTGGGTATGTCTAGTTTAATGAAGAGAAGGACAAGGGGGGACATGATAGCAGTGATCCAGTATCTCAGGGTCTGCCCCAAATAAGAGGGAGTCAAGCTATTCTCCAAAGTGCCTGAAGGCAAGACAAGAAGCAATGGTTGGAAACTCATCAAGGAGAGAAGCAACCTGGAATTAAAGAGGAATTTCCTGACAGTTACAACAATTAATCAGTGGAACAACCTGCCTCCAGAAGTGGTGAATGGTCCAACACTGGAAGTTTTTAAGAAGAGTTTGGACAGCCATTTGTCTGAAATGGGATAGGGTTTCCTACTTGAGTATCTGTTCTTAAAAGCCTCTAGTGATGGAGCACCCACAACCTCTGGAGACAATTGATTAATTGCTCTCACTGTCAGGAAATTTCTCCTTAGTTCTAGGTTGCTTCTCTCCTTGATTAGTTTAAGAATATGAATAACAAAATAACAGAGTTGGAAGGGACATTGGAGGTCTTCTAGTCCAACCTCCTGCTCAAACAGAGGACCCCACACCATCCTGGAGCAATGGTGTCCATCCATTGCTTCTTTTCATGCCCTCAGGTGATTTGGAGAATGGGTTGACCTCCCTTTTCTTTGTGTCACCTCTTGCATATTGAAACAGTATCACCCCCTAGTCCTTCTTGGAAAAGGGAGCTATAAATTCTTTGAAGGAACTGTTCGTCTGTTGACCTCTCCGAATACTCTTCCATCTTCCATTACTTATCTATTTTCTATCCTTCTCTCCAGGAATGCCACAGTACTCAATTCACGCATCATCTCTGTGACGGTGAAGCCAGAACCTCAATCCCTTGTGGCCCTGATGGAAATTGAATTCTCCCATTTGTATAATGTAAGTCATTCCTCACTTAGATGGGAGGGATTTTGAGGAGGAATAGAACTTAGAACAAAAGGATTATTTTTTCTCCCGGTTGGAAATTTTGCTGATCACAAAGATCACGAAATGATTACGATATCTTGTAATTCTGTGACTTCCATGCTAAGTTAAGAAGAAAATAAAAAAAAATAATAATTTTGTGGAAGGTTTTAATTGTGATGAACATCAATGGCAGCATTAAGTTGACTTTGGCTGATCTTGGAGGCTATGTAGAGATATTCCTGGTTAGCACTTGGGTGGAGACCATGCCAGGCTAGTAGTAGTAGTAGTAGTAGTAGTAGTAGACTTTATTGTCATTTCAACAATATACAGATGGTAGAGGACAGGAAGGCCTGGAGGAACGTTGTCCATAGGGTCGCGATGGGTCGGACACGACTTCGCAACTAACAACAACAACACAGTGAAATGAAACAACGTTTCCCCAGGACCAAGGTGCTACATCAGACGACACGAATCAAAAAAAAAGAACAGAACACAACTACACATAACTCTAAACTAAAAACTTAAACAAAACCACAAATACAAGTATTTATAGTTCCAATTTCTTTGTGTTGAGAATTCTAATGGCTTGTAGGAAGAAACTGTTACACAATCTGGATGTCCGAGCCCAAATTGCTCCTGTACCTCTTTCCAGATGGCAAAAGAGTAAAAAGTGTGTATGAGGGTTGTGTGTAATCAGCCACAATGTTTCTGGCTTTACGGATGCAACGTAAATACCCATGACAGAGGGAAGAGCAACCACGACGGTCTTCTCTGCCATCCTCATTATTCGCTGTAGGGTTTTTGCGATCCGAAACAGTGCAGTTTCCAAACCAGGCAGTAATGCAACTGCTCAGGGTGCTCTCGATAGTCCCTCTGTAGAAGATTGTGAGGATGTGTGGTGGAAGCTGTGACCTCCCTCAGTTTCCTCAGAAAGTAAAGATGCTGGTGGGCCTTCCTGGTTATGGAACAGGTGTTGAGGGACCAAGTGAGATTCTCTTGCAAGTGAACACCAAGAAATTTGGTGCTAGGTGGAGGATTCAAATGCCGGTCTTGAAGAAGCAGTAGTCAACCAGCCACTTCCCGAGTGTGTCCAAGAAAAGAGTGTGGATCTTCTTTCCAGTTTGAGGGTCTTAGTTTTCATCTCTGCATCAACCTTGGCTGAAGGCTAAAGTCTCTTTTCCTACCGTTGGCCCAGAGACAATGTCTTCCATCTCTATGGGACCTTCTTGGGAACCTCCTTCAGTGCCCCCACCCCACCCGAGGCCACAGTGGAAAGAAACATGAGAAGAAAGGGAACACATGGGCTCAAACTTCTCAGCTCTAGGGTCCTTGGTGCTCTCTGAGCTTGGTGGTTTTCTTGCAGACGGTTCGTTATCCAGCTACGAGGACTACGGTAAGTGCACTGATGAGGCTACCTAGTTGGTGAATGAATTGTCTGCAGGAAAACCACCAAGCTCAGAGAGTATGGAAGACCCACAGCCCTCCTCCTCCTCCTCCTCTTCCTCCTCCCCACAAACCCCACTCCCTTCTAGCTCTGATGATGCTACCTAGTTGGGTGAATGAAATATCTACAAGAAAATAATCAAGCTCAAGGAGCACCAAGAAACTCACACTTCTTCTCCTCCTCCTCCTTCTCCTTCTCTTCCTCCTTCTCTTTCTCCTTCTCCTTCCCTTCTCCTTTCTTCTCCTTCTCCTTCTTCTCCTTCTCTTCCTCCTCCTCCTCCTCTCCTCCTCCTCCTCCTTCTCTTTCTCTTTCTCCTTCTCTTCCTTTTCCTTCTCTTCCTTCTCCTTCCTTCTCCTTCTCTTCCTCCTTCTCTTTCTCCTTCTCCTCCTTCTCCTTCTTTCTCCTTCTCCTTCTCTTCCTTCTCATTCCTTCTCCTTCTCCTTCTTCTCCTTCTCCTTCTCTTCCTCCTCTTCCTTCTTTCTCCTTCTCTTTCTTCTCCTTCCTTCTCCTTCTCCTTTTCCTTTTCCTTCTCTTCCTTCTCCTCCTCCTCCTCCTCCTTTCTCCTTCTCTTCCTTCTCCTTCTTTCTCCTTCCTTCTCCTTCTCCTTCCTTCTCCTTCTCCTTCTCCTTCTCCTTCTCTTCCTCCTCCTCCTTCTCCTTCCTTCTCCTTCCTTCTCCTTCTCCTTCCTTCTCCTTCTCCTTCTCCTTCTCTTCCTCCTCCTCCTCCTCCTCCTCCTCCTCCTCCTCCTTTCTCCTTCTCCTTCCTTCTCCTTCTCCTTCCTTCTCCTTCTCCTTCTCTTCCTCCTCCTCCTCCTCCTCCTTCCTTCTCCTTCTCCTTCTCCTTCTCTTCCTCCTCCTCCTTCTCCTTCCTTCTCCTTCCTTCTCCTTCCTTCTCCTTCCTTCTCCTTCCTTCTCCTTCTCCTTCTCCTTCTCTTCCTCCTCCTCCTCCTCCTCCTCCTCCTCCTCCTTTCTCCTTCTCCTTCCTTCTCCTTCTCCTTCTATTCCTTCTCCTTCCTTCTCCTTCTCTTTCTCTTTCTCTTCCTCCTCCTCCTCCTCCTCCTTCTCGTCTCTGCAAACCTCACTCCCTACTAGCATTGAGGACCTTACCTAGCTGGGTCACGAAACGTCTGCAAGAAAATAACCAAGCTCAGGGAGCACAAAGGAGCTGAACCGTGAGCTACAAATATGATCTTCTATGGCTTCCCTGGTCTCTCTACAATAGTGCTGATCTCAAGTAAACGCCTACCGCAGATTTTCCGTTTGCCTATCCTAGATAGGTAACTTTTTAAAAGCAAGAGGAAGCCACAGTCTTTATGGTGGCCTAGAATCCATAAATAATGTCTATTTTTCATTTGAGCAGAGCATCCCAGCTCGTGTGCTGCCAACCTAGAAGGGACTCCTAACTGTGTTTCTCCTGGTGTAGAAGCTGACAGATCCCACCCTGAATTTAGTCAGAAGGAGATGTCAAAATGTAGGGTTTTGTTTTTTTTGGTTTTTTGTTTTAGGAGGAGACACACACATCCACAAACATGCATTAAGGATAGGCATTGTTCCTCATCGGTGTGAGCATCTCTCTGGAAATTGCACACTGATTTATTTATTTATTTATTGGTCTCCTTTTCTCTCCGAACAGGGAACCACAAACCAAACCTGCATTGTCTGGGATGAAGCTGATGTGTAAGTCAAGTGGGTTTGTTTGTTTTTGATTGACAAAGCAAAATAAAAAAAGTGCAAATGTCATTTTCTGGGGTGGCTGGCAAGGGCTGTGTTTGGAGGAAATGGAAGCTGGTCTTCAGAGTTCTGTTCCACCCCCTATTGTTTTTGAGGGATAGTTCCTAGTTCCTGCAATATTATTATTATTATTATTATTATTATTATTATTATTATTATTATTGTTGTTGTTGTTGTTGTTGTTGTTGTTGTTGTTGTTGTTAAACTTTTATTCATAAAACATGAAACTCAGTCAACTGAACACTCAAACTGACTGGCATTAATGGTTGACACGGGTTGCTGCCAGCATCCTAGGAATCAACCAGGTGTCTCCTTAAAATGTAAGATGTTCCGAGTAGCGCAGTTTTTTTTGTAGCTTTGCTGGAGTTATTGCAGGAAGCTGGAATTTCTTGATGTATTTTGCAAAGATTTTGGACATAGTTCCCAGTGCCGCGATGATAATGGGTATCACTGTTACACATTTCATCCACAATCGCGCAATTTCAATGGCCAGGTCACGGTATTTCGTAATTTTTTCCAGTTCTTTTTCTTCGACTCTGGCATCTCCTGGTACAGCGATATCAATCAACTGTACGCTTCGGTTCTCTACAACTGTGATATCTGGCGTGTTGTGTTCCAAATGGCGATCTGTAATTAATAATAATAATTAATTAAATTACTACTACTACTACTACTACTACTACTACTACTACTATATTGATTAGCCCTTGGGCCACATCAAAGTGCAAAGTTCCAGAAACAAATTATTACTAAAATTTGATAAAAGCAAATTAAAATGGAATTTGATAAAATACAATTTTAAACGAAATTGGAATAAAATGAAATGAAATTGGGATAGAATACAGTCTAAAATGAAATTGGAATAGAATGCAATAATTTAAGATATAGATAAAATACGATGAAGTTGTATTTCGGTGTCACCCCTGCAATCTACTCTAATCAGTCCCACATATGCAGATCTCAACTGGAGCATTCTGCTTAAGTAATGCTATAATAATAATATCAATAATAATAATAATATGGAAGGGACGTTGGAGGTCATCTACTCCAACCCCCTGCTCAGGCAGGAAACCCCATACCATTTCAGATAAATGGTTGTCCAGTCTCTTCTTAAAAACTTCCAGTTCACAGCTTCTGGAGGCAGGTTGTTCCACTGGTTAGTTGTTCTAACTGTCAGGAAGTTTCTCCTTAGTTCCAGGTTGCTTCTCTCCTTGACTAGTTTCCATCTGTTGCTTCTTGTCCTGCCTTCGGGCGCTCTGGAGAATAGCTTGACTCCCTCTTCTTTGGGGCAGCCCCTGAGATATTGGAAGACTGCTATCATATCACCCCTCGCCCTTCTCTTTGTTAAACTACTGTGCTGTGTTAAATGTTATTTTCAGATTCTGGCCACACATATTCCCCAAATATAAACCCTAACTAGAAAATAAGCCCTGATTATTTTCTGGAGCAAAACTTAATATAAGACCTGGTCTTATTTTGGGGAAAACATGGTATTATGGGATAGATGTGTTTGCAAAAATACCAAAAGAAAACAAAGCAAAATTCCTATCCAAGCATTTCTCAGGATTTTGGAACGCAAAATGACTTAAGTTGGAAAAAAATAATAATAAACACAGACACATCAGCAAAGCTTCCATCCTTCATTAATGCAATAACATGCAAAAAAAAATAGGAAAATGTGAATACAGATGTTCGGAAGTAAATCTGCTAATTTTCTTTAGCACAGTCGAGGAAATGCATTAGGCCAAACCCGCAGAAGGGCTTCTTCGTTACGAACCTAGATCAGGAAAAAAAAAACAAAATGTTCCACAACTTTTGTGGCTGTTTCCTTTTAGAGAGTGAGGCTTCCAAACTGAATAATTTTTAAGAGAGTCTACGAAGCTGGTCCGGCGTTGACGTTCAGCAAAAGATGCGGCTAAAATTGCAGACGCCGTGCCGCTGATTTCATACGTGGAATGTGATCTGCTTGATTTGCATGGGTGTGCACACATGTTAATATATGGGTAGAGAGGACACATCTCCCTCATAAGCTCATCTGCATTTAGATGGATACTTAAGCTGCATAGTTACTATGGCCTTCTTTTTCTCTCTCTCTCTTTTTTCTTTTGATTTAACAAATCCGGTCGGCCTGAATGGTTAGTTCTTCTCAATCGTGTCCCAATGTTTACCCTTGAGCTGAGTGTGGCAAAGGAACCAACTCTGATCTGTAATGGGGGAAAAAACAACAACACCATGTGTGGTTGTTGAGTTTTGCTGGTGTGGATGGTGAGGAGGATATATAACTATGTTCTCTACTTGCTAGACGCTATGAAAGAAGTAATTTCATAGACTGATTTCCAACGCCCCTGAAGATGATTACATGGTGGTCTCCTTTTCCTTCATTAGTCCTCTTCTAAAACATGTTTCTTCTTGTATAGAAGCTTCGGAAGACTTGTTTGATTGTTTGAGCGTTATGAAGACGAACGTGCAGGAGTACTCGATAAAATATATTCTTTATTTTAACATTAGGTTTAGTCTGACATATCCAGTCCCATTAGAACACAGAACATAGAATAATAAAGTTGAACAGGACCTTGGAGGTCTTCTAGTCCAGCCCCCTGATCAGGCAGGAGACCCTATACCATTCCAGACAAATGGTTGTCCAGTCTCTTCTTAAAAGTCTCCAGTAATGGAGCACCCACAACTTCTGGAGGCAAGCCCCTGCCACTGTTTAATTAAAGAGTAACAGAATTAATTAATTCTAGTTAGGATCGCTCCTTGATCAGTTTCCATCTTTTACTTGTTGTCTTGCCCTCTGGTGCTTTGGAGAACAGGTTGACCCCCTCGCCTTTTCTGGCGGCCTCTGAAATAATGGAAAACTACTATCATATCACCCCTTAGTCCTTCTCTTCATTAGAATAGAATAGAATAGAATAGAATAGAATAGAATAGAATAGAATAGAATAGAGGAAAGAATAGAATAGAATAGAATAGAATAGAATAGAATAGAATAGAATAGAATAGAATAGAATAGAATAGAATAGAATAGAATAGAATAGAATAGAATAGAATAGAATAGAATAGAATAGAATAGAGTAAGGGACGTGGTGGCTCAGTGGGTTAGGACGGTGAGCTTGTCGATCAGAAGGTCGGCAGTTTGGCGGGTCGAATCCCGAGTACAGTGCAACAGAATGAGCGCCCGTTACTTGTCCCAGCTTCTACCAACCTAGCAGTTCAAAAGCACGTAAAAGTGCAAGTAGAAAAATAGGGACCACTCCGGTGGGAAGGTAACAGCGTTGCGTGCACCTTTGCTGTCTAGTCATGCCGGCCACATGACCACGGAGACGTCCTCGGACAAGCGCTGGCTCTTCGGCTTTGAAACGGAGATGAGCACCGGCCCTAGAGTTGGAAACGACTAGCACGCATGTGTGGGGGAACCTTTACCTTTACCTTTACCTTTTAGAGTAGAGTAGAACAGAACAGAACATAACAGAACAGAACGGAACGGAACGGAACGGAATGGAACGGAAAGAAATAGAAATAGAAATAGAAATAGAATAGAATAGAATAGAATAGAATAGAATAGAATAGAATAGAATAGAATAGAATAGAATAGAATAGAATGAAATGGAAGAAGAATAGAATAGAATAGAATAGAATAGAATAGAATAGAATAGAATAGAATAGAATAGAATAGAATAGAATAGAATAGAATAGAATAGAATAGAATAGAATAGAATAGAATAGAATAGAATAGAATAGAATCTGGAAGGGACCTTAGAGGTCTTCCAGTCCAGCCTCCTGCTCAAGCAGGAGAACCTATACCATCTCTGACAGGTGATTGTCCAGTCTCTTCTCAAAAACCTCCAGTGATGGAACACCCACAACGTCTGTTCCACTGGTTGATTGTCCTCACTGCCAGGAAGTTTCTCCTTAATTCCAGGTTGCTTCTCGCCTTGATCACTTAGCTAGACATACCCAACTCCAGCAACCGTTCTTTATATGTTTTAGCCTCCAGCCCCCTCATCATCTTTGTTGCTCTTCTATCATCTCACCTCTAGCCGTTCTCTTCATTAGACTAGACTAGACATAACCACTCACGTCCCTCCATCATTCATCACATGGTTTAGCCTTGACCACAGAACAGACTGGCTAAGCTTAGAGACCAACCTTTACCTTTCTCTAAGCCCAAGATACTTGACCCAGTGCTTAGCCTCTGTTGAAAATGGCAACAAAATACAAAAAAAAAGGATTTGAATTTCCGATGGCTGGATCTCCCATAGCTACGTGCTATTTGGGGTGTTTGGCAGCTAGCCGGCCTTTATAGTTAGCTTTCAGCTTTGAAAGGTTGAGGTAAGCCAGCTTTGCATACGAGAGGTGTCCAACTGCTTTGGGAAGTTTCTGAGGGGATATGCAGCATGAGCCAACCCACCAAGGATCCATTTTTTGAAAGCACGCAGAAGATGTGGTGGGGATGCTGGATAAAAGAGAAGAGGGTGGACCTCCGGGTGGCAGCCAAGCCTGCCTGTCTACAATTTCTCCTTTCTAAATCTCAGAAGGGAGAAACACACACACACAACCCCGCACCTCCCCCTCTTTCCTATTTATCCTTTTTCATGCTGTGAATTGCTCACAATGCCAGAGGAGAGCTAACTGGCTGGCTTGGGCATGGCCTATGGGTTACTGTTCCAAGGAGGAGGAGGAGGAGGAAGAGGTGGTGGTGGTGGAGGAGGAGGAGGGGTAGTGGAAGAGGAGGAGTGGTGGTGGTGGTAGTGGAGGAGGAGGAGAGAAAAAGGAGGAGGAGGAAGATGAGGTGGAGGAGAAGGTGGGGTAGTGGAGGAGGAGGAGAGGAAGAGGAGGAGGAGGTGGTGGTGGAGGAGGAGGGGTAGTGGAGGAGAGGAGGAGGAGGAGGAAGAAGAGGAGGTGGAGGAGGAGGAAGAAGAGGAGGTGGAGGAGGAGGAGGTGGAGGAGGAGGGGTAGTGGAGGAGAGGAAGAGGAGGAGGAGGAAGAAGAGGAGGTGGAGGAGGAGGAGGAGAGGAAGAGGAGGAGGAGGAGGAGGAGGAGGTGGTGGTGGAGGAGGGGTCGTGGAGGAGAGGAAGAGGAGGAGGAGGAAGAAGAGGAGGTGGAGGTGGAGGAGGAGGAGAAGAGGAAGAATGGAGGAGGAGGAGGAGGAGGAAGGAAAGAAGGAGGAGGAGATGGCTTTCAGCTCCCACATCTCTGCTTTGACCCCCACCCCACCCCCCACTACCTTTCACCCCTCTCACTCCCCCTCCTTCCAAGGAGAGTTTGCCCATCTGTGTGTTGGCCTTGTTGAGTCCATTCAGAGGGATCCCCTTTCCCAATTGTGTTTGGCCACAGTTGTGTCCCAGCCAAAGGGGCCTCTTTGCAGGTTGCCATGCTTACCGATCACATGAGGCTCTTCAATGCTCCAGTCCTGAAAGTTTAATCGACTCTACGGGCCGGGGGGCAGGGGGAGGAAAAAGAGTTGTGAGGAGGGAGAGCCAGGAAAGGGGGATAGAAAAAACGAGAGGGGAATTCCTGTAATTAAAAACAAACAAAAAAACGGAGAAGACCACCCGTCCTGAATCCCCAATGAGATGCCTCCAAGACATCCAGGGGCAGAGGACGAAGGAGGAGACAACCACACACCCTGAATGCTAGTCAGTTCAGAAAATTGCCATAAGGTTGTCAGATCCTCTGTACTTCCGCCCCGTGGTTGGGAAGGTGGTGGGAAGAAAGTACAAGCCAAGATTTGGCGTTGGTCGGGCTGGCGAAGCGTTCTTTCGCGTCTGTTCGGGAGGCCGGAGGCAGCCTCCTTACAAGCCAAGATTCGCGGTTGAAAAGAACGACAAAGCACTCTTTGGAGTTTGAATGGGAAGGTGTAAAGGAGAAACTGTAATTGCCTATTTCTCCACGGAATTTATCTCTAATGCTGGTATGAAATCCGGGCTTACTGAGGTCGGGTTAATGTTTTTGACTGTGATATCCTTGGTGCTCTCTGGGTTTGGCTCTTTTCTCGCAGGTGTTTCAATACACAACCAGGTAACATCATCAGTGGTAGAAGAAAGTGGGGTTTGCAGAAAGGAGGAGGAGGAGGAGGAGGAGGAGGACTGTGGGCTCCTTGGGATCTCTGAGCTTGGTTGTCTGCTTGCAGACATTTCACGACCCAACTAGGTCACATCATCACTGAGTTTGGAACGTGGCTCAAGATCCAAAACAAAACAAACTCACTTGGAATTCCAGCAACAAAGTTTTTTTATTTCAAAAGAAGTGTTTGCAAAGGCTTGGCGGACTGAAACACACACAGGAGTTCAGCCACACCTTACAGAGCTGTTTGACACATTTTTATATTCTATCCCCAACGCAGATTCCCCCTCCCCTATCACACTCAACGCCCCTTCCCTAATCATCCGATAAACTTTCCGGACTGCCTAAAACCACTCTCCTTCCTGTGTTCCAGGAAGCCCCTTTGTCCATACGGGAGAAGGGCGGTATATAAATCTAATAAATAAATAAATAAATAAATAAATAAATAAATAAATAAATAAATAAATAAATAAATAAATAAATATCCTCTCCTTTCACCATCTAATTTTCTGTTACCACAGTCCGTCTCCTATAGTTGTTGCAGTATTTCCTCTTCCAATTTGTAACTTCTGCTTTTCACATTTGCACCGGTCAATACTTAGATAAAATATTATTTCTGATCTTCAGTTGGCTTCTGCTTCAACCTTTAGACTGATTAGAAATTTCTGAATAATACTTTTATCCCTTTCAACTGCTAGCGTGGAGGTGTGGTTGGTGGAGGTGTGGATTCCACAACCTGAAACTTGCATGGCTGGTCTGAAATTTTAAAAGGTTAAATTATATCTGGGGAAGGAAAAAAAACACACCACTAGTTATTATAAATGTGTAAGGAAATGTTAATGAGTTCTTCATTCCCTCCAAATCTGGCAGATCTGTTTGGCAGATTTTTTTTTTAAAGAAATGTTTACAATTCATTGCTGATCTTCCCACGGCCTTGCCGGAGTCAAAATGAAACAGATTTTTGAGGGTTGCAACTTTCCACCACTCCTTATTGCAAGACTAAACCCCATCTGCTTTATCTGATTCTTTACAGGAGCTAAACTCTGCACAGTCTTCTCTTTTTTATTTTATTTTTTTATTTTTATTTTAATTCCATTTATATCCCACCCTTCTCCGAAGACTCAGGGCGGCTTACAAGCTTAGCAGTAGCCTTCATTCTATGTATATGCCTGCTTATTAGGGCTTTCACACACACACACCCAAGCGGCATTATTACAAAGTCAGCTGAATTGCCCCCAACAATCTGGGTCCTCTCTGATGTGATAAGATAGAAACCAGAAAGAGGGAGAAGAGAGAAGAAAGAAAGAAAGAAAGAAAGAAAGAAAGAAAGAAAGAAAGAAAGAAAGAAAGAAAGAAAGGAAGGAAGGAAGGAAGGAAGGAAGGAAGGAAGGAAGGAAGGAAGGAAGGAAAAAGAAAGAAAGAAAGAAAGAAAGAAAGAAAGAAAGAAAGAAAGAAAGAAAGAAAGAAAGAAAGAAAGAAAATTCCCATGCTGGCTGGGGAATTTTGGGAGTTGAAGTCCAGGCATCTTAAAGTCACCAAGTTTGGAACCCCCCCACTCCCTTCCTGCTTTAGGGAACTAGGGAGGCCAACTTTTCCTTGTGTGTTTCCCCCAGAAAGTGGAACAAATGTTATTTTTGCTCTCCTTCTCCTTTTAATGAGAAATGTCCTCCTGCTAAATGGGACCTCAGCCCGTATTTCTGGAACCCCTGCCCGGCACTTGATGTGGGTTTTGCAGGCCATCCATATGGAGATAAGCACCGTGTGTGTGTGTGTGTGTGTGTGTGTGTGTGTGTGTGTGTGTGTGTATTATCTCCTTTTGATCCTGATTGATGAAGCCCAGAAGGGAGGGTGTCAATTGCCAGATCTCATTCCCCACTAAGGTGGATTTCACCCTTCTTCTTTTTTTGTTCCTTCTCTGCCAATTACCGGAATGCAGAGCCATCAATGGGCCGCCGAATGCTTTTTTGGTCTCCGCTTTTAAGTATTATTTCCCTTTGTTTGCAAACCGTTTGCTAAGCTGGGCTCTGATTCTAAAGCAACTCGGCCCAGAGCGCGGTACGTTTGTCTAGAAGGGGTCGAAAGAGAAATTGCCAGCAGGCAGGGGTCTTCTGACACAAATGCATACAAATTGCTTATTAATGTTACTTAATTGCTTGTTGAGGGAGAAGGCAGAGCTTATGGCTGCTTCGGAAGATGTGTGTCATCCCTGGGGCTAGATGGGTTGAGATATCGGGAGCTAAAAAAGATTTAGAAAAGAAGGTCAGCCAGCAAGGGGGGGAATTTTAAATGAGAGAGAGAGAGAGAATGAAAAAGTGTGTGTGTGAGAGAGAGAGAGAATGAAAACGTGTGTGAGAGAGAAAGAGAGAATGGGAAAGAGAGAGATGAGAGAGAAAATGTGAGGGAGAGAGAGAGAAAGAATGAGAGAGAGAGAGTCAGAATGAGAGAGAATGAAAAATTGAATGTGAGAGATAAAGAGAGAGAAAAGGGGTGAGAGAAAATGTGAGGGAGAGAGAGAGAAAGAGAGAAAGAATGAGAGAGAGAGTCAGAATGAGAGAGAATGAAAAATTGAATGTGAGAGATAGAGAGAGAATGGTTGAGAAAATGTGAGGGAGAAGGAGAGAAAGAAAAAGATTGAGGGGGGAAACAGAATGAGAGAGAGAATGAAACAGTGAATGTGTGAGTGAGAAAGAGAATGAGAGAGACAAGGTGAGAGAAAATGAAAGAGAGAGACAACGAGAGGAAGAATGAAAGAGAGAATGAAAAAGTATGTGAGAGAGAAAGAGAGAGAATGGGAAAGAGAGAGATGAGAGAGAAAATGTGAGGGAGAGAGAGAGAAAGAGAAAGAATGAGAGAGAGTCAGAATGAGAGAGAATGAAAAATTGAATGTGAGAGATAAAGAGAGAGAAGGGGTGAGAGAAAATGTGAGGGAGAGGGAGAGAAAGAGAAAGAATGAGAGAGAGAGAGTCAGAATGAGAGAGAATGAAAAATTGAATGTGAGAGATAAAGAGAGAGAGAAGGGGTGAGAGAAAATGTGAGGGAGAGGGAGAGAAAGAGAAAGAATGAGGGGAAAAACAGAATGAGAGAGAGAATGAAACAGTGAATGTGTGAGTGAGAAAGAGAATGAGAGAGAGAAGGTGTGAGAGAAAATGAGAGAGAGAGAGACAATGAGGGGAAGGATGAGAGAAAGAATGAGAGAGAGAAATTGAATAAGAGAGAATGAAAGAGAATGAGATGAGAAATGAGAGCAAGAGAAAAAGAAGGAGGGACAGAGAAGGAGAGCAAGAGAAAGAATAAGAGAGAGAATGAAAAAAACGGAAAGGGAGGGAGGGAGAAAAGTGGGAATAAAAAAAACGAAAAACCCATGCTATTTCTCCCCCCCCGCCAATGATCTCCGCTGACCCCAGTTCCTTTTGAAACCTGCTTTAATTTTGAACTCAGAGGCCAGGTATAAGAGCAGGGGAGAACCCAACAGGATATCGGGCTGAATTAAATGAATGGGACGCAGTGAACATCCTCCCTGCAGATTTTTGTTACCTACCCAACAACTTCTCACCAGTGTTGTGTAGCCACACATCTGCCAGAGGCCTCACTGATGCCCCGTGGTGATGTGCAAAACAATGCAACAGGATCTACGTGAGGCTACTTTTGAAAAGAATCTGCAAGCTTCAGTTGGTTCAAAATGTGTTGGTCCACCTGGTTTTTGACCCAGCCTAGATTTGCACACGGGTCATCTCTCTGCATCGATTCTGATTTGCATCTGGGTCCAATTCAAGGTCTTGGTTGTCCCCTCTAAAGCCCTACATGGTCTGGGCCCAGATTATTTGAAGGACTATGTATTCCCAGTTACGTCTACCTTACTCACCAGAATGGGAAGGCAGGAGATGTTATGGGTCCCCTCTCTTGTTAAGGAGGCCCATCTGGTGGGGACCAAGAAGAAGGGCCTTCTCCGTGGTGGCTCCCTTTCTGTGGAACATCATCCCTGCAGAGATACTATGGACCCCCAATTTGACACTCTTGTAAAAGGCCCTGAGGACCTGGTTCTGCCAAGGGGCCTGAGGACCCCAGGTTGATATGGAGCCCATCAAGTAGTTGGTTTGATTGAGAATGAGTGGGAGAGAGAATGAGAGAGAGAGAGAGAGAGAGAGAGAGAGAGAGAGAATGAGAGGGAGAGGGAGAGAGAGAGAGAGAGAGAGAGAGAGAGAGAGAGAGAGAGAGAGAGAGAGAGAGAGTGGAGATCATCAAGCAGTTGGTCTGATTCTTGTCACCAAGAATCAGAGTCTTGGTGTTTTATTTCAGTAAGCTAGCTAGAGTCCGCCGTGAGTGAGTTGGGTGACCGCATAAATTTTCTCCGTAAATTTCATAATAAATAAAACATTTCACCCCCATCTTCTCATTCTGGTCTGGCGTCAGAACACAACCCCAGGTTGTAGCACGGGCCAAAAGCAGCAATCAGTCCCCCCCAAACACACACTTGATGGTGGGGAGGGTGGAACACCTGGGAACAGCTGGATGCCATCAGCTTTGAGCCACGATGATCCTCAACGGCGGAGGAGAGAGATTGCACCTGGTGCCATTGGGGCTCTGAGTGATGGTTGGTTTCTGCTCACAAGCAGCAGGAGTTGAGAAGGCAATGAACCAGACGGGAAAGCCGAAAGCAGCTGAGGATTGTTTATAAATCAAGGTTGTTTATCAGAAGGCATGGGAATGGTTGGGACGAGTAAGGACCACACACCTGGAGCCCTGCATCCATTCTTGGTCATCACATTATTTTTATTTTATTTATTTATTTTTATTTTTTTTCCATTTATCTCCTGCCCTTCTCCGAAGACTCAGGGCGGCTTACAAGCTTAGCAGTAGCCTTCATTCTATGTATATGCCTGCTTATTAGGGCTTTCACACACACACCCCAAGCGGCATTATTACAAAGTCAGCTTAATTGCCCCCAACAATCTGGCTCCTCATTTTACCTACCTGGGAAGGATGGAAGGCTGAGTCAACCTTGAGCCTGGCGGGACTCGAACCTGCACTAATTGCAGGCAGCTGGTGTTACTTAAGGAGGCATCAGCCCTCTGCTCCACCAAGGCTATAAAATAGATGTTGAGACTTCAGGGGGAAAAAGTGCAGAGAAGAGCAACTAAGACGATTGAAGGCCTGGAGACTAAAACATAGGAAGCTTGGTTGAAGGATGGGGGTGGCGGGGGGGTTGGCTAGACTAGAGAAAAGAAGGACTAGGGGTGACATGTTAGCACTGTCCCAATATTTGTGGGGCTGCCTCAAAGAAGGGTGGGGGTGGGTGGGTGGGTCAACCTATTCTCCAAAGCGCCTGAAGGCAGGACAAGAAGCAACAGATGGAAACTAAAGAAAGAGAGGTCCAACCTAGAACTAAGGAAGAAATTTCCTGACAGGACAATTAATCAGTAGAACAGAAGTTGCCTGCAGAAGTTGTGGGTCCTCCATCACTGGAGGTTTTTAAGAAGAGACTGGACAGCCACTTGTCTGAAATGGTATATAGGGTCTCCTGCCTGAGCATGGGGGGGTTGGACTAGATGACCTCCAAGGTCCCTTCCAGCTCTCTTCTGATTGATGGAAGGAAAGCTGTTGGGGAAGAACAAGGATGTGTGCATGTGGACTCAAGCTGTGGAGTCCTTGGTGTTCCCTGGCGGTTTGCTTGTGAATGTTTCATTACCCAACTAAGGAACATTATCAAAAGTGTGGGATTGCTCTCCGTTTATGTATAGTAGTTTGCCCAGCTACTATATGTCAATGAGATATGGTTAACTCCTTGGTGTTCCTTGGTTAGGGTATTGTTTTCTGCTTGATTGTTTGTCTGGTGTTAATCCTTGCTTATCTGGGGGTTCGGTGCTGGGGGAAAAAAAGTCTTCTGATCTTTTTGCTTCCTTCTTAGCTTTTTATTGTTTCCTTTGAATGGTGGGTAAATGTTGTATATCTCCGTGTGTCTGATGACGGCTCCTTTGTCTGAACGGCAAGCTTCCGGGAATTCTCTTATGTTTTTTGGATTTAACTTGGGATAGGACGCTCAGTTTCCCAGTTAAAACTCTGGTTTAGTTCATTCATGTGTTGTGAGATTAAGGAATTGTCACTGCGTATCTATAAACAGGTCTACAGTATAAGTAGGGAGTACCTCACATTCGCTAACACTGATTGGGTCATGAAATGTCTGCAAAGAAACAGCCAAACTTAGAGAACTACATTCCTTCCTTCCTCTCCCCCCTCCCTTCTCCCTATCTTCTATCCATTCGTCCATTCAGCCACCCATTTCCTTCCTTCCTTCCTTCCTTCCTTCCTTCCTTCCTTCCTTCCTTCCTTCCTTCCTTCCTTCCTTCCTTCCTTCTCTCTATATTATCTTCTTTCTTTCTTTCCTTCTTTCTTTCTTTCTTTCTTTCTTTCCTTCCTTCCTTCCTTCCTTCCTTCCTTCTCTCTATCTCTTCCTTCCTTCCTTCCTTCCTTCCTTCCTTCCTTCTCTCTATATTATCTTCTTTCTTTCTTTCCTTCCTTCCTTCCTTCCTTCCTTCTCTCTATATTATCTTCTTTCTTTCTTTCTTTCTTTCTTTCTTCTTTCTTTCTTTCTTTCTTTCTTTTCTTTCTTTCTTTCTTTCCTTCCTTCCTTCCTTCCTTCCTTCCTTCCTTCTCTCTATCCCTTCCTTCCTTCCTTCCTTCCTTCCTTCCTTCCTTCCTTCCTTCCTTCCTTCCTTCCTTCCTTCCTTCTCTCTATCTCTTCCTTCCTTCCTTCCTTCCTTCCTTCCTTCCTTCCTTCCTTCCTTCCTTCCTTCCTTCCTTCCTTCCTTCCTTCCTCTCATCCATACATCTCCTCTCTTGCTTCCCCTCCCCTCTTCTGCTCCCCACCCTTCCCCTCCTCCATCTCTTCTTCCTCCTCTTCCTGCCCTAGGCTGACCATTGCACTGGTTAAATCACAGATCCCCTCCTGACTTGTGTGACCATACCCTCAGGAGACCCCTGCCTCACAGCCCGTCCACTGAATTCGGACAGCGCAGTCTAGTGGTTGAAGTCTCGGACGAGGACCTGAGAAATTCAGCTCGAAGACCAACAGTTGGTCTGGAAGAATGTTGAGTCGCTTTTTAAGCCCACCTACCTTGCAGGGCACTTGTTACAGGGGAGGAACTGGGAGGGAAGGAATTGTACATGGACTAATGCAAAAAGGTGGGACAGCATATGAGGAATGGATGCAGGAATTGGGTATGTCTAGTCTAATGGAAAGGGACGCGGTGGCTCAGTGGGTTAGGATGCTGAGCTTGTCGATCAGAAGGTCGGCAGTTTGGCGGGTCGAATCCCGAGTGCCGCGTAACAGAGTGAGCGCCTGTTACTCGTCCCAGCTTCTGCCAACCTAGCAGTTCGAAAGCACGTAAAAATGCAAGTAGAAAAATAGGGACCACTACGGTGGGAAGGTAACAGCGTTCCGTGCGCCTTTGGCATCTAGTCATGCCGGCCACATGACCACATGACCACGGAGACGTCCTCGGACAAGCGCTGGCTCTTCGGCTTTGAAACGGAGATGAGCACCGGCCCCTAGAGTCGGAAACGACTAGCACGCATGTGCGAGGGAACCTTTACCTTTAGTCTAATGGAAAGAAGGACCAGGGGGGACATGATAGCAGCCTTCCTATTTCTGAGGGGCTGCCACAAAGAACGGTGTGTGTGTGTGTGTGTGTGTCAAGCTATTCTCCAAAGCACCAGAAGGCAGGACAATGGAAACTAATCAGGGAGAGAAGCGATCTGGAATTAAAGAGAAACTTCCTAACAGTGAGGACAATCAACCAGCGGAACAGCCTGCCACCAGACGTTGTGGATACTCCATCAATGGAGGTTTTTAAGGAGGGAACGGACAGTCAGTTGTCTGGAATGACCTATGGTCCCTTGCTTGAGCAGGGGGCTGGACTAGAAGACCTCCGAGGTCCCTTCCAGCTCCTATTCTGTTCTAAATTCTAAACCCACCAATGGAAGCCTTAAAACCCTTCCAGAAAACAAACAGGACACAGACGCACGGTTGGTGCTGTGGAAGGTGGCGGGAGGCTTTTAATTCAAAGTTTGCCCGTAGGATTGGGAGCCTGAGACCAGCCCTACCTTTTATCCATTTCCTTTTTCCAGATTGTCCTCAACTTACAGTTGTCTGTTTAGTGACCGTTTGAAGTTGCAACGGCGCTGAAAAAAAAGTGACTTATAATGGTTCCGCCACTTGTCCGGAATGGTAGAGGGTCTTCTGCTTGAGCAAGGGGGGTGGGTGGGAGTTGGACTAGGTATACACATCTTTTCTCGTGTTCACGTAGCGTATATTGGAGGTGGTTACCCTTTGAGGGCTGAAGGCAACGGAATTTTATTTTAATGTATGCTGATTAGTGTACATTTAAAGTGACAATAAAGTTATTCCATTCCATTCCATTCCACTCTTTTCTATTCCATTCCATTTATTCCATTCCATATTTTCTATTCTATTCTATTCTATTCTATTCTATTCTATTCTATTCTATTCTATTCTATTCTACCCTACCCTACTCTACTCTACTCTACTCTACTCTACTCTACTCTACTCTACTCTACTCTACTCTACTCTACTCTACTCTACTCCATTCTACAATCTATTCTATTCTATTCTATTCTGTTCTGTTGTGTTCTATTCTCTTCTATTCCTTATTTCTCTTCTCTTCTATTCCTTATTTCTATTCTATTCTATTCTATTCTGTTCTGTTCTGTTCTTTTCTGATCCATTCCATTCCATTCTATTTTCTATTCTGTACTATTTTCTACTCTACTCTACTCTACTCTACTCTACTCTACTCTACTCTACTCTATTCTATTCTGTAATTCTATTCTATTCTGTTCTGTTCTATTCTATTCTATTTATTCCATATTTTCTATTCTATTCTATTCTATTCTATTCTATTCTATTCTATTCTATTCTATTCTATTATTCTATTCTATTCTATTCTATTCTATTCTATTCTATTCTATTCTATTCTATTCTATTCTGTAATTCTATTCTATTCTATTCTGTTCTGTTCTTTTCTATTCTATTTATTCCATATTTTCTATTCTATTCTATTCTATTCTATTCTATTCTATTCTATTCTATTCTATTCTATTCTATTCTATTCTATTCTATTCTATTCTATTCTATTCTGTAATTCTATTCTATTCTGTTCTGTTCTGTTCTATTCTATTTATTCCATATTTTCTATTCTATTCTATTCTATTCTATTCTATTCTATTCTATTCTATTCTATTCTATTCTATTCTATTCTATTCTATTCTATTCTATTCTATTCTATTCTATTCTATTCTATTCTATTCTATTCTATTCTACTCTACTCTACCCTACCCTACCCTACCCTACTCCATTCCATTCCATTCCATTCCATTCTAATGACCGTCACTGTGTCCCAAGACAATTGCAGCATCCCTAGGATTACATAATCCTAATTTGGACACCTGGCAGCTGACTCACATACATGACGGTTGCGGTGTCCTGGGGTTACATGATCCCCTTTTGCGACCTCCTGATGAGCAAAGTCAGTGGGGGAAACCAAATTCACTTAATCACCGGGTGACTAACCTATCAGCCGCAGTGGTTCACTTAACAACTGAGGCAAGAAAGGTCGTAAAATGAGGCAGGTCTCACTTCAGAACAGGAATTTTGGGCTTCACTTGTGGCCACAAGTCAAGGATTACCTGCATATAGAAGTGCTTGTATTAAATGACATGATTTGGGAAAATCCAGAACTAGAATGATATATGCGTTGAAGAGGAGGAGGAGGAGGATGAGGATGAGGAGGATTTAGCAAAGCAATTGATAATTGCTTAAAAAATAGTTTTTAAAACATGCAATTTAAGGGGAGTTACTTTGTCAAGGAAATATAATCCAGAGAGAAGCTTTTCTCCCTTGTCTTAGACAACTGACCGTTGTGTCGGTAGTCCTCGACTTACGATACACAATTAAGACTGAAGTTTCTGTTGCTAACTGAGACATTCATTAAGTCTCATTTTACGTCTTTTCTTGCCACAGTTGTTAAGTGAGACATTTGTTAGGCACGCTTTGCTGTAATTTTACAAGCTTTCTTGCCACCGTTGTTAAGCGAATCACGACAGGTGTTAAATGAGCAACACGGTCGTTAAAGTGAATCTGTGTTCCCCCAATACCTTTGCTTGTCAGAAGGTCGCCAAAGGGGATCACGTGATTCCCCCGGGGAGGCTGCGACTGTCGTAAATACGTGACTGCGGGGAAGCCGCAGCAGTCAGCAGGGCGAACAACGGCCGTGAGTCATTTTTTCCCAGTGCCGTCGTAACTTCAAACGGTCGCTAAACGGATGGTTGCCAATTGATGACACCCCAGCGAGACCTGCCCCATCCAAACGAAAGTCTCCAATGACTTTCCCTACTGGAAAGTTGCACGCTCCGGAGACCGGAAGGTGCGAATGGGACACGCACGTGTTTGGTGGAAGCCGTGGTTCGCTTTTCACAACCAGCCAGCCACAAATCCAGATTTTTTCCCCCTCTGTTGGGTGTGAAACCGCCCACCGAATATGGCACGACGGTAGGTGTGGAAACAGCTGCTCCCCGGGGCGTGCGTGAGAACGTGGAAAGCCACGCGTTGGGTGTTTGCACGCCACGTGGACGTTGGGGTGGATTGTTGTGCGCCGGGGAGAGTCGTGGTTTGTGACAGAGGGTGATGTGTCATGCTAAGAGGGGAGGGGGTGGGCTTGGTGTGACAAATGCCACAATGAAAAGAGTCGCACGAGACTGTGGCTGCAAAGGAGCAGCCTTTGGAGAGAAGAGGAGAAGAAACCGGGGTTGGTGAGGACTTGCAGCTGGGGAAATTGTGTGCCTCGCCCTCAGGTGTGTGTGTGTGTATACAGTTGCTAGGAGCTGCACGGGACCTTTGACGTGAAGCCTCGAAAAACAAAACCCAAGTCCAGCATTGCCTCCTAAATTGGCCTCTCTTGCCTTCTTGGCTTCCGGAGATCTCCCGGTGGTCTCCTCTCCAAAGCAAACAGCCAGGCTGGAAGGGGCCTGAGGCCCCAATGAAGGCCTTTGGGGTGCCAACTCCTGGCTGAGCAGCAGGAGAAGGTCGGGAGGAATCGGAGTGAGGTCCAGGTAGATTCAAAGTCACTTTTGAGTGTGTATGTGTCTGTGTGTGTGTGGGGGGGGTGGGGTTGCCGCTGTTTATGCATTCCTGGCTGCCTTGGTGAGGAGGGGGGGAAAGGGAGGGCCACGTACGTCGTGGGCACAGGAGGGGGTGGGAGGCTGGTTGTGGTTGCGATGTTTCTTTCAGCAATGTGTTGGTGATGCTTGTTTTTTTTCTTCTCCTCCTGTCGTCCCCTTCTCTCTCTCTCTCTCTCTCTCTCTCTCTCTCTCTCTCTCTCTCTCTCCCCCCGTGTGTGTGCCCGTGTCTCTCTTTCTCTCTCTCTCTCTCTGTCTGTCTGTCTCTCCCCCTCTGCACTCGCTTCCCCCTCCTCCCTCCTTTCACAGACCCTCCTCCTCCATCACCACCACCTCCTCCTCCTCCTCCTCCTCCTCCTTCTCTCCATCTCAGCTTGGCGCCTGGTCTTGGAGGGGTTGCCGAACCGTCCCTGTGGATCCTTTCCGAACCAAATGCTTCTGTGACCGAGTCTCTACCTTCGCCATCTTAGCCCAGATTGCTGCTGACATGGTAAGTCTTTCCCCCCCCCTCCCGCCCCACCCGCCAAAGGAGCATCTCTGCCAGCCAGCCAGCCAGCCAGCCAGCCAGCCAGAGCGGGAGACAAACCCTGGGCTTCTGCCCAAAAGGTGGAGGAGGAGGAGAAGAAGAAAGAAAAGGAAGAAGGGGGAAAGGAAAAGAAAAGAAATACAGTCCAGCCTGTGACATTTCCAGCTCGCTCCGTGCACGCCTGCGTGTGGCAGAGTTGGGGTGTGTGTCTCTGTGTGTGTCTCTCTCTCTCTCTTGGTGGGCGCATCGTAAAGCTTAGCGTTTTTTGGGCGACCGTGACTTTGTGCGTGCCCAGCTTAGCTAGAGAAAAGCCAGCCTCGCACATCGCCCAGCTGTGTGCATTGGCGGCGGCGGCAGCAGCGTTGCACAACCTTGCACCTTGCGGGGTGCGTTGGCTCTAGGAGAGGCCAAACCCGCTTCCCCCGGCTCTCTTTTCAGAACCGGTGACCTGAATAATCACCGGGGGATCCTGACCGCATTAAAATGTCACACTTTTTTTTTTCCCTTCGGTGGGGCCCGGCCTCTGCCTTTTTGACCTGGGCACCTGGGAGAAGGGGTGGGTGGGGTGGGTGGGGGGTGGCTTTGCTTGGTGTGTGTATGTGGGGGGGGATTGCAAATGGGGTCAGGCAACGCTGAGATGCTCGGAGGGGCTTCAGGTATCCAGGCCTGGCTTTTCAGATTTGCAGCAGACAGGTTGAAGGCTGGAGGTGGCCTCTTTGGTCGTTTTTGAAGGAATTCTGGGAGTTTTAACTCCTTCTCCGCCAGCTGGCCGGCGTCCAGCTTCAACTTCCCAATTTGGCTCCAACACTCTTGAGATACTTTTGGAGGTCTCTTAAGGCCTGGGTGCCTTCTTCACCCTCTAACACCATTTTGGGGGGGGTGGGGGGGGTCGGGGGTGAGGTGTAAGCTTTCACCTGGCCCCAAAGAAGAGAAGTTTCGAGGAAGGGGTGTGGATGTAGATTTTGCCCAGATGTGTCTTTCCAGGAATGGTGGGAAGCTGGGTAGAAAGTTGAGGCAGTCTATTATTCGAGAATATTACAATAGAATAGAATCTGGAAGGGACCTTGGAGGTCTCCTAGTCCACCCCCCCTGCTCAAGCAGGAGAACCTAAACCATCTCGGACAAGTGACCATCCAGTCTCTTCTTAAAAACCTCCAGTGATGGAGCAGCCACGATTTCTGGAGGCAAGCAGTTCCACTGGTTAATTGTCCTCACTGTCAGGAACTTTCTCCTTAATTCCAGGTTGCTTCTCTCCTTGGTCGGTTTCCAACCATTGTTTCTCGTCCTGCCTTCAGATGCTTTGGAGAATAATTTCACCCCCTCTTCTTTGGGGCAGCCCCTCAAATACTGGAAGGCTGCTATCATGTCACCCCTATACTCTGCAGACTAGCCAAACCCCAAATCCCGCAGCCCTTCTTCCTAGGTTTTAGAAACGGAATGGTTAAAAACTGGCTTTGTCAAAATCAGAAGTTTGGGTGAAGGAAGGTAGATATGGATTTTTGGGTTGGTCGGTTGGTTTGTTCTTCTAAAGGTTAGCTTCGTTTTTGGATTTAGCAAACTCGGCTGCTTGTTCTGGGTCAAGTTAAAAATTGCCCCTCTCCATCCGACATCGCTTGGGTGGCTTCTCAGCTTTTTCCCATCCTTCTGGCTGGATCTCCCGGAAGTTCTTCAGAGGTTCTCCTCTCCATTTCTTCTCCCCAACCAGGAAGGGTAAAGAGAAGATCGTGGGGATGGGCGGGTGGAAGTTTCCTGGTAAAAGGCAAGTTTCCCGAGATGGGTTTAATATTAGAAACACTAATGTATTTGGTCCACTAGTTGCCATGGAAACATCTGCACTGAAGTGGCTTTCGAAGTACAAGGGTGTCTAAAGAATTGGGGCAGGAGAAGATCTGTGGACAAGATGGTTGTCCACAGTGGGAACCGTCACATCATCCAAGGCCACAAAGTTGCTCCCTTATCCCATTTCTTGGAGGGGAAGGAGGGAGAGAGGTGACCGTTATCTAAGTAAGCAAGGTTTTGTCAACTTGGTCATCAGTTGGTCATGATCCAAGTGATCTCTAAGTCAATGTTTTTTTTTCCCCTGCCCTTCATTCTTCATGTCCATCTTCACCAAGTTGACGCCCGCCAAGAACTCCCAATTGTTTGGAGGCCTCCACACTTCAAGAAGGCATCAGGACAATTTAAGCTACAGCTCCCACCTCCTCAATCGTATTTCTTTTTCATCTTGGTCCATCTAAACCCTGGCTTATCATTGCAGGAATAAGCGATGATCCATCTATCGCTTAGATTGTTCCTCTGTTCTCCATCCACTTCCCAAACTTGGGAAGTTTGTTTCTCTTTCTCTCTATCTCTTCTTGTTACATGCCAGAACTGGTGGTGTTGCCTGAACTGAGACAAAGTGTGGCTTCTCTTAACAATGATTTGTTGCAGGAAACCAAGGTTCAGGTTGAAGCTGGTTTGTTGTGGGTCATTTAAGGTTTACTTATGATAAGTCTCCTTCAAGTCCAGCAAGTTTGGACAAAAAACGTTGATGGGCATAAACGGGAAGAATAACAGAATAACAGAGTTGGAAGGGACCTTGGAGGTCTTCTAGTCCAACCCCCTGCTCGGGAAGGAGACCCTAGACCATTTCAGACAGGTGGCTGTCCAGTCTCTTCTTAAAAATCTGCAGTGAGTTTTGAACTCATCATCATGAGTGCCATCTTGACTTCTTTGACCGTATCTTGCAGGACCCCAACGTCTGCCGACTCCAAACTTTTGGAAATTGTATAATTTAAAAATATAAAAAGGGTATAGAGGAGAGAGAATAGGAAGAACTACTTATATTCAATCACCAGTTTTAGAATAGAATAGAACTGGATGGGACCTTGGAGGTCTTCTAGTCCAGCCGCCTGCTCAAGCAGGAGACCCTAGACCATTTCAGACAGGTGATTGTCTAGCCTCTTCTTAAAAACCTCCAGTGATGGAGCGCCCACGATTTCTGAAGGCTCTGTATCTGCTCACTGTTGATCATTTATTTATGATTTCTTTCTTTCTTGGATGTTCATCCCCACCTTTCTTGTTCTTTAATAACCTCCAGTGATGGAGCACCCACAACCTCCGGTGGCAAGATGTTCCACTGGTTAATTGTCCTCGCTGTCAGGAAGTTTCTCCTTAGTTCCAGGTTGCTTCTCTCTTTGGTCAGTTTCCAACCACTGTTTCTCGTCTTTATTTCTGGTGCTTTGGAGAATAACGTGACCCCTTCTTCTTCTTTGTGGCAGCCCCTCAGATACTGGAACGCTGCTATCGTGTCTCCCCTATTTCTTCTTTTCTTTAGACTAGCCAAACCCAAGTCCTGCCACTGTTCTTCGTATGTTTTGCTCTCCAGGCCTTTGATCATCTTAGTTGCTCCTCTCTGAATTTTTTCCAAACTCTCAACATCTTTTTTGTGATAGGGTGACCAAAACTGGTTGCAGTATTCCAGGTGTGGCCTCACTAGGGTTTTATAAAGCGGTACTAATACTTTGCGTGATCTTGATTCTGTGCCTCTGTTTACACAACCCAGGTTTGCATTAGCTTTTCTGGCTGCTACTGCACACTGCTGGCTCGTGGTCAAGTGATGGTCCACTAGGACTCCAAGGTCCCTCTCACAGTTGCTGTTTTGAGCCAGGTCTCGCCCAGTCTGTATTTGTGCCTTTGGTTTGTCCTGTGTAAATGTAAGACTTTTTTTTTCTCTTGATCGAAGGCATTCTGCTTGTTTTATCCCAGACATGTCAAACACAAGGCCCGGGGGCCGGATCCAGCCCACAAAGTGGTTTCATGTGGCCCGCAAAGCCATCCTGGAAACAGTGAGGGAACAGCCCCCACTGCCTTGGCCCTGGCCCAGAGACCCTCCTTCTGCCAGAGACCCTCAGATCTGTCCCACTCCTTCCCAGGAACCCATAGGCACCCTTGATGCGAACGATGTGGAGCTGGCCACGCCCACCCAGTAGGCCACACCCACCCAGGCCACACCCACCCAGTAGGCCACACCCACCCTGGCCATACCCACCCGGCCCCCTGAGGGCAACCGCAATGCCGATGCGGCCCTCAATGAAATTGAGTTTGACACCCCTGTTTTATCCCATGCCTTCTTATTTGCTGATTGCTATCTGAAGCATAATTATGAGTTTTCTCAATCTGCGTGAACCTTCCGTCGCATGGAGCAGTTGGGATAAAGTGTCCAGTACACCCCCAATGCCCATTGCATTTTTGGTTGCAGCTGTTGTCATTTGTCATTACAGGGACTCCTCGAATTATAACAATTCGTTTAGCAGCCATTCAAAGTGGGTAACCACCCAAAATTCGATTCACCTAAACACAGGGATGGGTGCAATGATTATGGATGCAACGAGTGATCGTAAACCCCCTTTTTTTTTTCCAACGCCATTGTAACTTTGGATGGTCACTAAATGAATGATTATAAGTCAAGGACTGCCTATATAACCTGGGTGGCTGCAGACAATGTGAAATTATTTGTTAAAGTGGATGCAAATGACCCTCCTGGGACAGAATTTTTTGGATAGAGATGATTTGCCCAATATTTTGAAATAGGTGCAGACAGAAATGTGGTCCGATAAAATCTGCGAAACGGGGTTACAGGTAATCTTTGACTTATCGCCACAATTGAGCCGAAAATTCTTGTTGTTGATTGAGACAATTGTTAGGTGAGTTTTGCCACATTTTACAGGCCTACAACAGTTTATTTCGTGTCTGTTTGAAGTTACAACGGCACTAAAAAATTGACTTATGACCGTTTTTCACACCTACTGTATGGCCGCTGAAGCATGCCCCATGGTCACGTGATGTGCGGAAGTTGATTCGTATTTATGACGGGATCCTCTTTTGCGACCTTCTGATGAACAGAGTCAATGGGAAAGCCAGGTTCACTTAACAACCGTGTGACTAACTTAACAACTGCAGCGATTTGCTTAACAACGGTAGCAAGAAAGTTTCATAAAACGGGGCAAAAAAAAATCAATAAACAAATGTCTCACCAAGCGACAGAAATTTCAGACTCCATGGTGGTCGTTAAGCTGAGGACCATCTGTACTACCTCTCTTGCAACATTTGTGAAGAGAAGAGAAGAGAAGAGAAGAGAAGAGAAGAGAAGAGAAGAGAAGAGAAGAGAAGAGAAGAGAAGAGAAGAGAAGAGAAGAGAAGAGAAGATGTGGGATTTGGGATGTGGGATAGAATAGAATAGAATAGAATAGAATAGAATAGAATAGAATAGAATAGAATAGAATAGAATAGAATAGAATAGAATAGAATAGAATAGAATAGAATATGGAAATAGGAATAGAATAGAATAGAATAGAATAGAATAGAATAGAATAGAATAGAATAGAATAGAATAGAATAGAATAGAATAGAATAGAATAGAATAGAATAGAATAGAATAGAATAGAATAGAATAGAATAGAATATGGAATGGAAATAGGAATAAAATAGAATAGAGCTGGAAGGGACCTTGGAGGTCTTCTAGTCCAGCCCCCTGCTCAAGCAGGAGAACCTATACTATTTCAAACAAATGACTATCCAGTCTCTTCTTAAAAACCTCCAGTGATGGAGCGCCCACGATTTCTGGAGGCAAGCTGTTCCACTGGTTGATTGTCCTCACTGTCAGGAAGTTTCTCCTTAATTCCAGGTTGCTTCTCTCCTTGATCATTTTTCCAACCATTGTTTCCTGTCTTGCCTTCTGGTGCTTTGGAGAATAATGTGACCCCCTCTTCTTTGTGGCAGCCCATCAAATACTGGAATGCTGCTATCATGTCTCCCCTATTTCTTCTTTTCTTTAGACTAGCCAAACCCAAGTCACGTAGCCGTTCTTCGTATGTTTTAGTCTCCAGGCCTTCGATCATCTTAGTTGCTCTTCTTTGCACTTTTTCCAAACTCTCAACGTCTTTTTTGTGATATGGTGGCCAAAATTGGCTACAGTATTCCAGGTGTGGCCTTATTAGTGAATCACTGCTGTTTTGATTATGTGACCATGGAGATGGTGCACAGGTCGTAAGTGTGAAAAATGGTTGCAAGTCTATGTATTTCAGTGGCATTGTAACTTCAAACAGTCACTAAACAAATAGTTGTAAATCGGGGACTTTAAATCACAATTTTACTGGCTTTTGTCTGAGTGACTCCAGAACTGATGATGTTCTGGAGAACTTTCAACACCTGTATCTTCTCCCAAGCTCTGAGTAAGGGTGGTGGGAGGTTCTGCTGTGTGTGTGGCATTTGTTTAATGCCTTTGCCCAGATCTGCCATCTGTTTATTGTTTTATGGAGATGGTTATTTTTCATGTTGTGTTGTTTTGTGAGCCACATAAAGTCAGTCAGGAGTTGGGTGGCAGCTAAACTTGAACCAATGAATAAGTGCATCTGCCTTGACCATAAACCTCATTTATTGCCCAGGTTAGATGGAACATCAGTGTTTACATTTTTATTTTTTTATCCCACATTTACTATTTTCTATAAATAACTCAAAGTTAGCTCATACTTCTTCCTCCTTCAGTTTTGTCCACAATAATAATTCTGTGAGGTGGGCTGAGCTGAGGGAGAGGAACTTGCTCAAACTCACCCAGTCAGCTTTCATGCCTGAGGCGGGACTAGAACTCACTGTCTCCTGGTGATGGGCCTAAAGTCACCAGGTCAGCTTTCATGCCTAAGGCAGGACTAGAACTCACTGTCTCCTGGTGATGGGCCTAAAGTCACCAGGTCAGCTTTCATGCCTGAGGCGGGACTAGAACTCACTGTCTCCTGATGATGGGCCTAAAGTCACCAGGTCAGCTTTCATGCCTGAGGCGGGACTAGAACTCACTGTCTCCTGGTGATGGGCCTAAAGTCACCCAGTCAGCTTTCATGCTGAGGGTGGGACTACAACTCACTGTCTCCTGATGACAGGCCTAAAGTCACCCATATGGCCTTCATGTCTAAGGTGCAACTAGAATTCACCGTCTCCTGGTGATTGGCACAAAGTCAGCTACATATCCTTCACAGCCCATTTTTATGTAGTCTTGACACCTAGAAGGATCCCAAATACAGATCATCCTCGTTAGCTACACTCGGGACCAGCATTTCAGTCACTATACAAAGCAGTCACTAAGTGAAACCACAACTGGGCTTGCTATCTTCCTTCAGCTTTCCAGCCTTGTGAAAATTGTAAATGTGAGGATTTGGTCACAAAGATATTTTTTTTTTCAACCTTGTGCATTCGGACAGTTGCTAAATGAAGCCGGCTATTAAGATATTTAAATTTAGGAGCTGAAGCAGTGGGATTGTGCAGTGAGCCAGAACACACAGTTTTGGTTGTTTGGTACCAAAGTGCTGCCTCCTGTGTGAGGCAATCTGTGCTGTGATTGGTTGCTGTGCGTGTGGAGGGGGAGATTCCTTTTTTCCCGCCTTTTTGTGTCCTCTGTATGCCCTGTGATTTACCTCAGGATGCTCCCGTTTCCCCTGACTGTCTTGTTTGCTGCAAAGATTGTTGTAAAATATAGTTATTTATATAAAACTACAAATTCCTGTCGGCGCCTCTGACTTCATTTAGACACCTGCTCCGCAATTCCTGGGCACGGTCGCTAAACCACGACTGCCTGTAGCCCATTTCTGGTTTTGTAGCTGTGCTTTTCCAGCACATAAGCCATTTTGAACCCAATATGCTAGAAAACTGGCTGCACCCAGCCCTCCTCCACAGCACCCAGCATGCTGGGAATCCCCCATTTTTACTTTCATGCCCTTCGCTGCCCATCCTGTTTCACACAACCAGGCATGTGATGCAAGCAACGATTCCCAGTTTCCGTATTCTCATTGAGCCGGGAGAGGAAGCCCAACTTTAGAAAAGAGAGTTTATAATGCCTTTGAATGCTGATATAGGATCCGTAGCCATTAGAATTCTTTTCAAATTAGAAATTCTTCTCTTGCAACAAACATTTTTAGTTTATTCTATGATTAAAATACAAAACGGCAAAATATTACACACACACACACACACACACACACACACACACCAAAAAAGACATTAAGGGAAAAAATGGTCTTTAAAAAAGAAAACTAACATGAACACACACAACATCCTTCCTAGTTGAATGCTGATTAGTATAATACAGCAATTTTGGTTTTCCACCCCCAGTGAAAAAGGCTGAAAGAATGTTAAGCTGTTAAACTACTAAATGTACTTAAAAATGGTTAGCCTGTCATCTCTAAATTATAGTCATAACAAAGTGGTTAACAGAAAAAAAAACAATAGCAAGGAACATGTTATGTAAAAATGTGAAAGTAGTAAAAAAAACAACCTGTGAACAGTAATAAGAGAAAGACAAAGAAAGTTAAAACTGCAAAATCCTCTGTTAACAAACTCTTATTGCAGCCAACTCACACCCAATTTACCATGGCTTAAATCAAAAGGGATGCAGTGGCTCAGTGGGTTCGGACGCTGAGCTTGTCGATCAGAAGGTCAGCAGTTTGAATCCCGAGTGCCGGATAGCAGAGTGAGTGCCTGTTACTCGTCCCAGCTTCTGCCAACCTAGCAGTTCGAAAGCATGCAAAAATGCAAGTAGAAAAATAGGGACCACTCCGGTGGGAAGGTAACAGCATTCCGTGCGCCTTTGGCGTTTAGTCATGCCGGCCACATGACCACGGAGACGTCCTCGGACAAGCGCTGGCTCTTCGGCTTTGAAACGGAGATGAGCACCGGCCCCTAGAGTCGGAAACGACTAGCACGCATGTGCGGGGGAACCTTTACCTTTACCTTTAAATCCCCAATCATCCCAAATACTAACCCTAATTGGTCCTGGATCAAATATCTAATTTTGCTTCTTTAATTGCTGATTGAATACAGTTAAGTCCAGTTGTGTAAAAATAGGAAAGTAATACAAATGGTGAACAGTAAGAAGAGAAAGACAAAGTTAAAATTGCAAAAACCCTCTGTTAATGAACTCTTCTTGTAATCGACTCATACAAAATTTACCACGGCTTCGATCCCCCAGTCATCTCAAATATTAACCCTAATTCGGCCCGAATGAAATATTCCAGTTTGTTACTTTAAACTATCACTTATCAATTACTGATTTATTGAATACAATACGTCCAGTCTCCATAGCCAATCTATCTTTCCCCTTGAATCAGAAATTCTTAAACAAATGGTCTGGAGCAATCATGCAACACCTTTTTTCCCAATTGGCAACTTTTATTAAAAGGCATAAGTGTTGGTGAGCTACAGCTGATGCCTCTGAATATAATTTCTTAGTCAGAAAAGCTGCTAGCGGACCCCTCCTGATATTGGACTGTTCACACCCTTCTCCTCCCACAGTGAACAAACTGTGAAAAAAAACCAACAACCCGGTTTATTTCTGAGTTTCTGAATCTTGCCCTGAAGTTCTCCGATCAAAAATAGCATTTATCAGGGTAGTGGGGTTTTTTTTTTGGGGGGGGGAGGGAGATAATTATTAGGGAAATTAGGAGAGATGTAACGAAATAACAGATGCTCTTTGATGCTCTTCTCTTTAATCTCTTTCTAGAACCTCAGCATCGTTTTTGTATTGTAGTGATCAGAACTGGAAGCAGAATTACAAAGCATGACAACCATATTTAAAACTTCAGATCCATCTCTTTCTATGCTATTAGGAGGGGATTCTTTTTTCTAGAGAGGGAGGGAGAGTGAGAAAGAGAGAGAGAGAAGATAGATAGATAGATAGATAGATAGATAGATAGATAGATAGATAGATAGACAGACAGACAGACAGACACATACATACATAGACAGACAGACAGACAGACACAGTAGATATAGATAGATAGATAGATAGATAGATAGATAGATAGATAGATAGATAGATAGATAGATAGACACAGTAGATAGATAGATGATAGATAGATAGATAGATAGATAGATAGATAGATAGATAGATAGATAGATAGACAGACAGACAGACAGACACAGCAGATATAGATAGATAGATAGATAGATAGATAGATAGATAGATAGATAGATGATAGATAGATAGATAGATAGACAGACAGACACAGCAGATATAGATAGATAGATAGATAGATAGATAGATAGATAGATAGATAGATAGACACAGTAGATAGACAGACACAGTAGATAGACAGATAGACACGATAGATAGATAGATAGATAGATAGATAGATAGATAGATAGATAGATAGATAGATAGACACAGTAGATAGACAGACACAGTAGATAGATAGACAGATAGACACAGTAGATAGATAGATAGATAGATAGATAGATAGATAGATAGATAGATAGATAGATGATAGATAGATAGATAGATAGATAGATAGATAGATAGATAGATAGATAGATAGATAGATAGATAGACAGACAGACAGACATGGTAGATAGATAGATAGATAGATAGATAGATAGATAGATAGAGAGAGAGAGAGAAAGAGAGAGAGAGAAAGAGAGAGAGAGAGAGACAGAGACAGAGACAGAGACAGAGACAGACAGACAGAGACAAGACAGAGACAGAGATAGAGAACAGAATAACAAACATTGGAAAGGACCTTGGAGGTCTTCAAGTCCAACCCCCTACCCTGGCAGGAAACCCTATACCAGGGGTCTTCAGACTTGGCCCTTTTATGACTTGTAGACTTCAACTCCCAGAATTCCTCAGCCAGCATGTCTGGCTGAGAAATTCTGGGAGCTGAAGTCCACAAGTCATAAAAAGGGCCAAGTTTGAACACACACACCCCTGCCCTATACCATTTCAGACAAATGGCTGTCAAGTCTCTTCTTAAAAACCTAGAACTAAAGAGGAATTTCCCGGTAGAACAATTAATCAGTGGAATGGCTTGTCTCCGCAAGCTGTGAATGCTCCAGTGCTGGATTATTTGGAGAAGAGATTGGACAGCCACTTGTCTGGAATGGTATAGGGTCTCCTGCTTGAGCAGTGGGTTGGACTAGAAGACCTCCACGGTCCCTTCCAACTCTGTCATTCACTTATTCTGGTCTTACTTTGTTGCTGAGGCCAAATAAAGTTAGCAAAATGCCTCTGCCATCTGAGGCTTCTTGTATTGCATTGATGTTGAAGATCAAAATGACATCTGCTCGGCCTCCTTATTTATGTCACACTTTTCCAACAGTTGCTGGCTTGATGTTAAAAGTCGAAATTTCTAGTTTATTCTGGCAATAGCTCAGCTCCCTCTTTCGGCAAAAGATCTCCTAAAGCTGCCATTTGTGTATGACATGTTACAACCCTACTCTTTGAGTTCTCTTGCTCTTTTTATAACAGGCAAATTACACTGCGTGTTATTTGGCTAACGGGCCACATTTTACTGTTCATGACATTTCTCAGGATAAACACAAGCTGCCATCTCTCTTTGCACAGTCTCTTCCTTTTCTGGCATCGAGCAACTGTCACCTGCCAGAATATGAAGGACATTTTTAAGTCCACTATCCAGCCCCATGGAGTACACTAGGGTTCCCAACTTGGCAACTTTACGTTTTGTGGACGTCAACTCCCAGAATTCTGAAGTGAGCTGAAATGAGCTGAAGTCCACAACTCTTAAACTTGGCAAGGTTGAACACCCCTGGCGTACACCACCAACTTCTCAACCATCCCCAAACTCAATCCAGATGTTTTCGGGAAAGAAGATTTTCACTTCAGCAGTTGTATATCTGAAGGTCTTCTCTCTTCTGCTGGTGTATAATCTTGGTGGAGAACTATCCTAGTGACTGATTATTTGGGAAGTTAGGTGTATGACTCTTATTGTTAGATTACAGGGGTGTCAAACTCAATTTCATTGAGGGCCGCATAAGCATTGCGGTTGCCCTCAGGGGGCCGGGTGGGTATGGCCAGGGTGGGTGTGGCCTGCTGGGTGGGCATGGCCAGCTCTACATTATTTGCATCAAGGGTGCCTATGTGGTCCTGGGCAGGAGTGGGACAGATCTGAGGGTCTCTGGCAGAAGGAGGGTCTCTGGGCCAAGGCAAAGGCAGTGGGGGCCGTTCCCTCACTGTTTCCAGGATGGCTTCGCGGGCCACATGAAACCACTTCGCAGGCCGGATCTGGCCCCCGGGCCTTGTGTTTGACATGTCTGTGTTAGAATAAGGAGCAGAAAACAAGGCAATCTTAGTACTGTCCTTGCTAACACTTCCAATTTCTTAAAACATTTCTTCTAGAATGGAATAGAATAGAATAGAATAGAATAGAATAGAATAGAATAGAATAGAATAGAATAGAATAGAATAGAATAGAATAGAATAGAATAGAATAGAATTAGAATTAGAATTAGAATTAGGAATAGAATAGAATAGAATAGAATAGAATAGAATAGAATAGAATAGAATAGAATAGAATAGAATAGAATAGAATAGAATAGAATAGAATAGAATAGAATAGAATAGAATAGAATAGAGCTGGAAGGGACCTTGGAGGTCATATAGTCCAACCCCCTGCTCAGGCAGGAAAACCTATACCATTGCAGACAAATGGTTGACCAATCTGTTCTTAAGACCTTCCAGTATTGGAGTATTCACAACTTCTGGAGGCATCTGAAATAGGCATCTGGATCTCTGTCTTGTTTATGGAACAATGTGAGAATTTCTTCCAATCTTCTCTTGGGTGGAATTCATCCTGTTCTTCTGCATCTTGTCTTCTAGAGAGAACTCTGATCATCTTCCACATGACATCTTTTCGGGTGTCTGAGTAGCGTTTTCACATCCTCATCCATCTTCTCTCCTTGAGGCTAAACATCTGCTGACATGTCTTGGTCTCTTAGTCAGATCAAGCTTCTACTCCATGAAAATCCTATATTTCTTGGAACCCTAACCCGATTTACCTCAATAATTCTCAACTATTGATTATTACATTATTACGTCATGTCTCAATAAATTCTTATTTCTGCCTTCCAGTGGATCAATTATCCCATCCAGTCTACTGCGTATGTTCTGTAGTGGTTGATACAAGTTGTTAAGTCATTTATACAAGTCATTAATTCATGAAGAAGATTGGTTAAGAACTCTTACCTTGTTTCATTCCATTCAGCACCTCTTTCTGGTCCAGTGAGGAACTATTAATAAACTCAATTTTCAAGCCAGCTACTGTATGTGGTCACTAATTAGAATGCAGCTTGCTAATTAGAATATCACTGGCGAGTTTCTCAAAGAAGAACTTACTGACCTCCCACGAAACTTTAAAACCTGATTCTGGTTCAGAGCTAAAGATCCAGAGTGTGTGGTACATTAATTAATTTATTTATTTTATTTTATTTATTTATTTAATTTATATACCGCCCTTCTCTCAAGAGACTCAGGGCGGTTAACAGGGCAATACGTAAAAGACAGATACAAAAGTTAAAATTATTAAAACATGATTAAACAATGCCCATAGTACAAATTTAAAATTAAAGTCATAATAACAAACCCACCCCATCCCATCAGGCCAGGCCCGCTTCCTTAAAGAGATGGGTTTTAAGGTCGCGCCGGAAGGAGCGGAGGTCGGGCGCCATCCGGAGCTCTACCGGAAGATGGTTCCATAAATCCGGAGCACCCACAGAGAACGCTCTCCCCCTGGGGGCCACCAATCGGCATTCTTTGACCGGCGGCACCCTGAGGAGGCCCTCTCTGTGGGAGCGTACTGGGCGGAGGGAAGTTGACGCCGGCTGCAGGTGCTCCCCAAGGTATTCTGGACCCATGCCATGGAGGGCTTTGTAGGTCATTACCAACACCTTGAACCTCACCCGGAAGACAACTGGCAACCAATGCAGCTCGCGGAGCAAAGGTGTAACATGGGAGTATCGGGAGACCCCCGACACAACTCTCGCGGCTGCATTCTGTGCCAGCTGGAGCCTCCGAGTGGTCTTCAAGGGTAGCCCCATGTAGAGAGCGTTGCAGTAATCAAGACGAGAGGTCACGAGCGCATGAGTGACCGTGCGCAAGGCATCCCGGTCTAGATAGGGCCGCAACTGGCGCACCAGGCGAACCTGGGCGAACGCCCCCCTAGTTACAGCTACAATATGGTCTTCTAAAGAGAGCTGTGAATCTAGGAGGACTCCCAAGTTGCGAGCCCTATCTACAGGAGGTAATGACTCACCCCCCATAATGAGGGGTGGGATATCCTGAATATCCCGGGATGCCGGTACGCACAGCCACTCCGTCTTGTCGGGGTTGAGACGAAGCCTGTTCCTCCCCATCCAGACCCGGACCGCCTCCAGGCACTGGGACATCACGTCGAGGGCATCACTGGGGTGGTTTGGGGTCGAAATGAAAAGTTGGGTATCATCAGCATACTGATGATACCCAACTCCAAAACCACGAATGATCTCACCCAGCGGTTTCATGTAGATGTTGAACAGAAGGGGCGAGAGGACCGACCCCTGAGGGACTCCACAAACGAGAGGCCTCGCGGTCGACCTCTGCCCCCCCGTCAACACCGACTGCGAACGTCCCAGGAGATAGGAGGAGAACCACTGAAGAACCGTGCCTCCCACTCCCAATCCCCTGAGACGCCGCAGCAAGATACCATGGTCGATGGTATCGAAAGCCGCTGAGAGGTCTAATAGGACTAGAACAGAGGAGTATTCTCTGTCTCGAGCCCTCCAGAGATCATTCACCAGCGCGACCAATGCCGTCTCCGTGCTGTACCCAGGCCTGAAGCCCGATTGGTACGGGTCTAGATAATCCGCTTCATCCAGGACCAGAGGGAGCTGATGCGCCACCACACTCTCAACAACCTTCACAAGGAAGCGAAGGTTGGAGACCGGATGAAAGTTATTCAAAACAGCCGGATCCAAGGTAGGCTTCTTGAGGAGAGGTCTCACCACCGCCTCCTTCAAGGCGGCGGGAAAACTGCCCTCACTCAAAGAAGCAGCTATAACCGCCTGGAACCAGCCTCGTGTCCCCTCCCGGGCTGCATAAACCAGCCAGGAAGGGCACGGGTCCAATAAACATGTGGTGGAGCTCAGCCTCCCCATGATCCTGTCCACTTCCTCCGGAGTCACAGGATCAAACTCCTCCCAGATGACATCGACAAGATCACTCGTGTCCTGATCGTCCGATACTGCCCAGTCGGAGTCCAAACCGGTCCGAATCCGAGCGATTTTGTCCGACAGATGTTGACTAAATTCCTCGGCACGCCCCTGCAAGGGATCCTCACTGACCTCCTGGTTGAGGAGGGAGCGGGTCACCCTAAACAGGGTGGCCGGGCGATTATCTGCGGACGCGATGAGGGCAGCGAAATAGTTAGATCTCGCTACCCTCATCACAGCGAGATAAGACCTAATATGGGTTCTTAGTCGCAATCGGTCGGATTCAGATCGGGTGGACCTCCAGACGCTCTCTAGGCCCCGTCTCCGACGCTTCATCTCCCGGAGCTCCGCGGAAAACCATGGAGCCCATTGGGATCTGCGCCGGGTCAGGGGCCGCAAGGGTACAACTCGGTCAAGTGCCTCCGTGGCCGTCCTTTCCCAGGCCTCCACTAAGGCATCCGCCGAGCTGTGAGCTGGGGAGGCAGGTGGAGCCCCCAGCGCTGCCTGAAACCTCTCAGGGTCCATTAAGCGCCTGGGGCGGAACCATCTAGTTGGCTCAACAACCCCACGGTGGGGAGTGGCAAAATGGAAGACCAGCCGCAGGAGATGATGATCGGTCCATGATAGGGGCATAACAATTGGGGAGCCCCCACCAAGATCATCTAACCACCGACCAGATAAGAAAACCAAGTCAAGGGTGTGGCCTCCCTCATGGGTTGGTCCATAAATTACCTGCGTCAGGTCCATGGCCGTCATGGAAGCCATGAACTCCCGAGCTAACTCAGATACTCCTCCCAGGGATGGTAGATTGAAGTCTCCCAAAACCATTAGTTTAGGAAACTCAATCACCAGCCCTGAGAGGATATCAAGAAGCTCAGGCAGGGCTGCTGCTACGCGACTAGGCGAAAGGTACGCGAGCAGCAAGCCCAACTGCGCCCTAGGACCAAACCTCAATAAGAGAGATTCACACCCGACTATCTGAGGAACGGTGGCCTCCTGCGGACATAAGGTCTCCCTCATAACTACAGCCACTCCCCCACCCCTACCCTGAGTCCGAGGCCGGTGTAGCACCCGGAAGCCTGGTGGGCAGAGATCCACCAGGGGGATACCACCCTCTGGGCCCAACCAGGTTTCCGTAATGCAAGCCAGGTCCGCTTGCTCACCCTCGACTAAATCCCGGACGAGGGGAGCCTTATTAGCAACAGACCTGGCATTTAGGTACACCAGTCGGAGCTCAGGTGGCTGCGCATCCCCGCTCCCAGAGCCTTGGGTCGAAGGCAGAGGGTCGGAGCGCCTCACCGCTTGCAGATAGCGGAGAGGCCCTCCCGGAGGTCGATACGGCCCTCTGATCTTACACCTGCAGCCATTCCCTATCGTCGTGGGAATTGGCATTCCCACGACCCACTCCAGAGCTCCAGAGATGACCGACCCCGGCTCCCTCTCAACGCGATCTCTACTAGGCCTGGTCTGAACAGCAGTTGGCAGAGTGCCCCCCCTCTCCAACCAACCACAACCTTCCCCCCTCCCTAACCCTACAAAAAATTTAGCTAAAAAAGTAATCAGGGGCCTCTTGTTAAATTTATATCTTAGGCCCCTGTTTCTGCCCGGCCATCTCTCAGGGTCCCAACAGTCGGACCCGTCATCAAGAGGTAAATTAAAAGGTAAGGCGGGACGCTCCCAGGATGGGGGGGCACCTCTGAGAGCGAGTAAAACCGTGCTGGAGTACCTCAAAGCCATGGTAAAATTGGGTAATACAGCAAAAAACAGCCCCAGATCGAATAAATAAAAAAGGGAGGATCTTAAAAATGGAAGGGGAGTATCCAGACTGCAAACCCAGCTCTTCTGCCACTAGAGCAGGGTAACCCCGGGACAATCCCCGTTCTCTCACAACGGTCAGAACCGGGGAGCAGCCTGAGATATACAGCCGGGGAAAGAGATACCGCCTAGAGCTCTCACCTCTAGGACGGAAAAGATGGAGCTCTTAACTCTTAACCACTCTCTCACAGTGGTTATACACCCGGCACCTTCCACAGCCCAGGGGGAGAGGAAATTGTGTTGGTTGATTTTATCTCAGTTGCTGTATATGTTATTTACAGTTTTGTTGTGATGTTTTTAACCTGGTTTCATGGTGGGCTGTAGAGAGTCGTGTATGTGGGATGGGCAGCTGTATAAAGTGAATGAATGAATGAATGAATGAATGAATGAATGAATGAATGAATGAATGAATGAATGAATGAATTTCCAGTATCTGAGGGGCTGCCACAAAGAAGGGGGGGTTAACTTATTTTCCAAAGCACCAGAAGAAACAATGGTTGGAAAGTAATCAAGGAGAGAAGCCACTTTGAATTAAGCAGAAACTTCCTAACAGTGAGGAAAATTAGCCAGTGGAATGGCTTGCCACCAGAAGTTATTTATTTTATTTTATTTTATTTATTTTATTGGATTTATATACCACCCTTTCCCAAAGGACTCAGGGCAGTTTACAGGGTATTTAAAACAAGAAATACAAAAGTTAAAAACAATTTTTAAAAATTACATCAATCCCTGAAAAAAGTAAAAACCCCAATTAAAATTAAAATTAAAATTCTCAGCCTGGGCCAGAGAGCTCGAAGAGCCAGGTCTTCAGGTCCCGGCGGAATGAACGGAGGTTGGGGGCAGTCCTAAGCTCCGCAGGCAGCTGGTTCCAGAGGGCAGGCGCCCCCACTGAGAAGGCCCTCCCCCTGGGTGTTATCCACCGGCAATCTTTTACCGGCGGCACCCTGAGGAGACCCTCCCTGTGGGAGCGCACTGGACGAAGGGAACTTGATGCTGGCAGCAGGTGTTCTCTCAGATATCCCGGACCCAAGCCATTTATTATTTATTTATTTATTTATTTATTTATTTATTTATTTATTTATTTATTTATTTCAATTTATATACCACCCTTTTCCCGAGGGACTCAGGGTGGTTTACAGGGCAAATTAAAACAGTACAATAATACAGGTTAAAATAAAATTAAGGGCTTTATAGGTCATCACCAGCACCTTGAATCTCACCCGGAGGGCAACCGGGAGCCAATGCAGCTCGCGGAGTAGAGGTGTTACATGGGAGTATCGGGAAACCCCCATCACAACTCGCGCGGCCACATTCTGCACCAGCTGAAGCCTCCGAGTGGTCCTCAAGGGCAGCCCCATGTAGAGAGCGTTGCAGTAGTCTAAACGGGAGGTCACGAGCGCATGAGTGACTGTGCGTAGGGCATCTTGGTCCAGATAGGGTCGCAACTGGCGCACCAGGCAAACCTGGGCAAAAGCCCCCCTGGTCACGGCTCCTATATGGTCTTCAAAATTGAGCTGGGAGTCAAGGAGGACACCCAAGTTGCGAACCCTATCAACGGGGGGGGGGGGGTAACACCTCACCCGCCATCATTAAAGGTGGAATGGTCTGGTTAACCCGAGATGCCGATATGCACAGCCACTCAGTCTTGGCAGGATTGAGACGAAGCCTGTTTCTCCCCATCCAGACCTGGACCGCCTCCAGGCAACGGGACATCACGGCGAGGGCATCGCTGGGTGCTTGCCTCACTGGAGGTCTTTAAGAAAAGACTGGATAACCTCCGATCTGAAATGGTATAGGTATAAATGGTATAAATGGTTGAGCAGGGGGTTGGACTAGAAGACCTCCGTTAAAACAATGTTTTACTGAAGTCAAGATATGTTATGTTGATAACGTTCCCACAATCTATTAAGTGTCTTTTTTTAAAAAGTAAGATTCTGAGATTTAAATCTATTCAAAGTAAAGAAATATTCCCTACTGTGTTTCTGTCAGTTTGGACTTTCAATGTTTTCCCTTTGTGCTGATCTTCACAATGGCCTGTTGAAAAGCATACTCTCTTGTTACAGAAGATTGAACCAATATAGGAGTTGAATAGTTCTTTGTATCGCGGTTAGCATTTTAGTGTCTTAACTGATCAGCTCTTATGCTACTTAATTCCACTTCCTTTATTTTTGAACCTGTGTGGGAAAAATGTCTGTTTTTGTTGTTGTTTTTACCTTATCTTATGAGACATGGTTGTGAGAAATAAATTAGACTAGACTAGACTAGACTACACTAGACTAGACTAGACTAGACTAGATAAAGAAAAGAAAAGAAAAGAAAAGAAAAGAAAAGAAAAGAAAAGAAAAGAAAGGAAAGGAAAAGAAAAGAAAAGAAAAGAAAAGAAAAGAAAAGAAAAGAAAAGAAAAGAAAAGAAAATATGGATTGGACTAGACTAGACTAGACTAGACTAGACGAGACGAGAAGAGAAGAGAAGAGAAGAGAAGAGAAGAGAAGAGAAGAGAAGAGAAGAGAAGAGAAGAGAAGATAGAAGAGAGAATAGAATAGAATAGAATAGAATAGAATAGAATAGAATAGAATAGAATAGAATAGAATAGAATAGAATAGAATAGAATAGAATAGAATAGAATAGAATAGAATAGAATAGAATAGAATAGAATAGAACTGGAAGGGACCTTGGAGATCTTCTAGTCCAGCCCCCTGCTCAAGCAGGAGAATCTATACCATTTCAGACAAGTGACTGTCTAGTCCAGGGGTCAGCAACCTGAAACAGTGAAAGAGCCACTCGGAACCGGTTCCCTCACAAAAGGAAAAGCTGGGAGCCACAAAAAATGTGTGCACATGCGCATACATGCGTGCATGCACAGAACAGGGTTTGACTGAAGAGTGGAGCCAAGGCGAGATATGCACCTACCCTGCATATTTGAATTGATTGGTTGAACTTTTTTAGTCCCACTTTTTTTTTTTTTGGACTGCACATGGCAGAGGACTGGGAGCCACATGCGGCTCCGGAGCCGCGGGTTGCAGACCTGTGGTCTAGTCTCTTCTTAAAAACCTCCAGTGACGGAGCACCCACAACCTCTGAAGGCTCTGTATCTGCTCACTGTTCATCATTTATTTATGATTTCTTTCTTTCTTGGACGTTCATCCCCACCTTTCTTGTTCTTTAATAACCTCCAGTGATGGAGCATTCACAGCTTCTGGAGGCAGGTTGTTCCACTGGTTAATTGTCCTCACTGTCAGAAAGTTTCTCCTTAGTTCCAGGTTGCTTCTCTCCTTGACTAGTTTCCAACCATTCTTTCTCATCCTTCCCTCTGGTGCTTTGGAGAATAACTTGACCCCCTCTTCTTCTTTGTGGCACCCCCTCAAATATTGGAACGCTTCTCTCATGTCGTCCCTGTTTTTTTTTCTTTAGACTAGCCAAACCCAAGTCCTGCCGCCGTTCTTCGTATGTTTTAGTCTCCAGGCCTTCGATCATCTTAGTTGCTCTTCTTTGCACTTTTTCCAAACTCTCAACATCTTTTTTGTGATATGGTGGCCAAAATTGGCTACAGTATTCCAGGTGTGGCCTTATTAGTGAATCACTGTTGTTTTGATTATGTGACCATGGAGATGGTGCACAGGTCGTAAGTGTGAGAATTGGTTGCAAGTCTCTCTTTTTCGGTGGCATTGTAACTTCAAACATCTTAGTTGCTCTTCTCTGAATTTTTTCCAAACTCTCAACGTCTTTTTTGTGATATGGTCACCAAAACTGGTTGCCGTATTCCAGGTGTGGCCTCACTAGGGTTTTATAAAGCGGTACCGATACCTCGCGTGATCTCGATTGTATTTCTCCGTTTGTAGCATCTTTCTGGCATGTTTACACCTCCTTGCTGTGTCTTTTTGGTCTGGCTTGAACTGTTTTTAAGTTTTCACTGAGCTTTTGAGCAAACGCGCCCTGGTGGGCCTAGGACCATTCGTCGGAATCAAGTCGCTACAGGACAACTCGCTGTGGGACAATTCAGCACCACATTCATCGTTTCATTCAGTGACTTTTATTATTGTGACCATGTTTTCGTCGCAATGTATTGTAAGTCCTGTATCTCTGCTTTGCCTTTCTCCCTTTTGTTACTATTGGCCACAGTTCTGTTGAAATTAATTGAACTTTTGCCTTGCTTGAATTGTCCCATGACAATTTGTCCCGTGTTAAGTTGGCAACGGTGAGTTGGCCGTGGCGAGTGGTCCCCATTCCCCTTGCTAGCTTCCTTCTGCAGTCTTCCATTTCTTCACCTATTTCCATTTCTTCACCGCCCGACCTTCGCTCCTTCCGACGCGATCTGAAGACTTATTTGTTCGAACAAGCCGGCCTGGCCTGATGGGGGATGGGTTTATTATTATTATTATTTATTATTATTTTATTACATTTATATACCGCCCTTTCCCGAAGGACTCAGGGCGGTTTACAGGGTGATTAAAAAAAACAAGATACAAAAGTTAAAAACAAATTAAAAAAAATTATATTTTAGGTTTTATTGTTATTTTAAATGTATTTTAATCTACTGTTTTAACTTGGGCATCTTGTTTAATTCTTTTTTAGTTTTTGTATTCCTGTACTTTTATATGTATTGCCCTGTTCACCGCCCTGAGTCCTTCGGGAGAAGGGCAGTATACAAATAAAATTATTACTATTACTATTATTATTATTATTACTATTATTATTATTACTTTTATTATTATTATTATTATTATTATTATTATTATTATTATTATTATTATTATTATTAAAACTGCTTGCAGTTGGGCTTTTTAATATGGAAATCTTGAGCTTCGTTTCTCCTTTAGTTTCCCAAGGCAAGGAATCCTATTTAATATCGCTCTAAGTTTCCTCCCCCAAAAAATCACTTTCCCCCCCCCAAACCCCGTTCCAATATCTGCGATCCACCATCTTCATTAACTCCCAAGTTAACGTTGCCAGCTCATGTTCTAGTAGTGACTCTCTGGTCTGATGTTGTAAATCTTTGTGCTCCTCTGTGAATAGTGTAGCTCCCGGTGCTTTCATGAAATATGAAAAATTTCCATCAGGCTCCTGCAAGAGTGTGCTATCAACATTGTTTTCGGGGTGGAGAGCATTGGAACACACAACTGCAGGGCTGTTCCTATCTTTTCCCTTCCTCCCTCTTTCCAATACCTATTTTTCCTTCCTTCCTCCCTCCCTCCCATACTTTCGCTTCCTTCCTTTCCCCCTCCCTCCCTCTCATCCACAAATTTTCTTTCCTTCTTCCCCCCCCATACCTTTCCCTCCCTCCCTTCCTTCCTCCCTCCCTCCCTCCCTCCCTCCCATACCTTCATTTAATTTAATTTAATTTAATTTAATTTATTGAGATTTCTATACCGCCCTTCTCCCAAAGGGACTCAGGGCAGTTCACAGGCCATAAATATAAATGACAATACAAAAATTAAAAGACAATTAAATCAATGCCCAAGTTAAAACAAGAATAATAAAACAAGCCTATAAAAACCCATGTACCCCCATCAGCCAGACCCGCTAGTTCAAATAAATGGGTCTTCAACCCGCGACAGAAGGATCGGAGGTCTGATGCCGTCCGGAGCTCAACCGGCAGTTGGTTCCATAACGCCGGAGCACCCACAGAGAAGGCCCTCCCCCTGGGGGCCACCAGTCGACATTCCTTGACAGGAGGCACCCTGAGGAGGCCCTCTCTGTGGGCGCGCACAGGGCGGAGGGGAGTCGACATTTCCTTCCTTCCCTCCCTCTCACCCACACATTTCCTTCCTTCCCTCCTTCCTTCCTTCCTTCCTTCCTTCCTTCCTTCCTTCCTTCCTTCCTCCCTCCCTCTCTTCCTTCGTCTCTCCCTTCCTTCCTTCCTCCCTCCCTCCCTCCCTCTCTTCTTTTGTCTCCCTTCCTTCCTTCCTTCCTTCCTTCCTTCCTTCCTTCCTTCCTTCCTTCCTTCCTTCCTTCTTTCCTTCCTTCCTTCCTCCCTCCCTCCCTCCCTCCCTCCCTCCCTCACCCTTTCTTCATTTCCTTCCTTCCTTTCCTTCCTCCCTCTCTCCCTCTCATACCTTCATTTCCTTCCTTCCTCCCTCCCTTCCTCCCATCCTCCCTTCCTGCCTGCCTCCCTCCCTCCCTCCCTGATTAACAGTGACCATTTAGGGATTCTCTCTTAGACTCTTGGGCCAAGCTTTTTCTTTTTTTGGCTGCCTTACATTCCTGTTGCGGTCTTTCCTTACTCAGTAGGAAGCAATCCTTCCGTTATTCTCCAGGGCCACTCGGAGGCTCTCTGGACAATTCCGCTGCAATCGGTCCCTCTTCCGGCGGTGGCCTCCTCATCCCTATGACCGAGCACAGCCCATCTCTGCAAAGGTGCATCTCCTCTGCTGCCTCCTCTTCCGTGTCTCATCCTTCTGCTAACTCTTCTTTGCTCGTATCCACAATATGTTCCTCATACATCTGTTCCTGTGGAGATGCCTGGGTTTTTAATTCTTTTATTTTTTTTAAAGGCACTTGCTTTTACCTTTGCATTCTAAATGCAGGTAGTTCTCGACTTACAACAGTTCATTTAGTGACCATTCAAAGTTACAACAGCACTGAAAAAAGGAGACTGTTTTTCACACTTAACGACCCCGTGATCACATGGTCAGAATTTGAATGCTTGGCAACTGATTCATATTTATGATGACAGATAGATAGACAGACAGACAGATTAGATAGATAGATAGATAGATAGATAGATAGATAGATAGATAGATAGATAGATAGATAGATAGATGATGGATAGATAAATAGATAGATAGATAGATAGATGATAGATAGATAGATAGATAAATGATAGATAGATAGATAGATAGATAGATAGATAGATAGATAGATAGATAGATAGATAGATAGATAGATGGATGGATGGATGGATGGATGGATGGATAGATAGATAGATAGATAGATAGATAGATAGATAGATGATGGATAGATAGATAGATAGATAGATAGATGATAGATAGATAGATAGATAGATAGATAGATAGATAGATAGATGATGGATAGATAGATAGATAGATAGATAGATAGATGATAGATAGATAGATAGATAGATAGATAGATAGATAGATAGATAGATGGATGGATGGATGGATAGATAGATAGATAGATAGATAGATAGATAGATAGATAGATGATGGATAGATAGATAGATAGATAGATAGATAGATGATAGATAGATAGATAGATAGATAGATAGATAGATAGATAGATAGATGATGGATAGATAGATAGATAGATAGATAGATGATAGATAGATAGATAGATAGATAGATAGATAGATAGATAGATGGATGGATAGATAGATAGATAGATAGATAGATAGATAGATAGATAGATAGATTAACCAATGGAACAAAACCTGCCTCCAGAGGTGGTGAATGCTCCAACACTGGAAGTTTTTAAGAAGAGACTGGACAGCCATTTGTCCAAAATGGTATAGGGTTTCCTGCCTGAGCAGGGGGTTGGACTAGATGACCTCCAATGTCCCTTCCAACATTATTATTATTATTATTATTATTATTATTATTATTATTATTATTATTATTATTATTATTATTATTATTATTATTATTATTATTGATAGATGATAGATAGATAGATAGATAGATAGATAGATAGATAGATAGATAGATAGAATGAATCATAGAGTCACCGAATCAAAGAATCATGGAATCCTAGAACCATAAAACCCTTGAGCCCTGGAATCATGGAATCACAGAGTCATGGAATCCTGGAAGCCTAGAACCTAAGAACCTTAGAATGATAGAATCATGGTGCTTGGAGGTCTTCAAACCCAACCTTTTGCCGAAGGAAGGAGTCCTTGTAGCATCCCAGACAAATAGCTGTCCAACCTCTCCTTAAGCCTCCAGCGATGGAGCACCCATCACTCCGGAACCCAAGCTGTCCCACTGATTAATTCTCTGTGTCAGAAAAATTCTTCCTTATTTCCAAGTTGGATCTCTCTTCAATGAACTCCTACCCGTTGTTTATTATCCTGCCCTCAAGTGCTTTGGAGGTGGAAACACACACCCCATCCTTCCAATCATTCTCCTTCTGCAAATTTCTCTCCGGAAGTGTCTTCTCCTTTGCCTGCCTGGCTATTTAATTAAGAAGCTAAGACATTTTTTTTAAAAAAAATAAATAAATTATTAAAACTGTGTGATGTGGCTACTCTTTAAAGCCTACCAGGACGTGTGGTGTGTTTTTCCCCCAGTCACACTTGATCTCCCCTTCCTGAGGAGATGGCTTAATAGAGAGCGAGCGGGGAGTGTTTAATTGTTAATGAATCGGGCTGCATTAAGATGGCTCTTAGGCTCCATTTTATTCACTATAATTAAGCGAACGGTCTGTGGCTGTGCAAAACCGTGCAGAAAAGGGACATTTCAATTCTCCCATCCCTGAGTCAGTGGCAACCCTGTTTATCCATTGTGCACTCTCCAATTTTTCAGGCGAATGGCAAGCGTTGGGAAACACTTACGATTAGACAAAAACCGCAAACGCATTCCAGGTCTTTTTAATTTGGAGTAATAGAGTGTAGTTTTTATTTATTTATTTATTTATTTATTTATTTATTTATTTATTTATTTATTTATTTATTTATTTATTTATTTATTTTTTATTTATTTATTTATTTATTTATTTATTTATTTATTTATTTATTTATTTATTTATTTATTTGCTGTAATATGATTTTATTTAGCGCAGGGTCCTTGGTGCGCTCTGAACTTGGTTGTTTTCTTGCAGACGTTTCGTGACCCAGCTAGGGAACTCCCTCAAGCTCGTATTTACAAACTCATTTGGTGTTTTGTCTTGGGTTTTATTTGGATCCCTTGTGTTCATTTTTTTTTTTTACAAATAGCGGTGGGGCCCTTGCCCCGAAGAATGTATTTATTTATTTATTTATTTTAAAAGGGCGAAGAAAGCCACACCTCCCACTTGACAGCTAGGGGCTGGATTGCTAGGAACAAAGCTGCCGTTGATATCTGATTTGCAAAGCAGTTCAGTGTTAAAATGCAAATTGAATGAGCCTACTAGTTTATATAGCTTTGGGGAGAAAATATACTGCTCAAAAAAATAAAAATAAAGGGAACACTTAAACAACGCAATGTACTTGTATTTAATAGTAGGATGTCTTATCTTGTGTTCCTTTTATTTAATTATTTTTGAGCAGTATATTTGTAGCTCAGGGTTGAAGTGGCCAGGTTTTTGGTGCTCTCTGAGCTTGGCAGGGTTTTGTTCTTGTTGTTGTTGTTGTTGTTGTTTAAAGGTTTCATTAACAAACTAGATAACATCGGTGCTAGAAGGGAGTGGGTTTGCATGGAGGAGGAGGAGAGGGGGAGGAGGAAGAGGAGGAGGAGGACAATTTGGGTCAATGTGCTTTGGAGCACAGGCTGACACCCCCCCCTTTTTGTGTGTGTGTGGCAGCCCATGAGATATCGCAACACTGTTATCATGTTGCCCCTGGTCCTTCTCTTCATTAAACTAAAGTAAAGGTAAAGGTTCCCCCCGCACATGCATGCTAGTCGTTTCCGACTCTAGGGGCCGGTGCTCATCTCTGTTTCAAAGCCGAAGAGCCAGCGCTTGTCCGAGGACATCTCCGTGGTCATGTGGCTGGCGTGACTAGACGCTAAAGGCGCACGAAACGCTGTTACCTTCCCACCGTAGTGGTCCCTATTTTCTACTTGCATTTTTACGTGCTTTCGAACTGCTAGGTTGGCAGAAGCTGGGACGAGTAACAGGCGCTCACTCTGCTACGCGGCACTCGGGATTCGACCCGCCAAACTGCTGACCTTCTGATCAACAAGCTCAGTGCCCTAACCCACTGAGCCACCGCGTGAAACTAGACATACCCAATTCCAGCAAGCATTCAAGCATCCCTTCTTCTTTGGTTTAATAGTAAGCACTCCCGTCTATAAAATCCAGACTACCTAAGGAAGGGGATCATGGCTGCTCTGGAAATGTCACATCCGCTTTCCCTGTTAGTGTTGCACAAGGAGGTGAAAGTATGCCACGGGTGGGTTCCTGACATGCACACGGAGCGAGTCAGGCGTGAAGGAACAGGGATCAGTCAGGACTAGAACTCCGTCGGAAGATCATTGTTCCCTCGCCTTAACCTTCTGTTCCTGCAAGGGCCTGATGGAAGGAGATGAGGCCTGAGTTTTGAAGGAGATAGCCCAGTGGTGGGATTCAAATAGGGGAACAACCGGTTCTCTGTGTGGGGATGCCGCTTCCAGAAGTCCGTTCTGGGCCTGGGCAAACCAAAAATTAGCTACCAATGCTGCCGAACTGGTGCGAACTGGCTGGATCCCACCATTGAGATCGCCTACTGGTTAGGGATGGAAGGAAGAAAAGACTACCAGCAGAGGAGAAAGAAGAAGCTAACTATGTCAAGTTAAAGAGAAAGAAGAAAGAAGAAAGTCTTCAGCACGGTCCAGTCCAGACAGGGGATTTTAATATCTATCCTGGCATTAGTTATGCATAGTTAGAGGAGGGATGGAAATCTAAGGCATATCTCTTATCATATTTACCATATCTCTACAAAGGGAAGGGACGCGGTGGCTCAGTGGGTTAGGACGCTGAGCTTGTCGATCAGAAGGTCGGCAGTTTGGTGTGTCGAATCCCGAGTGCCGCGTAGCAGAGTGAGCGCCTGTTATGCGTACCAGCTTCTGCCCACCTAGCAGTTCGAAAGCATGTAAAAATGCAAGTAGGAAAATAGGGACCACTACGGTGGGAAGGTAACAGCGTTCCCTGCGCCTTTGGCGTCTAGTCATGCCGGCCACATGACCACGGAGACGTCCTCGGACAAGCGCTGGCTCTTCGGCTTTGAAACGGAGATGAGCACCGGGCCCTAGAGTTGGAAACGACTAGCATGCATGTGCAGGGGAACCTTTACCTTTACCTTACTACAAAGGGAAGAGAATATTTGTAGCTCAGGATTGAACTGGGGGCTCCTTGGCGGTCTCTGAGCTTAGTTCTTTGCTTGCAGATACTTCATTACCCAACTAGGTAACGTCATCAGTACTAGAAGGGAGGGGAAGTTGCAGAGAGGAGGAGGGGGGGACTGTGGGGGTGTTTTCTGAGCTTGTTTGTTTTCTTGCAGATACTTCATTACCCAACTAGGTAACAACATCAGTAGTAGAAGGGAATGGGGTCTGTAGAGAGGGAGAGGAGGAGGAGGAGGAGGAGGAGGAGGAGGAGGAGGAGGAGGAGGAGGAGGAGGAGGAGGAGGAGGACGACGACGACTGTGGGGTCCTTGGTGTTCTCTGAGCTTTGCTTGCAGATACTTCATTACCGAACTAGGTAATGTCATCAGTACTAGAAGGGAATGAGGTCTGTAGATGAAACTGAATAATGAAACAATGAAATTGAATTGTTCAATTCTCCCACAGCAAGTTGGCCATGGTGAGTTGACCACAGTGAATTGGCCATGGCGAAGTGGCCACGACGAGTGTTCCCATTCCAAAGTTCTCTTAACAAATGTTTAGCTTAGCCACGGAAAATTTGAGGCTCAGTTGTGTTGTAAGTCGCAGAATACCTATATTTTACGTTACACCACTCTCAATAAGATTTACCTATCAAAGAAATACATCCAAAGAGATTCTACCTGCAGAAACTCACCGATAAATCATGGTTTCTGTCGGGGGTTCCAAGATTTTGTACATTACTCTAAAATGTTTGCATTCAAACTCCTATTGAAGCCTGTGTAATTCATGTGTCCTCGTCTGTGCTTTATTGCCAGGGATTTGATATTAATCTTGGAAATAGACTAATTTTTTCTAAAAATATATATGACGTTCTCTTAGTACATGGACACATTCAGCTGAAGAAGGAATACTTGCATGTAGCCAGCCACAAATAACCTCCTGCTGGACGAAATTTTCCCAATATCTAAAAGAAAATAAATCAACCCCAGGAAGATTCAGGATTCAAGATTCTAAAGCAGCAAAAGTACGATATTCAAATTAAGGGAGAGGAGAGAAAAAATCAAGCCATTTAAATAATCTAGTCCTTGAGTTATGATGGGTTGCTTGGTGGCCATTTTGAAGTTACTACAGACTTTCCCAAGGCTGTCTACGACCCAGTTTCAAAATTCTCACGGCTTCCTTTCCATTGCAAGATTGTGTTTATGCCACGGTCACGTGACTGCGAATAATGGTGGTGGTGGTGGTGGTGATGATGATGATGATGATGATGATGATGATGATGGAAGGGACCTTCGAGGTCTTTTAGTCCAACCCCCTGCTCAGGCAGGAAACTCTATAGTATAGTGTGGAATTCTCTGCCAAATAATTTTAAGTCAATGAAAGAATTTGAGATTGCTTTCCTTACTTTGTTTGGATCGTCTTATGCTTGTGAGCCGCTGTTTACAGCTTTGAATTAGATCAAATCTGACACCAGAAACAGACTAACAGATGACCTGAATGCTGCATGTGTTGCTCTCAAACGTACGAAGTATGAGCCAAGGTTAGACAAATTATCAGCATGCATACAACAGCAAAAATCACATTAATTGTTCAAAAACATGCCAAATGCAAACTTTTACCTTTCAGTAAAAAGTTGCTTGTACCATTGAAAACTCTGTTATTGTGTTTTTCTTTTAAGACCAAAGATGTTAATGTATGAAGGTTTATTTTCTTAACTAAAACGTCAGTATTCAGGTTAAGTTCCCATGTTGGCACTTTGTGATAAATAAGTGGATTTTGGGTTGCAGTTTGGGTACTCGGTCTCTAAAAGGTTCACCATCACTGCCCGATACCATTTCAGATAAATGTTTTATGAGATTTTTTTTTGCTAGAAACCAGCATTTAAAGGCATTCCTCGACTTATGACCATAACAACATTTCTGTGGTTAAGCGAGAGACTTGTGAAGTGGGTTTTGCCCCATTTTATCACCCTTCTTCCCACAGCAGTTAAGAGAATTTTTGCAATTTTTAAGTTAAAACACAGTTGTTAAACGAATCTGTCTCCCCATTGACTTTTGCTTGTCAGACAGTCGCAACAGCAGATCATAGGAGCCCTGGACACGGCAATCGTCATAAATAGGAGTCAATTGCTATGCATCTGAATTTTTAATCACATGACCCGGGGACGCTACAACCGTCATAAACATGAGTCAGTTGCCAAGTGTCCAAATTTTGATTACATCACCATGGAGATGCGGCAATGGTTGTAAGTGTGAAAAATGGTCATAAGCCCCTTTTTTCAATGCCGTTGTAATTTTGAAAGGGTCACTAAATGAACAGTTGCACATCAAGGAATGCCTGTACTTACAATTTCTGGCAAAAAAATGTCCATTGGGTATCATAGATTTTTTTAATAACCACAAAGTTCGCTTAATGGCAGTGACTTTCGCTTAAGAGAAACGTTATAAAATCAGGGTGACTTGCTGAACGGCAAGTTGTAATTTGAGGCTCAGTCACGGTCACAAGTCAAGGACTTCCTGTAGTTTGTATCAAACATTGGTCAACAGAGGTTCCCTCACGAGCGTCTCCACGTTTCTATTTCCTCTCTTTTTCAGAATACAGAAAAAGTGCTCGTCCCTTCGGTCACGTTGATCGTTGGCTGTGGGGTGTCTTCCTTGACCCTCCTTCTCCTGATCATCATTTATATCTCGGTCTGGAGGTAAGACTTGGACTCCTCAGCGTCGTGTATCTCAACTTCCTTTCCTCTTTGGAAAAAGTTTGCAGGGGCTGCTGAAAATTAAGCCGTAGCTTAATCACTACTGCGGTGGTAGCCATCAAGCCAAGCTAGAAAGCAACAGATCCATAGCCTGGTCCATCACAAGTAGATGTCCTTCAACCTACTAAAGCTGGGTCTTGGGTCTACCAGCTGCTGGACCAGGGGTCCCCAACCTGTGGGCCACCAGGCCGTGCGAGTGGCTGGCCAGTGCAGTGTGTGTGGCCAAGTGTGCACAGTCCCACTTGGGCAAGTGTTACAAGTGTCACTTGCCCCCCTCATGAGAGTCACCATGAGGGTCATGGGCGTTTGCAGCCCCACTCGCACAATGCTCAGGGCCCGTTGCTTGAGCGATGGGTGTTCATGCACACACATACATGTGCTCATGCATTTACCCCCCCCGCCACACACACACACACACAGACACACACACAAAAAAAAACATGTCTTCATTCCACACTCCAACCTGCTCCGGGCCACCAATCCCAAAAGGTTGGGGGACTCTATGCTAGACCTTAGCAGTGAAAAATCAATGGAAAACTAGAAAGAAATTGAGCAGTTCCCAAATTCATCATATCCTCGTCTCTGTATTTAGACACTTAAAAAAATATATGAACAGAGCTTTTTTGGGGGGTGGGGTGCTCTGCATGTTGACTGGAGAATTCCAGGACTTGAAGTCTACACATCCAGAAGTTGCTAAAGTTGAGAAACACTGTGCTAGATTATGCAATTCTACTGTGGGGGAAAAAATGTTTCATTTTTACCACCGGTAAAAGATTGCTGGCGGATAACACCCAGGGAGAGGGCCTTCTCTGTGGGCGCACCTGCCCTTTGGAACCAGCTGCCCGTAGAGCTTAGGACTGCCCCTGACCTTCGATCATTCCGCCGGGACCTGAAGACTTGGCTCTTTGAGCTTTCTGGCCTAGACTGAGAGTATTAATTGGGGTTTTAATTGGATTTTAATTGGGGTTTTATATTTATTCAAGGTTTAAATGTAATCATTTTAACTGTTCTTAATTTTTGTAATTGTTGTATTGTTATTTTAAAAAACCTTCTGAACCGCCCTGAGTCCTACGGGAGAAGGGCGGTAGATAAGTCTAATAAAGATAATAAAGATAAAGATTTTTGAAGGATAGCTCAGAAATATCCTATGGCTCAGCATATTGTGGCATTTAATTGCTCCTTGCAGAAGAGCTGGCCCTTTGCATCCATTTAGAGAATCGTTCAGGCCACTTGGAGGTTTACCTGTGTCCTCAAGGTCACCTGAGCGGTGCAAATGGGTGGGGAGCCTTCTTGGCTGCTGGATGTTTTCTGCCCTGGGTCCAGTGGTGGGATTCATCCGGTTTGCACCACTTCGGCAGAACCGGTAGCTAATTTTTTTGTAGCCCAGGCCCAGAACGGACTTCCGGAAGCGACATCCATGCAGAGAACTGGTTGTTCACATATCTGAATCCCACCACTGGGTGAAGGTGACAGCTAATGCAGATCCAGATTTTTTTTCTTTTTTCTTTTTGTTAAATATTTTATTAGAATTTTTTAACATAACATAAATCATTCAGTAATTTGTAAACAGAATGTTGTCTGGGAAACATTTATAAGACAGTCCTTAACATTGATTTCTATGATCTATATTCCATATGTTAATTTCATTTGATTTCCCCTTTCCCCAAAGTATCTTTCTTTGCAAAACATTAGATTAAAACAATTCTCATTATTTTAATTAACAACAGTTAAGTATATAGTTTCAATAATCCTATTTGTCATTTAGAATTTTTTTTTTCATTAGATGTCTACCTCATCTACCTCCACAGCATCTCAATGGCATCCCTAGGACTTCCTCCCAGCAAATCCTTGGAGTTAGGTTAAATGGAGAAATGAGGTTATCTCAAAGTTCCGAGGTTGGATTCCTGATCCTAATCTAGTGTCCTAACCACCACACCACACTGCCTGTCCTATTGAAAGTCCAAATCTGACACGCTTTCCTCTCCTTCTGCTTCCTTGTTCCCTTACTGCAGGTATATCCGCTCCGAACGTTCGGTCATCCTGATCAATTTCTGCCTTTCCATTGTATCTTCCAACGCTCTTATCCTGATTGGGCAAACTCAAACCCGGAACAAGGTAACTCTAACCCTGCTCCCATCTGGAATTAAAACCTTCAAGGCCAGCTCTTTGACTTTCCTTCTGCTAATGATTTTGGGGTCCGAAACTAGGACGCAGAAAGACGTACGTCATCCATGTCTTCATCGGATAATGTCGGGGGCACGCTTATAGCTTTGTCTCCATCCTGACACGCCTGCATGCATCCACACAAAGGCATCCAAGAAGATGCTTTTGAGTCGTCCTTTCGAAAGTGCTGCCTTGAAGCAGCAAGCAAGGGGAGGACTGATCTGTCAAGTTGAATGAATCTGATCTCTCTCCTTGCGGAGGAGAAAATGACCTAAATGGTATTCGCCAGGAAGCAAATATCTCAGTTAGCCTATGAGATACGTAAAAGATATATAAGAGGTATTAGGACAAATAAAAGACACTATATTAAGATACGTCTACACTAAGTTCTTGAGGAAGACTGGATAGTTGGACAAAAATGCCAAATCTGGCATTAATTAAATTATATAAGAGATACCGTGTTTTTCCTGAAAATAGGACCTATCCCAAAAATAAACCCTAGCCCGATACATATGTATGTATGTATGTATGTTAGGGATGCAGTGGCTCAGTGGATTAGGATGCTGAGCTTGTCGATCAGATGGTCGGCAGTTTGGCAGGTCAAATCCCGAGTGCCGTGTAGCAGAGTGAGCACCTGTTACTCGTCCCAGCTTCTGCCAACCTAGCAGTTCGAAAGCACGTAAAAATGCAAGTAGAAAAATAGGGACCGCTACGGTGGGAAGGTAACAGCGTTCCGTGCGCCTTTGGCGTCTAGTCATGCCGGCCACATGACCACAGAGACGTCCTCGGACAAGCGCTGGCTCTTTGGCTTTGAAACGGAGATGAGCACCAGCCCCTAGAGTCAGAAACGACTAGCACGCATGTGTGGGGGAACCTTTACCTTTAAGATATATAATGAGATATGAAGAGATATAAGAGGTATTAAGACATATAAGAGACCATACATACATACATACATACATACATACATACATACATACTCCAATGTTACACCTCTGCTCCATGAGTTGCATTGGTTACCAGTTGTCTTCCGGGTACTGGTAATGGTGTTTAAGGCCCTGCATGGCATGGGTCCAGAGTACCTTAGGGAGCACCTGCTGCCGGCATCAACTTCCCTCCGTCCAGTGCGCTCCCACAGAGAGGGCCTCCTCAGGGTGCCTCCGGTCAGAGAATGTCGATTGGTGGCCCCCAGGGGGAGATCCTTCTCTGTGGGCGCCCCAGAACTATGGAATCGGCTGCCGGTTGAGCTCCGGATGGCGCCCGACCTCCGCTCCTTCCGATGCGATCTGAAGACACTCTTATTTGAACAAGCCGGCCTGGCCTGATGGGGGATGGGTTGGGTTTTTATTGTCATTTTTAATATATGTATTTACTGTTTTTAGTTGGGCATATGTTTAATTTTCTTTTAACTTTTGTATTTTTGTATTTTTTATATATCTGCCCTGTTCACCGCCCTGAGTCCTTCGGGAGAAGGGTGGTATATAAATAAAATTATTATTATTATTATTATTATTATTATTATTATTATTATTATTATTATTATTATTATTATTATTATTATTATTATTATTATTATTATTACATACACACACACCCAGAGACACCCAGAGACACCCAGAGACATGCGCGCGCGCGCACACACACACACACATATGTAATTTTTTTTGGATTGCTAACAAAGAAATAAAGGGACCTAGCAAGGTATTCTAAATACTTAACAAACACTTAACACACATATATATATATACACAGTACATGCTCTATGTATGCACTGTATGCATGTATATAAGTATGTATGTATTGTCACTTCTATGTCTTAATATCTCCATTATCTATAAAATGATAATAAAAGATGCTGAGGCCCAAGGAAGAATGCAGAGAAAAGCAACAGAGATGATTTGTTGATTAAGCAGTATGATGAGCAGTTAAAGGAACTAGACATGCTTACCTAACAAAGAGAAGGATTTGTGGAGACAGGATAGCATCTTCTGATATTTGATGGGCTGTCACAGGGAAGAGGGGAACCTGAGAGTAGGACAAGGAGAAATGAGTGGAAGCTTCTCAGACGGAGATCTAACTTGGAACTAAGGACGAATTTCCTGATTGTGGAAAATCAGTGGAAAAGCTTGCCTCCTGGAGTTGCATGGCCTCCATCACTGGAGGCTTTCAAGGAAAGCTTGGACAATCACTTGTCTGGGATGGTTTAAGAACCCCTGCCTTGGACAGGGGGCGGGTTGGGCTAGATGAAAAAAAAGGATCTGCTTTTCCCCCAACCTTTTTCTGCCAATCCTGAAGGCAACTGATGACCTTGAGTAAACTTTAGTTCATATACACTGAGTTGGGGAAAATGATAGCGTTGGCAGAGTCTATAGATTCAGGGGGTCTTTTCAAGCACTTTGGAGGAGGAGGAGGAGGAGGAGGAGGAGGAGGAGGAGGAGGAGGAGGAGGAGGAGGAGGAGGAGGAGAACTGTGCAGTCCCTGGTCCTTTCAGGACTTGGTGATTTTCTTGCATACATTTCATTACCCAACTAAGTAACATCATCAGTACTAGAAGGGAGTGGGGTTTGTGGAGAGGAGGAGGAGGAGGAGGAGGAGGAGGAGGAGGAGGAGGAGGAGGAGGAGGAGGAGGAGGAGAACTGTGGGGTCCCTGGTCCTCTCTGGGCTTGGTGGTTTTCTTGCAGACGTTTCATTACCCAACTAGGTAACATCATCAATGCAGTGATGTTACTTATACGCAAATGATGATAACTGATGATAACTTTTTTGTCACTTTGAATGTACACCAATCGGCATACATCAAAATGAAATTTTGTTGCATACAGCTCTCAAAGGGTCACCACCTCCGATATATACTCCTTGTTCGGGGCCCGCTCAAATTTCACATTGTCCATTTTAGTCTCTAGGGAGTGAACGATGGCAAATAGGACAGATGGAAATGGGGCTCCATGTGGATTAGCCCTCAAGTTAGCTTGTATTCTTTCCTTTTTCTGATCCTGACTCTTCCACCTTTTCCTTAAAGAGGCCTTGCTTCTTTTCACCCCTGGAGCACACTGCCACCGCCACCAACTCCTCCGAAAGCCTCTCTCTCTTCCTCTGGGCCTGCCGACAGCCTCATCCAGTTCCTTCGCTCCATAAGCTCCAGGTCCTCTCCTCCTCTGCCTCCCCTGGAAACAGCCCTGATTTGCAATACAATCCATCACTGGGCCAGCAGTCAGATCTTGCTGCTGGTAGAACAAACTCAAACAGCGCCAACGACTTTTAACGGTCTCACCAGCAGTTCCAAAACAACTAGAAACTCGCCAGGCCAGTGAAGATTGTCGGTCGTATGTCGTATGTTACCTTAGTTCCACCATGTTGCTCAAACACATTAAAATCTTCCTGATCATGTGGCCTATAGCCCTTACTATCCCTCCCAAAACTATTCAAGAGCCAATGCAGCCACAGCCATTCCAGGCGCCGCCATCTTAGAACTGGTCTTCATAAGATTTAGTTTCCAGCAACTTCCTATTCAATCTTCCAGATTACTGGTGTGTTTCTTCAACTGTCTCCCTGAGCATTGGAGCCATTATTTCATATGCAATCTGATCTGGACATTCCCCTTCCTTTCACAAAATATGAGTTTGCATTTCATTTTTAGCAGCAACAAATTGCAAATGCTTGGTTCATTAATAAGAGAGCTAATTAACACTCACACGTCTGCCACCCAGCCAGAGTTTTCCTGTTCTGTTCAATTTGAATAGTCAGTCTATCCCTCTCAGCATCACTTCCACAAAAACAGATAATTCATGCAAGAATTTTCTCATTAAGAGAACCTCTATGACACATCTTTTTTTTTAATCAGCATCTGGCAGTCAAAGATAACGACACATTAAATTTCCCAGCGTTGTTTCTCATCTTTTAAATGTTGAACACTTAGATCATTCCATTTTGCTTCTACATTTGAGGTGAATATGTCTGCCTATAAACTGTACTGCAGTTCTTTAAAATGCTACTATTCTTTTTTAAAGAAAAAAAATTCTGACAAACTTTTTTTGAAACGGATACTCGTAATTTCTGTAATATGTGCAACCGGGATGCCAGAATAGATAGGATATACGCTCTAAAACAGCCCTACCTACATATCCCATGAGGTCTGAGCAGATGTGTTTAAAGTTCTCCATAGGACCGAGAACCTAGGCAATTTTGTGGAGGAGGGTAACAAAATTCAATAGCCATTGTGAAAAGAATGTAATAAAAGTGGAAAATATGTAGAAGAAGGAGCCAAAATTCAGCTTCAGGGTAAAATCAGTATGAAAGTGTTATCGCTTCATTCATTCATTCAATCATTCATTCAATCAGTCAATGAATCAGGTTATAGGCCACCAACTTCAAATAATTTTGAGTGGCATACTTCTTTATCTCAATTTTTTTCATCTCTCTTTCTCTCTCTCTCTCTCTCTATTTTTATCTCCGTATGTCTCTATTTCTTTATTTCTGTCTCTCTTCATCTCTCTGTATGTCTGTTTCTCTCTCTATTAACTATATCTATCTCTTTATCTCCATCTCTCTTTTTATCTACCTCTATCCCTGCCTCTATCTATCTATCTGTCTGTCTGTCTGTCTGTCTGTCTGCCTGCCTGCCTGCCTGCCTGCTTGCCTGCCTGTCTGTCTGCCTGCCTGCCTGCCTGCCTACCTACCTACCTACCTACCTACCTACCTACCTACCTACCTACCTATCTATCTATCTATCTATCTATCTATCTATCTATCTATCTATCTATCTATCTATCTATCTATCTACTATGTCTGTCTGTCTATCTACTGTGTCTGTCTGTCTATCTATCTATCTATCTATCTATTTATCTATCTATCTATCTATCTATCTATCTATCTATCTATCTATCTATCTATCTATCTCAATCTCTTTATCTATCTCTGCCTCTGCATCTCTGTCTTTCTCTCTCTACTTTCTCTATCTGTATTTCTACCATCTCTATCTCTCTATCTCCTTATCTCTGTCCTTCTCTATCGCTATATTAAAAAAATACAACTGACCAGAAGAACATGCAAAGCCATCCCTTATTCCTCCCTGCCCCCTCCCCATGCCAGGCCACCAACCCGGAAAGATTGGAGAACGCTGTCCTAGGCCAGTGATGGCAAAGCTTTTGTGCATCTCAAAACTTCAGAATTTGCCTATTTTGAGTCTGCTGGCAAGTCACACACAAACACACAAACATACAAACACACACACACACACACCCCTACACCCCTACTGGACAAAAAGAGACCTCTCCAGTTCTCCTCTCCTCCAGACTCTGCTCTCTGGACCTTCTGGAAGTCATGTGAGAAGGCCCTACTCTTGTGAGCCTCTGGAGCTTCTAAAACTCATGCAAGATAGCTTTTTGTAGGCCTCAGAGGCTCTTTGCTTCTTCTTCTGCTGGTTGTGACTGGATATTTCTTTGCAGTCATCTGGTCTTTAGCACTCTTTCTAAGAGCCATTCAGGGCCCTTGATGGCTTATCTGTGCCTTCAGAGTCAGTTGAACCAGAGTGCAAACAATTGCCGAATCCTCTTGGAGCTGCTGAAAGGACTGTGTTGTAGACAGGAGACAACGCCTATCTAATTCTTTTAACAGTTTTTCTATTATTTTCCCTACAAAGTTCTTCATTATAAAGAAGGGTGAGAATTACCGCATCGTAAGAACACTCTAAAAATCCAGGACAACGGAAAACAGCCTTTACATCAGCCTTGATGACTTGTAGGTGTGTGGGTTTCTCTTCCTACAATTTTCAGCAAGGACAATGGGGCTGAGTCATTTTTAGAGTTGATGTTTCCACACCTAGATGGCTGTCAGGTTGAGGAACACTGATCAAGTTGCTAGAGTCCCTGGCTGGCTCTTGCTAAATGCAGAATCCAGTAACATCTGCGGCTAACGCTGGCTTAGATGCCACCAAAAGCATGGGGAGAAGAGACTTGTCCATGTATTGGCCCAAATAAAATGAGGGGAACATGTAGCCTGTCCTTGACCTGTCCATACTGAGGAATAAAATCGAGGGAAAAGACGTAACTGTAGCAATACAAGACTGTAAGCTCAGAACAATACAAGCCTGTTCTGATGTTCAACCCAAGACCCATCCTAGTCCAAGCTTACTGTGGTCAATCAGATGTTCTAGGGTGGAGATGGAGAACCTATCACATGCATGTCATAGGTGATGTGCCATGTCATTTTTATTGACACATCAGGCCTCTGGACCATCTGCAAGATGCACAAGAGAGGCCTGCTTACCTCTAGCAAATTTCTTCTTCTTCTTCTTCTTCTTCTTCTTCTTCTTCTTCTTCTTCTTCTTCTTCTTCTTCTTCTTCTTCTTCTTCTTCTTCTTCTTCCTCTCCTCCTCCTCCTCCTCCTCCTGGAAAAAACAGTCCAGTTGCCTTTTTTAAAAAGCCCCTTTGAGATAAGAGTCAACAGAATACAAGGACGGTTGGGCTTTGTTTGTGGCTACATAGAGATTCTAAGCTGATTCCTCTTTTGACTCTGCCCCCAGGTTCTGCCACTCCTTCCCCTACATCAACTGAATCTTAGAAATCTTAGAAAAAGTCTTTCTAGCTTGTCCTCTTTTCGCAGGCCAATGTGATCCCTCTTCATTATTCAACATTTATAGATAATGCTGCTTTATGGATAAAATAAATAAATAAATCTGATTTCTGTTAATCTGTGCCTGCACATCTTCTCCGTTTTTCCCAAACTCCATTAACAAAGGTGCACTTTCTATGTGCAGGTTCTGAATGACCCCCATCCTTCCATTTTCAAATCTCTTTGAAGATAAAAAGAGTGTAGAAAAAGAGACATATTGTTAATGTCAATCATGAGAAACTCGGCGGCGCACAGTGGGGTAGGGAGGTTCCCCCATACATGCTCTCAGCTACTAAATCATGTTTGGTCAAGCAGCATTATTGCCTGCTTCAGAGGACAGGAAAAAAGGTTTCCCTTCCACTAGCAGAAGCAAAAGCAGTGAGATAGGTTAGGAAATCTCATGAAATATAATAATAGGTGGAACATTTTTTCTCCTACCTAGAGGTTTATTCTTGACCCTTAGCAAATTTAAACCATGTAAATATTGCAAAATCCAGCATTTGTGGTAATTGTTCTAACTTTAAGGAAAAGCTTTATTATTAAAAAAAATCCATTGAAGATATTTGATGGGGAATAGTACGGTTTTACGAACGAGCGACAGAGTGAGAGAGCAGATGCTTGAAACGATTTGAATATTTCACTTCGGCAATCTTCTTTAACATTTAGGTCAAACGTTCAAAAAATGTGGCGTCTATAAATGTGTTTATATAGAATGCTAACACTAGGGTAGAGGTTTCATTAGTGGTTTCTTAGTTAAAGGGAGCTTAGTTAATTAGTTAAGGCTCTTACCACTTCTGTTGAGAAGGTAGACCATTTCTGAAAGCCAATACGTTGTCCTCCTTGAACCAGCAAATGTCACATGATTGTGGTGGTCATTAAAAACAAGCCAACCATGGTCACAAACACAGGGCTCCTAAGGAATAGAAAACCAGTTTTGTTAACCAGCCTTTGTTAAGGCACCAGGCTACAAAGTGGGACACCTTGAGTTCTAGTTCCGGCTTAGGCATGAAAGCCAGGTGGGTGACTTTGGGCCAACCACCAAGAGACAGTGAGTTCTAGTCCCACCTTAGCCATGAAAGTTGGCTGGGTGACTTTGGGCCAACCACCGAGAGACGGTGAGTTCTAGTCCCACCTTAGCCATGAAAGTCGGCTGGGTGACTTTGCGCCAACCACCGAGAGACGGTGAGTTCTAGTCCTACCTTAGCCATGAAAGTCGGCTGGGTGACTTTGCGCCAACCACCGAGAGATGGTGAGTTCTAGTCCCACCTTAGCCATGAAAGTCGGCTGGGTGACTTTGGGCCAATCACCGAGAGACGGTGAGTTCTAGTCCCACCTTAGCCATGAAAGTCGGCTGGGTGACTTTGCGCCAACCACCGAGAGACGGTGAGTTCTAGTCCCACCTTAGCCATGAAAGTCGGCTGGGTGACTTTGGGCCAATCACCGAGAGACGGTGAGTTCTAGTCCCACCTTAGCCATGAAAGTCGGCTGGGTGACTTTGGGCCAACCACCGAGAGACGGTGAGTTCTAGTCCCACCTTAGCCATGAAAGTCGGCTGGGTGACTTTGGGCCAACCACCGAGAGACGGTGAGTTCTAGTCCCACCTTAGCCATGAAAGTCGGCTGGGTGACTTTGGGCCAATCACCGAGAGATGGTGAGTTCTAGTCCCACCTTAGCCGTGAAAGTTGGCTGGGTGACTTTGGGCCAATCATCAAGAGACTCTGATTTCTAGTCCTGCCTTAGGCATGAAAGCCAGCTGGGTGTTATTGCACCAATAACTAGGAGATGGAGAGTTCCAGTCCCTTCATAGACATGAAAGGCAGCTGGGGCACTTTAGGCCAATTATCAGAAGACAGTGAATTCCGTTCCCACATTATGCATGAAAGCCATCTAGGTGACCTCAGACAATTCACTAGTCTCACTTTAGGCATAAAAGCTGGCTGGGTAACTTTGGGATAATGACTCTCAGCTCACCTCACCTCACCTGTTGTAGGGAAAATAGGGGAGAGAGGGAGGGAGGCATGCTGGATATATTTGTTGCCTTGGGTTATTTGCCAAAATAGTAAAGGTAAGATACAAACAAACAAGGAGATTTGCTGCCTGTAGAATCCTCCATGCAAGAAACCCAGAGTTCTTGATGTCTACGGCGATGTATCGCTTCTTTGTCATCTGAAACTGATGAGTTCAAAACTCAGAATTATAGAATTGTTCCCCGAATTCTTCTGCATAACTCAAGGTCTCCTGCCCACCCCCCCACCCCCCACCCCCAGTCTTAACCTGTAAGTCAAGACTGGGAGGCAGGAGACTTTTAGCCATTCAGAAGAATTTAGGGAACAATTCTATCATTCTGAGTTATTCTCCTCCTGCAAAACTGGAGCAGATGTAGTTCAACTTATTCTGTGCTCCTACTACTTCTGGTTAATTAATTAATCAGTGGGAGAGTAGTTTTGGGTGGTCCATCACTGGAGGTTTTTAAAAAAAAAGAGTCTGGAAAGCCATTTGTCCAGAATGGCATAGGGCAGGGGTAAGCAACCTTAGCTCTTTTACATCTTCTATCAATACGCATATCCAAAACTGTGAGTAACTTTAAGGAGATGGCCAGTGCTTTTTTTGTAAAAAAAAAAAAAGGTGCCAGAACTCACACGTGTCATACAACCCGCCTTGCCCTACCCTACAAGGTTCCATCCAAAAAAGGTGCCGGAACTCCGTTCTGAGCGTTCTATGAGAAAAAAAGCCCTGGAGATGGCTACCATCAATGCATGTATCCCAGGGGTAAGCAACCTTGGCTCTTTTATGACTCGTAGACTTCAACTCCCAGAATTCCTCAGCCAGCTATGCTGGCTCAGGAATTCTGGGAGTTGAAGTCCACGAGTCATCAAAGAGCCAAGGTTGCCTAACCCTGGCATAGGATCTCCTACTTGAGCAGGGGGTTGGACTAGAAGGCCTCCAATGTCACTTCCAGCTCTGTTATTCTGCTTCTTCTCTTGGTTTCCTCCAGCTTCTCTTTCTGCTGACCTCCCTCCCTTTTGCTCTCCTTCTCCAGGTGATCTGTACCTTGGTGGCTGCTTTCCTTCACTTTTTCTTCCTCTCCTCCTTCTGCTGGGTGCTAACAGAAGCTTGGCAATCCTACATGGCCGTGACGGGCAGGCTACGGAACCGCATCATTCGTAAACGTTTCCTGTGTCTTGGATGGGGTGAGCATCCCTCGCTCAAACGGCGGTGAAAGTTGCGATCTGTGTTCACGATGTAGCCTATGTACCAAAGGCAAATCAAAAGGCTAAGGCTGGCTTTAGACTTTGCAAAATGGAGGCTCTGCCAGGCATGAAGAATCCTGAAGATTCTTAAGTTGATCGATCTTCTTGATCTGTTGCTCAAGCCTATAGACAAGAATCGGGTCAACCGAAGTTCAATACAGGAGAGTCCTCACCTTACAACTAGAATTGAGCCCGAAAATTTCGGTTGCTAAGTGAGACATCTGTTAAGTGAGTTTTGTCCCATTTTACAATTTTTCCTGCCACTTGATTGTGAAATCAATCACTGATGTTCTTAAGTGAGTAACCCGGTTGTTAAGTGAATCTGGCTTTTCCCCATGGACTCCGCTTGTCAGAAGGTTGCAAAAGGGGATCAGATGACCTCGGGACACTGCGGCCGTCATATCTATGAGCCAGTTGTCAAATATCTGAATTTTGTTCACATAATCGTAGGGATGCTGCAATGCCCGTAAGTGTGAAAAATGATCATAAGTCCCTGTTTTCTGGGCTGTTGTAACTTTGAATGGTCACTAAATGAATGGTTTTAAGACTATTTGTACTAAATTGGTGCTAGATAAGCGTCGATAGAATTCAAGAAGGATTGGACTTAGACCGTTAGTTGAAATGTAACATAATGATTCTAGGCTAATGACTTGCTTAACTCTGCCCCCCCCCCGATTCCGTCTGCTCTTCTACTGCTGTCTCTGCCATCAAAAATATCAAGAATTAGCAATTCTTGAAGCTTTAAAGCAGTTAATCCCAAATTTGTCATATTGTGTCAATAGTTCATTAGATTGCTGGGTGGAAATCTTTCCTAACATCTTATACCAAATACTCATTTGGGATGTTTGCATATGCCGTAGTGTCTGATTTTTCTCTAGGCTGCATCAACAGAGGGACAGAATCAAGATCACATGAAGTGTTAGTCCCACTTTATAATGCCTTGGTAAGGCCACACTTGAAATACTGCATCCAGTTTTGATCATCATGACCCAAAAAAGATGTTGAGACTCCAGAAAGATAGCAGAGAAAAGCAACAAAGATGATTAGGGGACTGGAGGCTAAAACATAGAAGGAACGGTTGCAGGAATGTCTAGTTTAATGAAGAGAAGATCTGGGGTTAAATGAAAGCAGTCTTCCAATATCTCAGGGGCTGACCCAAAGAAGAGGGAGTCAAGCTATTCTCCAAAGCACCTGAAGGCAGGACAAGAAGCAACGGATGGAAACTAATCAAGAAGAGAACCAATCTAGAACTAAGAAGGAATTTTCTGACAGTGAGAACAATTAGCCAGTGGAACAACCTGCCTCCAGAAGCGGTGAATGCTCCAACACTGGAAGTTTTTAAGAAGAGACAGCCATTTGCCTAGAATGATATAGGACAGACATGCCAAACTCACAATGTCATGTGATGTCGCGCAACGTTTCGGAATGATTTTGTCATTGCCAGCAATGGGATGGGCATGGCTTCCGCATGACGCATCCAGCCCGTCGGCCGGCAGATTGACACCCCTGATATAGGATCTCCTGCTTGAGCGTGGGGGGGGTTGTTCTAGAAGACCTCCAAGGTCCCTTCAAACTCTGTTCTTCTTGAGAAGGCTAGGAAGCCAGAGATAGTGAAAACAAATAGCCCAGGGATAAGTGAATCAATCATTTAACTAAGAAGAAAATTGTAGACATTTTGAACATATTGGATACAAACATGTTTAGCCTTGAGAAGAAATTGCTAATTGGGATAGAATATCAACCCTTAAGTGGATGTCACAGGCTCTCTTTAGTGATGGATAAACATGGCTATAAGCTAATTCTAAGAACAGGAACCAGAAAACTGATAATTGGCAGTTACTGAGCAGATCACCATGGCACAGCTGAAGTTCTAGACAGATTTCAATTCATTCTCTTTTGAGGTGTACCTTCTTAGAAAATAAGACTTGGATTTCCTCTTGACTGTAGCCCCCATATGTTTTTATGGTGGACCAATATATATATTCACCATCTACCTTCCCATTCTTTCATTCAGCTAAGACTGATATGGAGAAATACGTATTTGGATATCTTAGAGGAGGAGGTGGTGGTTAAAGTGGGAAGGATGAAGTGGGAGAAGGATGGTTTTGAGGAGGGTCTAGAACAGGGGGTCTTCCAACTTGGCCCTTTTACGACTTGTGGACTTCAACTCCCAGAATTCCTCAGCCAGGCACGCTGGCTGAGGAATTCTGGGAGTTGAAGTCCACAAGTCGTAAAAGGGCCAAGTTGGAAGAACCCCCTGGTCTAGGACAACTCGCCATGAGTGACTCTGCACAGCCAACTCACCACAGGACAGCTCACTGCGGTCAACTCGCTGTGGGACAATTCAACACAGGATGAGTCAGGAGAGGGACAAGTGATCTTCTCATTTCGAGGACTTCTAACTTGAGAAGGTTGAAACCAAAAAGACAAAGGCTGCTGCAAAATCACTTGTCCCTCTCTTGAGCTATCCCGCATTGTATTGTCCAACGGGTAGTGGTGGGATTCAGCCAGTTCGCACCAGTTCGTCAGAACCGGTAGCTAATTTTTTTTGATGCCCAGGCCCAGAATGGACTTCCGGAAGCAGCATCCACACGGAGAACCGGTTGTTCACCTATTTGAATCCCACCACTGCCCACCGAGAGTTGTCCCACTGTGAGTTGACCGCAGTGAGTCAGCCGGGGTGAGTCAGCTGGAGAAAGTCAACTGGGACCAGTTGTCCCATTGCATCTTGAGGAAGACTCTTGTCAATAGTAAGATGCCCTCTTTTTAGACCTGATGGGGAGAGTGGATGTGGAGTGTTGGGATATGAAGGAGAGATACAGCCAAAAACAAATGGAGCAAAGTAGCAATTTGGTCTTGTTCTTCTCTTCTGGATCCAAGGACTGGTGACCAACATCTCATGGTTGATGCTGGTAAATTACGGGGCCATCTGCAATAAAACAATGATCATCCACAACCTTGGAGTGGCTGGATTGGTAGACCTATGTTATAGGTAGTCCTCGAACCTACGGCCACAACTGAGTCCAACATTTCTGTTGCTAAGCGAGACAGTTGTTCAAGGAATTTTGCCCTATTTTACGATTTTTCTCGCTACAGTCACTGCTGTTATTAATTTAGTAACATGGTTGTTAAGTGAATCTGGCCTCCACACTGACTTTGCTTGTCAGAAGGTCGCAAAAGGGGATCACATGATTCCGGGACACTGCACCAGGCTACAAAGTGAGAGATCTTGAGTTCTAGTCCCGGCTTAGGCATGTAGGCCGGTTGAGTGACTTTGGGCCAATCAACGAGACCACATCTCTTCCTCAGGATTCCAGCTCTTAAACAAGCATTATTTCCCAATTATTGTTTATCTAACTAAAACTGGAGTAGGGTTTCAGTTCAACAAAAAGGCCATAGATCCACTTGGCCAAGCTTTTTTCTAAATGATTCAGATGTTACTCCTTCCAAGCAGCTCCTCTATTCCCTCAATTCAGATAGTCCTCAACTTAAACTATTCATTTAGTGACTGTTCGAAGTTACAGCGTCATGGTGTTCTGTACCAGCCTGCTACCGGCCCTGCAGAAAAGGCAGGGACAACCCCTTTTACAAGAAGGCAAAAGGCTGGAATTAACGCCTGCCAAAAACAAATAGAACAAGACACAAACCAAGAAACAGGAGCTTTTCAAGCGGTTGCCTTCAGCAAACCAGCCCACGCATTCCCCCTTAAATACAGTTCAGGGCATGGCTTCTCTCTGCCTCCTTCCGAGGAGCCCCATTGCCTTCCTCTGTTTACTCCTGATTGACTGCCTCCTGCGTCGGGCGTCCTTGAACAGGGCCAGCTGTGGGTCATCTTCATCCACGCTGTCAGGCTCACACAGCTGGGTCTGCATCGTGACCAGGTGAGAGGGGCCTGGCTGAGGGCTCTCATCAGCAAGCTCTCCAACCCCTCAGCAACCTCTCCAACACCCCCCTCCTCCTCCTCTGAATCGTCCGACCCAACTGCCGAATCCACAGGCTGACCCTGAATCACAAGACATGGAAAAAAGTGACCTATGACCATGTTTCACACTTATGACCATTGCAGCATCACCACATTTAATGTGAAGACAATTCACATGCTTGACAACTGTCAGACAGTTGCACTGTCCCCAGAGTCATGTGACCTGTTTTTGTGACTTTCCGACAAGCAAAATCAATGGGGAAGCCAGATTCACTTAACAGCTGGGTCACTTCCTTAACAACTGCAGTGATCCATTTAACAATGGTGGCGAGAGAGATCGTAAAATGGGGCAGAATTCACTTACCAACCATCTCGCTTATCGAGAGACGTTTGGGGCTCAGTTGCGCCCGTAGGTCGAGAGTTATCTGTGTCTTCAGATATGAATATTAAAAATGTACACTGGTCCAAATCTTCGGGGCATTGAGCGTTTTTGGAGAAGATCTCTGGAGACCTTAGGCAAACTTCACAAGATCCGGGGATGCTGCCTTATTCTCCTGTGAGATTTTATAAGATGTTGATATTCCGTCACAAAACCACCAGGGAGGATTCGTTCTTTCCGTACGAGGTTTGAAGAGCTGGTGAGGTTTCAAGCAGTTTGTGCAAACGTGAACCGAGCTGGTGACTTGCCCTCCTAAAAAGGGAACATACAGCAGTCCTCCAATATCTGAGGGGTGTCAAAAAGAAGATGGCAGGGGGCAACCCCTTCTCCAAAGGAGTTGAAATCAGGAGAAGAAGCAACGGATGGACACTAAACAAGGAGAGAAGCAACCTGGAACTAAGGAACAGCTTGCCACCAGAAGTTGTGAATGCTCCAACCCTGGAGGTTTTCAAGAAGAGATTGGACAGCCATTTGACTGGGATAGTAGAGGCAGTGGTGGGACTCAGCCAGTTTGCACCAGTTCGGTAGCTACCATATTTTCTGGCATATAAGATGACTTTTTAACCCATGAAAATCATCTCAAAAGTTGGGGGCTCGTCTTATACGACCAGTCGTCTTATACTCGGAAAATACGGTAATTTTTTTGTTGCCCAGGCCCAGAGTGGACTTCCAGAAGTGACATCCACACAGAGAACCGGTTGTTCCCATATTTGAATCCCACCACTGGGCAAAAGGTCTCCTGCCTGCCTTTGCACGGGGTTGGACCAGAAGATCTCCAAGGTCCCTTACAACTCTGTTATTCTGTTACACTCTCCGGGATGTATGAAAGGATATGACAGTTTGCGTTGCTGATGATTGTTATGGTTTGAGGAGAATGTTTTGTCAGAAATGGGAAAATCCTTTCCACCTGCGGGGTGAAGTGGGACCATCGCAACGGATTTCCACATGTTCTGCTTGGTCTAAGGGAGAACCCAGCCAAATCAACGTTTTCCCTCTCTGGAGACTCTCACTGTTTACCGTTGCCTGGCTGTATTGAATGAAAGGATTGTAATTTATTTACTCTCAGTCTTACCTCATGTAATCCTGGCTTAATTGTCATTTAATATCCTTCAGAGCTCAGCCAGGAAGACAGCTGCCAGATTCACCTAGAGGCAGTTAATTCGCCTCTGGCCAAGATGCTTTTATTTAAAGTCTCATTGAACGACATGCTGATAAAGAGCTGGGCTTTGGCTAGGAAGAAAGTAAAGAGATCAGGCAGGAAAAATGGCAATTCTTAGAGCCGCAGAACCTGATTCTAAATAATTCTAAATAAGACTAGGCTAGAAATCGTGGGCGCTCCATCACTGGAAATTTTTCAAGAAGAACTGGACAATCACCTGTCTGAGATGTTGTAGGGCCTCCTTGAGCAGGGGGCTGGACTAGAAGACCTCCAGGGTCCCTTCTAGCTTTCTATTCTATTCTATTCTATTCTATTCTATTCTATTCTATATTTTCTATTCTATTCTATTCTATTCCATATTTTCTATTCTATTCTATTCTATTCTATTCTATTCTATTCTATTCTATTCTATTCTATTCTATTCTATTCTATTCTATTCTATTCTATTCTATTCTATTCTATTCCATATTCCATATTTTCTATTCTATTCTATTCTATTCTATTCTATTCTATTCTATTCTATTCCCTATCCTATCCTATCCTATATTTCTATTCTATTCTATTCTATTCTATTCTATTCTATTCTATTCTATTCTATTCTATTCTATTCTATTCTATTCTATTCTATTCTATTCTATTCTATTCTATTCTATTCTATTCCATTCCATTCCATTCCATTCCATATTTTCTATTCTATTCTATTCTATTCTATTCTATTCTATTCTATTCTATTCTATTCTATTCTATTCTATTCTATTCTATTCTATTCTATTCTATTCTATTCTATTCTATTCTATTCTATTCCATACCATATTTTCTCTTCTCTTCTCTTCTCTTCTCTTCTCTTCTCTTCTCTTCTCTTCTCTTCTCTTCTCTTCTCTTCTGCATACTAAGAAGGGGCAAAATGGATTTAGAAGACGAGACAGGAGGGAGAAACTCTTGTTCCTCAAGGCAATTTTTGTTTCTGCTTTAATAAATCTTGGTGCAACTATTTTTTTTTAAATTGTGTCTCACTGCATTTTAACTGATTCTCTCTAGGTCTCCCTGCCTTGGTGGTTGCTATCTCTGTGGGGTTTACTAAAGCCAAGGGCTACGGCACCGGGAACTAGTGAGTAAGCAATTCTTCCTTTCCCTTTTCTGTCCAGAAATAGGAGCAATTCAGCTTTGATATCAGGTAGCCTTGTCATTGAGGAATAATCGCTTAACCCCTAGCAAGTTTTCTCCACGTTGCATCTGGGGAGGAAAAACTCTTTGAGTTCCACCATTTTTCTTTGCCTGCGCTAAATTCTCTTCTCTTCTTCCTTGCCTAGCTGCTGGCTGTCTTTGGAGGGTGGTCTACTCTACGCCTTCGTGGGACCGGCCGCTGCTGTGGTTTTGGTATATGATTCCGCCCCCCCCCCACTTCTAAATATTCCCCCTCTACTGTCCTGCTTGAAGACCTTACAAAGCCTATGTTCTACCTAGGATCTTTGCTCTCAAGATGAACTAAGCCCCAGTGGAATGCAGAAGTCCTTAAACTAAGGCCCTTTTTTTAAAAAAAACAATCTGGGTTAATTCCGAAGGGAAAATGCCAAATTCATGGGTAAATTTGTAGGAAAAGTTGGATTGTTGTGTTCTATTTGGGGGTGGGTGGGTGTTGAAGAACAGAGAGAGAGCAGAGAAGATGATTAGGGGGCTGGAGGTTAAACCATATGGCGAAAGGTTGCAGGAACTGGGAACGTCTACTCTAAGAAAGAGAAGGACTAGGGATGACATGATGGCTGGGTTCCAATATCTGAAGAGTTTTCACAGAGAAGAGAGGGTCGACCTATTATCCAAGGCACCTGAGAAGAGGCAAAGAAATGGATGGAAACCTATCAAGGAGAGATCTAACCTAGAATTAAGGAGAAAATTCCTGACAACGAGATTCAATTAACCAGTGGAACGGCTGGCCTTCAGAAATTCTGGACGCTCCATCACTGGAGGTTTTTAAGAAGAGACTGGACAGCCATTTGTCTGAAATGGTATAGGTTCTCCTGCTTGAGCAGGGGGATGGACTAGAAGACCTCCAAGGTCCCTTCCAGCTCCGTTTTTCTGTGGTCAGTTTTAAAACCCATCGGGCCGGTCTGAGGGTTCTCCAACACTGGAGCTTTTTTTAAGAAGAGATTGGACAGCCGTTCGTCTAAAATGGCATAGGGTTTCCTGCTTGAGCAGAGGGTTGGACTAGAAGACCTCCATGGCCCTTTCCAACTCTGTCAATCTGTTATCTGAATTCACCCATCAGCAGTGAAAACTTTTTAAATCTCAGCAATCCCCATGATGAGAAGGAATAAACTTTTATTGATGGGATTTTTTTTTTAGAATTTAGAACAGTGTGGCTGATGGATACATGTTTTTTTTTTTGGGGGGGGGGTAATCAAGATATTTGTCATTAAGCCTCTCCCTTTTCAACCACAAATTGTAGCCCATCTCTAACTTTAATGCCAAGTGGGGCTAATTTATTTATTTATTTAAAACAAGGATGGTTGAAGGGAGCCACAGAAATCACCGACCAACCGTGATTTTTCAGTAATCCGAATTGAAACGCCCCATCGTTTTACATAAAACTAAATAAAACCGGGACAATTTATCCCTTTAAAGGAATGGCAGAAGCTAACGGTCCTAAAGGCTATTGCTTATGTTAATTAAGCAGAGCCTCCAGGGTCGGTGGCAATATACCTTTTAACTGCTGAAGCCAGAGAAGCATCAGTTGAAAAAAATTAAGCAAGGGGTGTAAAATGGCTATATTATTTCCCTGGACAGCAAAGGAAGAAATTGGCTGCAATTTTATTTCCCTGGGTAGACTTTGGTCATGGGTCCAACACCTATGTGAAGCTACAATCAGGCCAAGCTGGGAGGGTTTCAGCTCTCCTACCGCTAGTAAAATAAATGTAAATAAAAGCTATCAAGGTCTCTGGGGACTTCTTCTGAGCTTTCAGTGGCTCTTTCTAGGACAGGGGTGTGGCAATTCGAAGGCTTGTGGACTTCAACTCCCACAATTCCCCAGCCAGCCAATATGCAGATTATCAACAAGTATAGCTTGTTCATATTAGTAAATTAACCAGTTTTCTGGATTTTAGCATGAGTACCGATAACCTAAAATACTCAAACAGGCTGCCAATGCAGCCTAAACTAACCAAGATCAAAATGAAACCATGCATATGGTGGTGCAGTGGTTAGAATGCAGTATTGCAGGCTAACTCAACTGCTTGGTGCCAGGAGTTCGATCCTGACGGGCTCAAAAGTTGATTCAGCCTTCCATCCTACCGAGGTCGGTAAAATAAGAGCCCAGATTTTGGGTCCAGTGGTGGGATTCAGCCATTTTGCACCACTTCGGCAGAACCGGTAGCTAATGTTTTGTTGCACAGGCCCAGAATGGACTTCCAGAAATGGCATGCAGACAGAGACCTGGTTGTTCACCTATTTGAATCCCACCACTGGTTATAATCTGCATATTGACTGGCTGGGGAATTCTGGAATAGAATAGAATAGAATAGAATAGAATAGAATAGAATAGAATAGAATAGAATAGAATAGAATAGAATAGAATAGAATAGAATAGAATAGAATAGAATGGAATGGAATGGAATGGAATGGAATGGAATGGAATGGAATGGAATGGAATGGAAAATATGGAATAAATTATAATAGAATAGAATAGAATAAAATAGAATAGAATAGAATAGAATAGAATAGAATAGAATATATGGAATAGAATAGAATAGAATAGAATAGAATAGAATAGAATAGAATAGAATAGAATAGAATAGAATAGAATAGAATAGAATAGAATAGAATAGAATAGATGGAATAGAATAGAATAGAATAGAATAGAATAGAATAGAATAGAATAGAATAGAATAGAATAGAATAGAATAGAATAGAATAGAATAGAATAGAAAATATGGAATAGAATAGAATAGAATAGAATAGAATAGAATAGAATAGAATAGAATAGAATAGAAAATATGGAATAGAATAGAATAGAATAGAATAGAATAGAATAGAATAGAATAGAATATATGGAATAGAATAGAATAGAATAGAATAGAATAGAATAGAATAGAATAGAATAGAATAGAATAGAATAGAATGGAATGGAATGGAATGGAATGGAATGGAATGGAATGGAATGGAGTGGAGTGGAGTGGAATGGAGGGGAAGGGAAGGGAAGGGAAGGGAAGGGAAGGGAAGGGAAGGGAAGGGAAGGGAAGGGAAGGGAATAGAAAATATGGAATAGAATAGAATAGAATAGAATAGAATAGAATAGAATAGAATAGAATAGAATAGAATAGAATAGAATAGAATAGAATAGAATAGAATAGAATCTAGAAGGGGCCTTGGAGGTCTTCTACTCCAGCCCCCTGCTCAAGCAGGAGAACTTATACCATTCCAGACAAGTGGCTGTCCACAAGTTGAAGTCCACAAGTCTTGAAAGTTGCAAAGCTTGGACATCCCTGTTCTAGGACAGAGTGAAGTTAGCCAGATGCAAAAGGCCTCTCTTTATCCAAAAAAATACACCACACACAAACATACACACACAGTTTATCTGCCAATTCGTATTCTTTGGAACGCTCCTGGGGAAAAAAAAATGGTTGGCCTCCAACGTTTTCTGTCTCAGACCCCCAAACATTCATCGCACGAAACAATGCTGAGATTCAAAAATGGCTCAGGACAGTTGACCTTGCTAAAAACCCAGCTGGGACTCAAGCTGTCTTCTCCAGCAGAGCTAGGCTAGCAGATGGGGAAGATCTGGAGAACTTTAATGCAGGGGTCTTCAAACCTGGCCCTTGGATGACTTGTGGACTTCAACTCCCAGAATTCCTCAGCCAGGCAGGCCTGCCTGGCTGAGGAATTCTGGGAGTTGAAGTCCACAAGTCATCCAAGGGCCAGGTTTGAAGAACCGCCGGCGTTAATGGGTGCGTCAAACCTGATCAGGTGTCCAAGTCAACTTTTCTGTTGTTTCTCTTCCAACAGGTAAACATGGTTATTGGCATACTGGTGTTTAACAAACTTGTATCCAAAGATGGAATAACAGATAAGAAACTGAAGGAACGGGCAGGGTAGGCGTCCTAATCATCCTTCCTCTAAGAAATGCAAGCAATCTCTCTCTATATCTATCTTATCATGTAGATGTTTTGCAAAGTCACTCTCGATAACCAGGCAGGAATATTATGCCAAGAAAAAAATATATATATGGTGGGTTTGGGGAGAGAAAAAAAAAAGCTTCAACCAGCCCTCTGAGCATCTTCTTCTGACTTGTGGCATGGAAAGAGCATGGAGTGCCCAGTGTGATTTATTTAACTAGGCATCAATGCAACGGACACCTCTTCAGTTGCACTGAGCATCGAGACCATGAGACAGGGACAATGACTTGTCTTCTGGATGAAGATATTACGATGAGTCGCCCACATGTAAAGGGAAGGAAAATGATATCCTTCCATTTCTCTATTTAGAGGAAATAGACAAAGAATCTACGTTCAGCCTCGTTTCTGAGGAATGCTTGGCTTGTGTTCTTAGACATCACAGGGAGATCTGCCACCAGTCCAGCTTGGAAGTCTTCTAACACAGGGCTTTTCAGCCTTTTCACCCATTGTACCACTTTTAGGATATGACAACATCCGAGTACCACCAGTCGCCTAACAAGGTGTCAAAAACTTGATGACAAAAGAAAGGAAAAAAGTGATGAAGTACAGGTAGTCCTCGACTTACAACAGTTCGCTTAGCGACTGTTCAAAGTTACAATGGCACTGAAAAAAGTGCCCCCGAAGCCACAGCCGAGCAAGACACCTGCCTGCCCGCCTGGGGGCGCTCTTCCTCCTGTCCGAGGTTTTAATGGTTGTGAGCATTTCTGTTGAGGATTGGCAGCGGGGGTGGGGTGGGGGTGTTTGGTTTTTATTCCCCCCCCATCTGCTGGGTGATTGCAGCAGGTTTGGTCACTTCACATGACCCCGGGACACTCTGACCGTCATAAATATGAATCACTTCCTAAGCCTCTGAATGTAAATCACAAGACCCTGGAGATGCTGGAACATTCCAGCTGATCGGTGCTTCTTCTGGGCTCAGAAGCGCCAGGATCAGCGCCGAGCTCCAGCTGGATCCTGGTGCTGATCCTGGTTCTTCCGCTGAGCCCTGACATCCCTGCAGCTCCAGCCATCTCTCACTCAGGCTTGTGCGGTGCTGCCACCGGTTCAGCTCATTCCCCTCCCCAGCTACCACTTTTCTAGGATGGTCGCGTACCACCTGCCAGGTGCCAGTGTACCACAGGTGGTACCTGTACCACTGGTTGAAAAGCCCTTTTCTAACATACCAGAGCAATTTGGAAATAAACCTAGGCTTGGTTATCAGACATTTGCAGATACCGAACTTGTGTTATGCACATTAGAAAACAACAACGTTGCATTGCTTTTTTGACACAATCACCATTCAAACTGAGGCCCTTGTCATAACCTGTTACAAAGTTTGACTTTCCTTAGTCGTCGCTCGGCATCAAATTTGGTCTTTGGGGTGGGGGAGGGGTTGATCAAAAACATCCCAACGGAACTGCTTCAAGAGTCCTCGGGTGCGTCCAGCGCAGAGGTCTTCAAAGTTGGCCCTTTTTATGACTTGTGGACTTCAACTCCCAGAATTCCTCAGCTAGGCACGCTGGCTGAGGAATTCTGGGAATTGAAGTCCACAAGTCATAAAAGGGCCAAGTTTGAAGACCCCCTGCAGTAGAGTAAGCGTGTGTTGGAAATGTTAAAGAGAAGTTTTGTGGGTTGAGACCCAACTCCTTCCATCACATCACCATTTGAGAGGAAAAAAAGAGGGGGGGAGATTATGTTTTCTTCATAACAGGGATGGATTCACTTGTTCTTTCTGTTACAGAGAGTGGACCATGGTGAAAACATGGTGGGCTGTGGGTGTGTGGAGCCTATAAGTTGCTGTTGTGTGAGAAAATAAGTTCTGCTTCAAGAGTCCTCGGGTGCGTCTAGCGCAGAGGTCTTCAGACTTGGCCCTTTTTATGACTTGTGGACTTCAACTCCCAGAATTCCTCAGCTGAGGAATTCTGGGAGTTGAAGTCCACAAGTCATTAAAGGGCCAAGCTTGAAGACCCCTGCTTTAAAGCATGAAAATGCATCTTCAAAACTTCCCGAGGTCAACCAAGCCACCAGAGGCTTCTTCCCTGGAATCAACTCAAAATCTGGAAAGCTTCTTTGGAACGTGATTCAGTGAATCACTGGTGCTACTTAGGTCAGGTAGAGTCCATGTTTCTCGGAACGCTGTTGCAGCCTCTGCAACACACCCATGCCGCCATCTTAATATAAAGGTGCAAATCCCTTCCTATGAAACGGGGAGACGAGAGCAACAGGAACTGTTCTGTACCAGCCTGCTACCGGCCCTGCAGAAAAGGCAGGGACAACCCCTTTTACAAGAAGGCAAGAGGCTGGAACTAAGTCTTCCAAATTTATGGATACAAAAGCAAACAGAACAAGACACGAACCATGAAACAGGAGCTATTCAAGCGGTTGCCTTCAGCAAACCAGCCCTCCCACGCATTCCCCTTTTATACAGTTCAGGGCGTGGCTTCTCTCTGCCTCCTTCCGAGGTGCCCCATTGCCTTCCTCTGTTTACTCCTACTTGACTGCCTCCTGTGTCGGGCGTCCTTGAACAGGGCCAGCTGTGGGTCATCTTCATCCACGCTGTCAGGCTCACACAGCTGGGTCTCCGTGGTGACCAAGTGGGAGGGGCCTGGCTGAGGGCTCTCATCAGCAAGATCTTCAACCCCCTCAGCAAGGTCTTCAACACCCCCCTCCTCCTCCTCCTCTGAGTCATCCGACCCAAATGCCGAACCCACAGGCTGACCCTGAATCACAACAGGAACCAAGGCAGATTTGAATGTGCAGATTCAAAACTGGGGCTCATCCCATTGTTCCCAAAGGCGCCTAGCTCTGCCATCGTTTTATGGGCATTGCTGTGATATTAAAACTTGGCCAAAAACTTTAAATTAAATCCTGCTTTAGCTGGTTATCGACTGTGCTGAAGAGATGCTGGAAATGCAGAATCTTAGGAGAAAAGGGAGGGAGTTGGTTTTTTTTGTTTTTTTAATGGCTTCCCTTTGCGTTCATTTCTTGGCTCGCTTGTGAACCTGTTCCAAAGTTGTGCTTTTCAATGTGCAAACGAACTTGTGGGCGCGTAACCCGTGGAGAACATGGCGGTGTCCGATGGGGGGGGCAGGGGGTTAAGAGCTGTGTCATCGCTGGTCACGGAATTGGTGAATTGGGAAATTTTGGAAGCAAGCCGCCCAGAAGTGTAAACTAGGCATGTCCCAAAACACGATGCGCGGGTTGTTCCTCTTCTTATGACCACAGTTGAACCCAACATTTCGTTTGCCAAGTGGAGCGTTGGTTAAGTTTGGAGTTTGCCCCGCTTTACGACCTTTCCTGCCAACCGTTGTTAAGTGAATCTCGGCCGTTGTTTTTTTTTTCTTTTCGTTTTTGCTTTCTCAATTTTTTAAAACATTTTATTAGATTATAGAATAAAATGGAAAAATGCAAAAGTAAAGTGCAGGATACAGTGGGAGGGAAAAGGGAAAAGAAAGTGAGGGGGAGAAGGGAAAAAGAGAAAAAAAAGACATTTACTTCTGACATAATAATAATAATAATAATAATAATAATAATAATAATAATAATAATAATAATAATTTGAATTTGAATGTTCAATTGACTGAAGTTCATGTTTAATAATAATAATAATAATAATAATAATAATAATTTGAATTTGAATGTTCAATTGACTGAAGATCATGTATAATAATAATAATAATAATAATAATAATAATAATAATAAAAAAGCAAAAAAAGTCGAGGTTTTATGTTAACGCTTCATTCTACTGAAATAGAGGAAGGGTTTCCAGTCTGAGCAGGGGGTTGGACTAGAAGACCTTCAAGATCCCTTCCAACTCTATTATTATTGTTATTGCTATTGTTGTTGTTATATAATAATAACAGCAGCAGCAATAACAATAACAATAACGGAAGGGACCTTGGAGGTCTTCTAGTCCAACCCTCTGCTCAGGCAGGAGAACGTATGGAAACCCTTCCTCTATTTCAGTAGAATTTATTTATTTATTTTTATTTTAATCCCATTTATATCCCGCCCTTCTCCGAAGACTCAGGGCGGCTTACAAGCTTAGCAGTAGCCTTCATTCTATGTATATGCCTGCTTATTAGGGCTTTCACACACACCCCAAGCGGCATTATTACAAAGTCAGCTTAATTGCCCCCAACAATCTGGGTCCTCATTTTACCCACCTGGGAAGGACGGAAGGCTGAGTCAACCTTGAGCCTGGTGGGATGCGAACCTGCACTAATTGCAGGCAGCTGGTGTTACTTAAGGACGCATTAGCCCACTGCTCCACCAAGGCTCCACCAAGGCTCCACCAAGAATGAAGCGTTAACATCAAACCTCGACTTTTTTTAAACTTTTCCACAATAGTGTAAAACTAGCCATTTCTGTAACAATAAATCCATCTAATCAGTAGAACCACGAATCAAAGTTTCGTTTGAATGGCTGCTGTTGTTAAATGAGTTGGATCATTGTGAAGGAAATCTGGCTTTGCTTGTCAGAAGGTCGCAAAATGGGGATCGCATCACACACACACACACACACACACACACACACACACACACACACACACATGTCCCAGGACGCTGCCTCCGTCGTAAATACAAATCAATGGCCAGGCATGTGAATTCTGATCATGTGACC
>NW_028148452.1:17500-46284 GCF_947247035.1 Vipera ursinii | reverse complement strand
TTCTTTCTTTCTTTCTTTCTTTCCTTCCTTCCTTCCTTCCTTCCTTCCTTCCTTCTTTCCTTCCTTCCTTCTTTCCCTTCCTTCCTTCCTTCCTTCCTTCCTTCCTTCCTTCCTTCCTTCCTTCCTTCTCTCACTTCTTTCTCTTTACATTCCCTTCCTTCCTTCCTTCCTTGCAAGACTCCCTCTCTTAAAATCCTGGACCTTTTCCAAGATAAAAATTGTTAAATACCTGTACAGGTAAGTCCTCGATGTAACGATCACACCTGAATCCAAAATTTCTGCACCACAAGACAGTTGTTGAGTTTTGCTCCCTTTGACCGCCCTTCTTGTCAAAGTTGTTAAGCTGACTCACTGCAGCTGATAAGTTAGCAACGGCTGGCAGTTAAGTGAATCTCTCTTCCCCGTTGACTCTGCTGGTCAGAAGGTCGCAAAAGGGGATCAAATGACCTCTGGACACCGCAACCGTTGTAAATATGAGTCCGTTGTGAAGCGTCCGGATTTTAATCACGTGACCCTGGAGATATCTGCAACCCTCGTTAGTGTGAAAAACAGCCCCTTTTTTCAGCCCCTTTGCGATTTCGAGTTGTCACTAAGCGAATGGCTGTGAGTCGAGAGCTTACTGTACTGAGCATTCCAGCTTGGCTGCTGGCTTGTCTAGAATTAGAAGAACAGAGTGGGAAGGGACCTTCTGAGGTCATCTAGTCCAACCTCCCCTCCACACACACACACACACACATACAGTACACAAGCTGTGTCCATTGACAAGAAATGTAATGTGAACGCTGAGTCCCAAGGAGATTCCCGATTGCAAACAAATTAGTTTTCTCTTGTGTCTGCCACATTCTGCTAAGCTAGCTAGAGGGGTTATAACTAATCCTCCAGTTACGGCCGTTTTATTTTAGTGACCATTCACACACACACACATACACACAGAGAGAGACAGAGAGACAGACACACACAGACAGAGATGTGCATAAAAAAAATTAAGGATTTTGCAGCTCCAAATGGCCATATTCCAGGTGACTCCCATCTTCACAGAAATCTGCCTTGCCCCCCCATCGGCTCTCTGCCTCCTCCAGAAAATCCCCCATGGCCCCTCCCCCCCACCCCCAGGAAGACCCCAAAACCTTGGGGTTAGCTCTGCTCTTTCACCTACTTTCTCTCCATTTCCCTCCATTTCATGCCTGGAACATCTCCTTGCTTTCCTCCGCCATGCCATCTGATGACTCACGGATCTGTGCTTTGCTTGATTCTTCCTCCAAACCTGCGGTATGGTCCCAAAATGTCAAAGCTCTGCCCCTTTCTCAATTTGGGATGGTTTTGTTTTGTTTTGTTTTGCTCAAGTCTTCACTTGCTGGTTGTCCTGTCCTCCACAGACTTGGTCCTTCTTCTTAGAAGTTATCTACTAAATGTACATAGATGATATTTTTTCCTCTGCTCTTTCTATTTTTAAACCGGTTCCCGCTCCTCTTTTTGCATCAACTTCTAAAAGCCTTCTCAAAAACCTGTGTTCGTTCTGCCCTTGATTACATCTCTGTAACTCTTTTCGCTCCTCTCCTTCCTTCTGTCTCACCTCACCTCCTACGTCCTCTTCCCTTTCTCTCTTTCTCTATATCTTCATATCTAGCCCCGTCAAGGTAGAACTTCACATACTTGATTAATTCCAGCTCCCAACAAGCTGGCTGGGAAATTCTGGGAACTCAAATCCACAGGTCCTAAACTGGCCAAAGTTTCTTAAACAATTGCTGTAGGCAAATTTAATTCTGATCTCCATCTGTCCTTATCTAAGGAGACATCACCATTACACCTTTAGCCAGGGGTGGGATTCAAATAGGTGAACCACCGGTTCTCTGTCTGCATGCCATTTCTGGAAGTCCATTCTGGGCCTGGGCAACAAAAAATTAGCTACCGATTCTGCCGAAGTGGTGCGAACGGGCTGAATCCCACCACTGTATCTATATCTATCTATCTATCTATCTATCTATCTATCTATCTATCTATCCATCCATCTATCTATCATCTATCTATCTATCTATCTATCTATCTATCTATCTATCTATCTATCATCTATCTATCTATCTATCTATCTATCTATCTATCTATCATCTATCTATCTATCTATCTATCTATCTATCTATCTATCTATCTATCTATCATCTATCTATCTATCTATCTATCTATCTATCTATCTATCTATCTATCTATCTATCTATCTATCTATCTATCTAGTGGTGGCATTCAAATATCTGAACAACTGGTTCTCTGTGCAGATCCCTCATCCAGAAGTCCATTCTGGGTCTGGGCAACAAAAAATTGACTACCGGTTCTGTCAAACTGATGCGAACCAGCTGAATCCCACCACTGTATCTATATCTATCTATTTATCTATCTATCTATCTATCTATCTATCTGTCTGTCTGTCTGTCTGTCTGTCTGTCTGTCTGTCTGTCTGTCTTTCTGTCTGTCTGTCTGTCTGTCTGTCTGAATGTCTGTCTGTCTGTCTGTCTGTCTATCTATCTATCTATCTATCTATCTATCTATCTATCTATCTATCTATCATCTATCTATCTGTCTGTCTGTCTGTCTTTCTGTCTGTCTGTCTGTCTGTCTGTCTGTCTGTCTGAATGTCTGTCTGTCTGTCTGTCTGTCTGTCTGTCTGTCTGTCTATCTATCTATCTATCTATCTATCTATCTATCTATCTATCTATCTATCTATCTATCCCATTACTGCCTTTAGCATTTAGTGCTCTGTCACTGGAGGTTTTGAAGAAATGGCTGAAGAACCATTTGTCCAGTAAGGACTCCTGCCTTGGGCAGGGGATTGGACTAGAAGACCTCCAAGGTCCCTTCTATGATTATACTAATACACAAATAAAATCTACAAATAATCAAGGAGAGAACCAACCTAGAATTAAGGATCTGTGGAGATTCTCAGTCATCTGGGTCACGGTTGTCCCAAAGATGCTTTTTTTTTTTCAAAAGGCAAATGGACTTTCTTGCTTTTCTCTGAAGGAAGTTTCGCTTCTCATCCAAGAAGCTTCTTCAGCTCTGACCGGATGGTGGAGGAATGGAAGGATTTATTTTCCTTGCAGACAGCTGGTCATTTGCATCCTTTTAGAGGATCATTGAGGCCACTTGGAGGTTGATCAAAGTCCACATTCTGGACAGAGAGGACCGCGGGTTTGAAAGAGGGGTCAAAGAGGCCATCTGTGTCAAAACTGAACAGAGGTTGAGGGATATGGCTTCATCTATCTCCAGTCTACAACACAATCCTTTCAGCGGTTCCAAGGAGGCTCCACACCCATTTGCACCGTTCAGATGATGCTGAGGACACAGGTAAACCTCCGAGTGGCTTCAGCGACTCTCTAAAAGAAGGCAAATGACCAGCTGTCTGCGAGGAATATAAATCCTTCCCTTTGTTCTGTACCAGCCTACTACCAGCCCTGCAGATAAGGCAGGGACAACCCCTTTACAAGAAGGCAAGAGGCTGGAACTAAGCCTGCCAAATTTATGGACACAAAAGCAAACAGAGCAAAACAAGACACAAACCATGAAACAGGAGCTATTCAAGCGGTTGCCTTCAGCAAACCAGCCCTCCCACGCATTCCCCTTTTAAACAGTTCAGGGCGTGGCTTCTCTCTGCCTCCTTCCGAGGTGCCCCATTGCCTTCCTCTGTTTACTCCTGATTGACTGCCTCCTGCATCGGGCGTCCTTGAACAGGGCCAGCTGTGGGTCATCTTCATCCACACTGTCAGGCTCACACAGCTGGGTCTGCGTCGTGACCAGATGGGAGGGGCCTGGCTGAGGGCTCTCATCAGCAAGCTCTCCAACCCCCTCAGCAACCTCTCCAACACCCCCCTCCTCCTCCTCTGAATCGTCCGACCCAACTGCCGAATCCACAGGCTGACCCTGAATCACAACACCCTTCCCCACCATCCAGTCAGAGCTGAAGAAGCTTCTTGGATGAGAAGCAAAATGTTTTCCAAGAAAAAAACAAGAAAGTCCACTTGCCTTGTGAAAAAAGCGCCTTTGGGTCTAAGAACTAAGGAGAAATTTCCTGACAGAACAATTCATCCGTGGAACTGCTTGCCTCCAGAAGTTGTGGGTGCTCCAACTCTGGAAGTTTTTAAGAAGAGATTGGACAACGATTTGTCCTGCCTGAGCAGAGGCTTGGACAAGAAGACCTCCTAGATCCCTTCCAACTCTGTTATTCTGTATTCCATCTTTTGGGGCTTTCTGGATAGGCAACATTATTTCAGCAAAAGCAAATAAACCTTGCGGACCACTCACATTTGGGTGCAAACATCAAACAGGTGATTTTGGCTTTCTCCCTGTCTGCTTCTTAGAATTGCTAAACAGCTCTTAGCTTCTGAGGTTGCTGGCATCCGAAGGTGACCTTCACTCTTAACAAATGTTTAATTTAACCCAGATCAGGCTTCAGTGAAGAAGACAGGAAGAGCCAGATTCATAGCAGTGGTGAAGTGAAGCTCCATCAAGATGGCAGGATTGATGTCCTACCTCTCTCTCTTTCTCTCTCTCTCTCTCTCTCTCTCTCTCTCTCTCTCTCTCTCTCTCTCTCTCTCTCTCTCTCTCTCTCTCTCTCTCTTTTAACGTTTGTCCCATATGTGGTTTCACTTGTGCAGTTGTGCCTGCCTTACTAACATTCCTGACCCCCCCACACACACAAACACATACACACACACACACATACACACACACATAGATGGCCCTGAGCAAAAACACAGCTTCCAGTGGAAAACGATGGAGAAAGATACAAGTAGGATTCCATCTGTCTGCCTGTCTGTCCCTCTCTTTCTCTCCTTCTCTCTCTTCTCTCTCTCTCTCTCTATCTATCTATCCGTTCCTCTGAAGCCGCCAGAAACAATCCCAGCATTTCTCTTGTGCTTTTTCTTCATTTTAAGATACACGAAAGTGGCCCTGGGCGTAAGGACAGAGGGCATTTGACTAGGCCTAATGGACAGGTCCCCTCGCTTTGTTTCTGTCTCCTTCTCTGTCTTGTAATTTTCTTTGGTTGTAGCTTGGAAGCATCTGAAGCCCTTCTGCTGGTTTCTCAGGTTGTTACTCCTCCTTGAGACTCTGGTGGGACTCCCTCAAGCGAGTGGAGGCAGCGTTAGGAGTCGGCTGGTCCAGAAGCCCAGAGACCTTTCTTTCTCCTTTTTTCCCCCTCTTTCTCTCTCTCCTCCCAGGGCATCCCTCTGGAGCTCCTGTGTAGTCCTGCCTCTGCTGGCCCTCACCTGGATGTCGGCAGTGCTGGCCATCACCGACCGCCGTTCGGCTCTCTTCCAGATCCTCTTCGCAGTGTTTGACTCCTTGGAGGGCTTCGTCATTGTGATGGTTCACTGCATCCTTAGAAGAGAGGTGGGCATTGGAGCGTGGATGATGGGAGAACATCTTCTGACCTTTAGAAGGACGTTTCCTCCTACTTGTGGAAAGAGGAGGAAGTGGCAGGATGGGGGAGAATGTGGCCTTCTAATAAGAGTCTCCTCCCCTTCCATCCTTCAGTTCTGTTGAGATGGCTCCCATTTTTGTGGCCGAGGGACACACACAACATTTGGGGGAGGTGGGCAACCCTAAATTAAATGATGTGGACAGGAGTGGATCATTTAAACCAGAGTTTCTCAACATTGGCAACTTTGAATCCACATATATTTGAAATTTATTGGAACATACATCACTAATGGCAGACTGGTTCCACTAAATTCAATGATCAGCTCCAGGTTATTCTTTTCCCCCTAATTTAGCACATTCAGATATGTTGCATGGATAGATAGATAGATAGATAGATAGATAGATAGATAGATAGATAGATAGATAGATAGATAGATGATAGATAGACAGACAGACAGATAGATAGATAAAGATAGGTGATATATATAGATAGAAAGATAGACGACAAGTAGATAGATGATAGAAAGAAAGAAAGAAAGAAAGAAAGAAAGAAAGAAAGAAAGAAAGAAAGAAAGAAAGAAAGAGAGAGAGAGAGAGAGTTGGAAAGATAGATAGTAGATAGGTAGATAGGTAAGTAGGTAGAGATAGATAGATAGATAGATAGATAGATAGATAGATAGATAGATAGATAGATAGATAGATAGATATAGAAACATAATAAGTATAGATAGATGATGGATAGAAAGATAGAAAGATATAGATACTGTACAAAGAAAGATGATAGATAGATAGAGATAGATGATAGATATAGACAGAAACATAGTTGATAAATAGATTGATAGAAAGATAGAAAGATATAGATGCTGTAGAAAGAAAAAAGATAGATAGATAGATAGATAGATAGATAGATAGATAGATAGATAGATAGATAGATAGATAAGAGAGAGATACGGTAGATATACAGTAAATACATAGTTATAAATTTCACAGATGCATACATATAAACACACCCTTCTTGTGTAATTCAGTCTATTGTAAACCATTCTTGGAAAATTCCAGGTTGATGGCCTTCAGACATCTTTTTAAAATCTAATAATAAATAAAACTATTTCATTTATCTTTTTTTTTAAAAAAAGAATCGTTAGTTACTTGTAGCGTTGATGTTCATGATGACGATGATGATCAAGAAAAAGAAGAAAAAAGACCCAATGTGCTGTATGCGTCAGAGCAGCCTTTCAGCAATGGGGGAAGCTCCGCTCCATTTCAGCCGACAGTCCTACTCCTTAACTAATCTCAGCAGCGATTATGAACTTTTCCTTACAGTTTCGTTAATGGCTACTTTCAATGGCTGTGCAATTGCCCGAAAGCCGAAGCTCATTAGCAACCTATCCCATATTTCATGCAGCTCAAGACTTGAAATTGATTCCGCCTAATGCGACAACTTTTTTTTTCCCCTAGGTGCAAGATGCTGTTAAATGCCGAGTGGTGGATCGTCAGGAAGAAGCCAACGGAGATTCTGGAGGATCGTTCCAGAACGGACATGCCCAGCTTATGGTAAGTGGGGAAAAAATGCTTTGAAGGAGAGGACAGATGTAGCTTTCATGGCTCTGGTGAACCAAGATGGCCCATACCAAGATGGCGCATACAGGCTGGGAATGTTTGGAGGTTAAAATATATGAAGAACAGTTGTGGAAACCGGGCATATTTAGTCTAACAAAGAGAAGGACCAGGGATGGAGAGATCTGACCCATAGAATCACCAAGAGTTGGACACAACTGAATGGATACCATTGTCATCATAATCATCACCATCACCATCATCATCACCATCATTATCATCATCATCATCACCACCACAACCAACATTATCATCATCACCATCATCATCACCACCACCATCATCACCATCACCATCACCACCACCATCATCACCATCATCATCACCATCATCATCATCACCATCATCATTACCATCATCACCATCACCACCACCATCACCACCACCATCATCATCGCCATCATCCCCATCCCCATCATGATAACAGTCTTCCAATATTTGGGGAGCTTCCACAAAGAAGAGGGGACCACCTATTTGCCAAAGCTCCTGTGGGCAAGGCAAGAAGAAATGGATGGAAATTTATCAAGGAGATATTCAATTTCCTGACAATGAGAACAATTAATCAGTGGAAAGACTTGCCTCCAGAGGTTGTGGGTGCTCCATCCCTGGAGGTTTTTATGAAGAGATTGGACACCCATTTGTTTGAAATGGTATGAGGTCTTCCGCTCAAACAGAGTGTTGAACTAGAAGACTTCCAAAGTTCCTTCCAGCTCTGTTGATCCATATTCTTCTATTGGGAAGCAACCCATCCTTTTAGCTTGTCCTGGTTGATGATCATCATCTAATGTATTTGATTAGGTTTTATTGCCATTACACAGACCCATCAAAAGACTTAAAGCACATCAAGACTATTAGAACATAAGATGTTTCATCAGGCTACAAGTTCATGCTAGGCCAGGATTATGCTGTCGCATCCTGGCAAGTACCCATTTTCAGGAGATTCTCAAAACAAGACACCTTTTATTGTCATAAATGTATTTAATCTTTTTTAAAGAATCATCTGAATTGCTACTCAGATATTATTGCATCTGGAGGTTGCAGATTTCCTGGATACCTATAATGTTCATTGCTTAATGTATGTCCCAGTTCACCCCAATTTCCTAAAAAATAGGATGAATGAAAGCTTTTCACACCTTTTTATTAGGGCCGACGTTCCTCAAGTGCTTTCTTCAAGCCATGTTCTCCAGAACTGTTAGATAGCACCCGGTCACTGACCATGTTAATTTTTCAGGGTGTTGGGAGTTATGGTCAGATGTATCTGGAAGGCACTTGCTTGAAGAAAGAGACTACATCAGCGTGTTCAATGAAAAATTGTCATCAGGGTCCAGTCCAAGCTGGGAATAAACGACATGGCGACTGCTTTAGAAAGAAGGTTGCAGTTTATTGAAGAGGAGAGCCAGACAGAAAGATGGCTCTGGAAGAAAAGAGAGAGAGAGAACATGTAGGGAGTGGGTTTTTATACCCTCTGGAGCTCTTCAGGTGGTTTCCTGTTCCTGTTTGAGGCTTTATATTTCCTGTGTCATGTATTCTGACCAGAGTCTGGGTGTGCCCTTTGGCATCTGTGGGTTAGTTCTATTATGTCCTCTCATAGAGTTTGGGTGGGGTATGTAGATTTTAGGGGTCTTTGTCTTCCTAATCTCTTCAGCTTCTAGCTGGAAGGCTCCAACCTTCCTGAATGGATTATTACACCTGCATTTCTACAGAGCTGGTTTCTGCTGAGTTGTCTGGCTGGTGGGTGGGTGGGAGAGAGAAGTGTCTGTCTTTTTAAAAAGATCTTCTCCATTATTCCTTTGGGGAAATATATTCTGCCTTCTTAATATTTCCCAAAATATTTATTTCTCTGGACGCTTCCCACAAGTGGAATTCAAATTCACTTGGATCTCCTGTAACGTTGAGCCCATTGGCCCCACGTGCTTTGACTGAAAATATTGGACAAGCCCAGTTAGATGGTAGCTCTGCTCCTCTCCTCTTCTGCCTTGCCTGCTTTTGTAAGGCACAGCTTTTCATAGCATTTAAACCCTGATTGAGAAGAGTGTTTACCGCATGAGATCCCTTCTCCCCATCTTCCAGGAGAACCAACAGGGTAGGAAGCCCTTTCTCCAAGGACAAGTCTTAAGCTTCTACCCTCAACTTTGTTTTAGTAAGATGAAAAGAAGAGAACCAATGTGCTCTAACGCCCTTCATGGCAAGTCCCAAAGATGTTTTTTTTTCCCCTAGGGGCAACTGGACCTCTTCATTTTTCTTTGAAGACATTTTTGCTTCTCATTCCAGAAACTTCTTCAGCTCTGACTGGATGGTGGGGGGATGGAAGGATTCATACTCCTTGCAGACAGCTGGTCATTTGCAATCTTTCAGAGAGCCGTTGAGGCCACTTGGAGGTTTACCAAAGTCCACATTTTGGACAGAGAGGACCGCTGGTTTGAAAGAGGGGTCAAAGAGGTCATCTATGTCAAAATTGAACAGCCCTCCCTCAAATGGGGAGGGGGGGATAGGACATCATCTGTCTCCAGTCTACAACACAGTCCTTTCCGCAGTTCCAAGACGGCTCCAAACTCATTTGCACCACTCAGGAGACAGATAAACCTCCAGGTGGCCTCAACAGCTCTCTGAAAGAAGGCAAGTGATCAGCTTTTCTACAAAGAGTGTAAACCCTCCCATTCCCCCACCATCCAGTCAGAGCCGAAGAAGCTTCTGGGATGAGAAGCTTCCTGTGTTCCATTTATATGGTTTTATTTTTAATATTATAAGCTGCCCAGAGTGACCTTGCGGTATGATGGGAGGCCAAAACATTTGATAAATAAAAAAAGTAAAGTAAAGTAAAGTAAATAAAGTAAAATAAAGTAAAATAAAATAAAGTAAAATAAAACAGAATAAATAAAGTAAAATAAAGTAAAATAAAATAAAGTAAAATAAAATTTAATAATAATAATAATAATAATAATAATAAGAATAAGAAGAAGAAGAAGAAGAAGAAGAAGAAGAAGAAGAAGAAGAAGAAGAAGAAGAAGAAGAAGAAGAAGAAGAAGAAGAAGAAGAAGAAGAAGAAGAAGAAGAAGAAGGAGGGACCTCGGAGGTCATCTAGTCCAACCCCCTGCTAAGGCAGGAAACCCTCTACCATTTCAGACAAATGGCTCTCCAGTGTCTTCTTAAAAAGTTCCAGTGTTGGAGCATTCACCACTTCTGGAGGCAGGTTGTTCCACTGGTTAGTTGTAGATAAAGTAAAGTAAATACAATACAATGTTGTTGTTAGCTGCGAAGTCGTGTCCGACTCATCGTGACCCTATGGACAATGTTCCTCCAGGCCTTCCTGTCTTCCACCATCTTCTGGAGACCATTTAAGCTCACGCCTACTGCTTCAGTGACTCCATCCAGCCACCTCATTCTCTGTCGTCCCCTTCTTCTCTTGCCCTCAATCTTTCCCAGCATTAGGCTCTTCTCCAGTGAGTCCTTCCTTCTCATAAGGTGGTCAAAGTATTTGAGTTTCAACTTCAGGATCTGGCCTTCTAAAGAGCAGTCAGGGTTGATCTCCTCTAGGACTGACCGGTTTGATCTCCTTGCAGTCCAAGGGACTCGCAGGAGTCTTCTCCAGCACCAGAGTTCAAAGGCTTCAATTCTTTGGCGCTCAGCCTTTCTTATGGTCCAGCTTTCACTGCCATACATTGCAACTGGGAAGACCATAGCCTTGACTATACGCACTTTTGTTGGCAGGGTGATGTCTCTGCTTTTTAGTGTGCTGTCTAGATTTGTCATGGCTTTCCTCCCCAGGAGCAAGCGTCTTTTAATTTCTTGGCTACAGTTCCCATCTGCAGTGATCTTGGAGCCCAGGAAAACAAAATCTGTCACTACCTCCATTTCTTCCCCATCTATTTGCCAGGAATTGAGAGGGCCAGATGCCATGATCTTGGTTTTCTTAATGTTAAGTTTCAACCCAAGTTTTGCACTCTCCTTCTTCACCCGCAACAAGAGGCTCTTTAGTTCTTCTTCACTTTCTGCCATTAGAGTGGTATCATCTGCGTATCTTAGGTTGTTGATATTTCTTCCAGCAATCTTAATTCCAACTTTTGATTCATCTAGCCCTGCCTTTCTCATGATGTGCTCTGCATATAAGTTAAATAGGCAGGGCGACAGTATACAGCCTTGCTGGACTCCTTTCCCAATTTTGAACCAATCAGTGGTTCCGTGTCCAGTTCTCACTGTTGCTTCTTGACCCGCATATAGGTTTCTCAAGAGACAAATAAGATGGTCTGGTACTCCCATCTCTTTAAGAACTTGCCACAGTTTGTTATGATCCACACAATCAAAGGCTTTAGCATAGTCAATGAAGCAGAAGTAGATGTTTTTCTGGAACTCCCTAGCTTTCTCCATGATCCAGCGTATGTTGGCAATTTGATCTCTAGTTCCTCTGCCTCTTCGAAATCCTGCCTGTACTTCTGGTAGTTCTCGATCCACATACTGCTGAATTCTAGCTTGTAGGATTTTAAGCATGACTTTACTAGCATGAGAAATGAGTGCAATGGTGCGATAGTTTGAACATTCTTTGGCACTGCCTTTCTTTGGAATTGGAATGTAAACTGATCTTTTCCAATCCTGTGGCCACTGTTGAGTTTTCCAAATTTGCTGGCAAATTGAGTGTAGCACTTTTACTGCACTGTCTTTTAAGATTTTGAATAGCTCAGCTGGAATACTGTCACCTCCACTAGCTTTGTTGTTGCTCAGCTTTTCTAAGGCCCACTTCACTTCACATTCTAGGATGTCTGGCTCGAGGTCAGTGACCACCTCATTGTGATTATCAGGGACGTTAAGCTCATTCTTGTACAGTTCTTCTGTGTAATTTTGCCACCTCTTCTTAATCTCTTCTGCCTCTGTTAGGTCCCTGCCATTTTGGTCCTTTATCATGCCCATTTTTGCATTAAACGTTCCCTTCATCTCTCCAATTTTCTTGAAAAGATCTCTGGTCCTCCCTATTCTATTGTTTTCTTCTATTTCTTTGCACTGTTCATTTAAGAAGGCATTCTTATCTCTTCTAGCTATTCTCTGGAATTCTGCATTCAATTGGGCATATCTATGTTTTTCTCCCTTGCCTTTCACTTTCCTCCTTTCCTCAGCTATTTGCAAAGCTTCCTCAGACAGCCATTTTGCTTTCTTGCATTTCTTTTTCTTTGGGATGGTTTTGGTTGCTACCTGTTGTACAATGTCGCGAACCTCTGTCCATAGTTCTTCAGGCACTCTGTCTATCAGATCTAATTCCTTAAATCTATTTGTCACCTCTACTGTATATTCAACAGGGATATGATTTAATTCATACCTGAGTGGCCTAGTGCGTTTCCCTACTTTCTTCAGTTTAAGCCTAAACTTTGCAAGGAGAAGCTCATGGTCTGAGCCACAGTCAGCTCCTGGTCTTGTTTTTACTGACTGTATAGAGCTTCTCCATCTTTGGCTGCAGAGCATATAGTCAATCTGATTTCTGTGTTGACCGTCTGGTGATGTCCATGTGTAAAGCCGTCTCTTGGGTTGTTGGAAAAGAGTGTTTGCTATGACCATCGTATTCTCTTGACAAAATTCTATCAGCCTGTGCCCTGCTTCATTTTGTACTCCAAGGCCAAACTTGCCTGTTATTCCAGTTATCTTTTGGCTTCCTACTTTAGCATTCCAATCCCCCATGATGATAAGGACATCATTTTTTGGTGTTACTTCTATAAGGTGCTGTAGGGCTTCATAGAACCGGTCAATTTCATCCTCTTCAGCACTGGTGGTTGGGGCATAGACTTGGACTACTGTGATATTGAATGGTTTCCCTTGGATTCGAACTGAGATCATTCTGTCATTTTGAGGATTGTATCCCAGTATTGATTTTCCTACTCTTTTATTGACTATGAAGGCTACTCCATTTCTTCTGAGGGATTCTTGCCCGCAGTAGTATACCTGATGGTCATCTGAATTAAATTTGCCCATTCCTGTCCATTTTAGTTCGCTAATACCTAAGATGTCGATGTTCAGTCTTGACATCTCTTGTTTGACCACGTCCAGCTTTCCTTGATTCATGGATCTTACATTCCAGGTTCCTATGGAGAAAAAATCTTTACAGCATCGGACTTTCCTTTCACCACCAGACACATCCACAGCTGAGCGTCCTTTCGGCTTTGGCCCAGTCGCTTCATTCTTTCTGGCGCTACTAGTACTAGCCCTCTGCTCTTCCCCAGTAGCATATTGGACGCCTTCCGACCTGAGGGGCTCATCTTCCAGCATCATATTGTTTTGCCTTTTGGTACTGTCCATAGAGTTTTCATGGCAAAGATACTGGAGTGGGTTGCCATTTCCTTCTCCAGTGGATCACGTTTTGTCAGAACTCTCAGCTATGACCTGTCCGTCGTGGGTGGCCCTGCACGGCATAGCTCATAGCTTCATTGAATTACGCAAGCCCCTTCGCCACGACAAGGCAGTAATCCATGAAGGGGACAATACAATACAATACAACAAAGTAAAATAAAAATACTATACTTGAGTAAGTTACCCCTATGTTCTTGCCAATGCCACCTCATTGACATTCAGGAGAGAGTCCTGCATAAATTAGATATGCATTAAAATACCAATCATGAGATGCCACTGCATATGCTGATGACCCGTGCCTGCTTCATTACATCCTGTGCAATGAAGACGCCAAGGTGGATCCCCTAATAATTGCTGCATCCCCATCCAGCCCCCACGAGAGTTTCCATCTCAACTGCCAGCTGTTTCTTCCGCTCTCGCACACCTGCCCCATAAGTATTTGGGGAACTGATTTCACCAGCCAGCCAGAAAAGAAACCAGACCCAGCATGGAGATATTTTAGCATAGGTATCTGGAAAGGTCCTTGGTGCTCTCTAAGTTTGGTTGTTTCCTTGCAGATGTTTTATTACCCAAACTAGGTAACAACATCAGTACTAGAAGGGAGTGGGGTTTGTGGAGCGGAGGAGGAGGAGGAGGAGGAGGAGGAGGAGGAGGAGGAGGAGGAGGAGGAGGAGGAGAACTATGGGGTGCTTGATGCTTTCTGAGCTGGGTTGTTTTCTTGCAGACATTTTATTACCCATATTAGGTAACATCACCAGTGCTAGAAGGCAGTGGGGTTTGTTGGGAGGAGGAGGAGGAGGAGGAGGAGGAGGAGGAGGAGGAGGAGGAGGAGAACTATAGGGTACATAGTGCTCTCTGAGCTTGCTTGTTTTCTTGCGGACGTTTCATTACCCAACTAGGTAACATCATCCGTGCTAGAAGGGTTTTGTGGAGCAGAGAGGGGGAGGGGGAGGAAAAGGAGGGGGGAGGGGGAGGAGGAGGAGGAAGAGGATTGTAGGGTCCTTGGTGCTCTTTGAGGTTGGTTGTTTTTCCGCAGACATTTCATGACCCAGCTAGGTAACCTCGTCAGTGCAAGAAGATGTTGCTGGTCTAGCGTTGACGATGTTACCGAGTTGGGCATTGAAACTTCCTGCCAGAAAACCACCCAGCTCAGGCAGGACCCCTCCCTTCCAACACCTAAGCTACGAATAATCTCCCTTATTGCATAGCTGCCTATATTTGACCTCTCACCTCCAAACCGCTTTCCTTGGATGACCGGGAGGAGCTGCCCTTGTGGGTTTCGGTTGGGTGGAAAAGCTGGAAATGTCCATGCCTTGTCCTTTTTCGATCTTCTTTCTCCCTTCCCCGTTGCTGATCACGTCTTCCCTTTGCTTTCTCTGTCTTCCAGACGGATTTCGAGAAAGACGTGGACATGGCTTGTAGATCAGGTGAGCACATCACAGGTGAGACATCAACCATGAACCTGCTTTTGGGGATTGAAATTTCTTTCTTTGTTTTAATTCACCCTGCTCCCTCGCTTCCTGGTTGTGTGAAGTTGCATTGCTTTTTGAATCTGTATACCTGACTTGCCCCTTATTGATCCAACTTCCTGGAGGTGTTTGAGGTTCTTCTTTTTCCTGAAGCTTCTCTTCCTGTCTTTTCTAATCGAGTGAAAAGAAGCACCGGGGGGGGGGGCATGAGAGCAGCGTTCCAGTATCTCAGGGGCTGCCCCAAAGAAGAGGCGGTCAAGCTATTTTCCAAAGCACCTGAAAGGCAGGATGAGAAGCAATGGAGGGAAGCTAACCAACCTAGAACTAAGGAGAACTTTCCTGGCAGTAAGATCAATTAATTAGGGACGTGGTGGCTCAGTGGGTTAGGACGCTGAGCTTGTCGATCAGAAGGTCGGCAGTTTGGCGGGTCGAATCCCGAGTGCCGCATAGCAGAGTGAGCACCTGTTACTCGTCCCAGCTTCTGCCAACCTAGCAGTTCAAAAGCAGGTAAAAATGCAAGTAGAAAAATAGGAACCACTCCGGTGGGAAGGTAACAGCGTTCCGTGCGCCTTTGGTGTCTAGTCATGCCGGCCACCTGACCACGGAGACGTCCTCGGACAAGCGCTGGCTCTTCGGCTTTGAAACAGAGATGAGCACCGGCCCCTAGAGTTGGAAACGACTAGCACGCATGTGCGGGGGAACCTTTACCTTTACCTTAAGAAGTTGTGAATGGTCCAACGCTGGAGGTTTTGAAGAAGAGACTGGACAACCCTTTGTCTGAAATGGTATAGGTTCTCCTGCTTGAGCAGGGGGGGGTTGGACTAGAAGACCTCCAAGGTCCCTTCCAACTCTTGTTATTCTGTTTTTGTCCTTCCACCAAGACTAGGAAGGTCTTCCGAAGTTGAGTCCAGCTCACCTTGCATGATGACATGTAATCAATCATCCACTTTTCTTCAGGGAGTGTTTTTCTACTTCCTTCTCCTTGATATTTTCTTTTAAGTAACCAGTCAAATCCTGGAGATTTCTCCCACTAAAATTCCAAGCAGGTCTGACCTTCCTTAGTTTTATTAAGGCAATCAAATTTCAATTAGGTTTTTCCTCTAAAGAGATGACTGGAGCTATGAAGAACTGTGGCAGGAATTGGGTATGTTTAGTCTAACGAAAAGAAGGATTAGCGGTGACACGATAGCAGTCTTTTATTATCTCAGAGGCTACCACAAAGAAGAGGGGGGTGGGGGTCTATCTATTCTCCAAAGCACCTGAAGGCAGGACAAAAAACAATGGATGGAAACTAGCCAAAGAGAGAAGCAAACTAGAGCTAAGGAGAAACTTCCTAACAGTTAGAACAATTAATCAGTGGAACCACCTGCCTCCAGAAGTTGTAAATGCTCCAACACTGGAAGTTTTTAGAAGAGACAGGACAGCCATTTGTCTGAAGTGGTATAGGGTTTCCTGTCTGAGCAGGGGGTTGGACTATATGACCTCCAAGGTCCCTCCCAGCTCTATTCTATACTATCCCTTCCAACTCTGCTATTCTGTTGGAGCTCTCCCAACTTAACAATGACATCATTCAGATCTTTCCATCTTGGAATGCGTAAGCACTCAAGGTTGCAGAACGCTGGTCTCTGAGACAGCTAAAGCCCAGCATGAATTTTACTGGGCTTTCCTTTGAACAGCTTTACCAAAGAGGCACAAAGCTTGACAGGAGCTTGGTTTAGACCAAGTAGAGTCAACCATCTTGATGTCTGAATATGACTTTTTCCATTAATACCTGACTCTATGAGCAGTTGTAAGGAAGTGGACTGAATGGAATGGAATGCTTTACTTGACCAAGTGTGACGAGACACCACAAGGAATTTGCCTCTAGCGCAGAAGCTCTTAGTGTAGACGCAACAGAATAATGCTAATCGTTGTCACAATAATACCAATACGAGGAGAAGTACAGAAGATAATAAGAAGGAGAAACAATACCACAGTAATAACACGCTAAGTGGGTTAATTGCAATGTATGGCAATGAAAGTTCGACCATAAGAAAGGCCAAGTGCCAAAGAATTGAGGCCTTTGAGCTATGGTGCTGGAGAAGACTCCTGCGAGTCCCTTGGACTGCAAGGTGATCAAACCGGTCAGTCCTAGAGGAGATCAACCCTGACTGCTCTTTAGAAGGCCAGATCCTGAAGCGGAGACTCAAATACTTTGGCCACCTAATGAGAAGGAAGGACTCACTGGAGAAGAGCCTCATGCTGGGAAAGGTTGAGGGCAATAGAAGAAGGGGACGACAGAGAATGAGGTGGCTGGATGGAATCACTGAAGCAGTAGGCGTGAGCGTAAAGGGACTCCAGAAGATGGTAGAGGACAGGAAGGCCTGGAGGAATGTTGTCCATGGGGTCACGAGGGGTCAGACATGACTTCACAACTAACAACAACAACAAAGTGGGTTAATGTATATGGAGACTTTAGGCAGGACTAAGAGAACTAGATCTTCAGCAGAACGAGGGCATGAAGGAAAAAAAAATGTCCCAGTGTCTAGCTTCCTTGGCATTTGAGACCCCCATAACGCCATCTTGACGGGACCAGTTGAAAAGGTTTACATCCAGGATGTGAGGGGGTCTTCTCAGCCCTCCTTCTGACCTGTGCAATATACAGGTCCTCAAGGGAAGGCAGGCTGGTTGCATTTTTTCTTTCTGCACTCTTGACTATCCATTGGACAAAGCAGACAGTTATAGGAGTAGAAATGACAGACTCTGTAACTGCTCTGTTGTGGTTTGTGTTATGGAACACATTGGGTACCCCCTTCCGAATATGTTTTACAACTGAAATGAAATTTAGACACCTGTAAGTATTATCAGGGAAAAAAAATAATATAAGAAATTCTTCCCTTTGCTACCATACCTAGAATTTTTCTCTCTTGTTAAAATCATGCCTGCGTATGTCCCGCCTGTCCAACCAGGACCTCCATTGGCCAAATGTGTTTTAAGCTTGATGTTGTGGTGCAGCATAGAGTACAGCTCAACTCATGGTTCACTTATGATTGGGTTTAATTCAACAACCCAATGACGAGGAGGTAAGGACCTTTCCCATTCCCCTAGTCCAGGGGTCGGCAACCTTGGCTCTTTTATGACTTGTGGACTTCAACTCCTGAGCCAGCATGCTTGGCTGGATCAGGAACTCTGGGAGTTGAAGTTGACGAGTCATAAAAGAGCCGAGGTTGCCTATTCCTGCCCTAGTCAATGAGGACCACCATCACTATGGAGGTTCTCAATCATCCAGGTCATGGTTGTCCCCATAGTGCTTTTCCAAAAGGCAACTAGAGTTTCTTGGGTATTATTATTATTATTATTTTTTGGAAACATTTTGCTTCTCCTCCAAGAAGCTTCTTCAGTTCAGGCCTGAAGAAGCTTCTTGGAGAAGCGAAACACCCACTCTTACTTTAAAGGCTCCCTTCTCCTGTATTTCCGAATACAAAAAAAAAAAAGCAGTGCCACCCGAGATGTCCTTAGTGGTCCTCAGTTTACGCCCATAACCAAGCCCAACATTTCTGTTGCTAAGTGAAGCATTCAGTTCAGTTAATTTTGCCCCATTTTGCGACTTTTCTGACCACCGTTGTTAAAGGAATAACAGCAGTTGTTAAGCTAGTGCCATGGCTGTTAAGTGAATCTGCCTTCCCCGCCGTCATAAATAGGAGTCAGTTACTAAGTGCCCGAATTTTGACCATGGAGATGCTACAATGGTGGTGTGACAAACCGATCACAAGTCACATTTTTCAGTGCCTTGGTAACTTTGACCGGTCACTAAATGAATGGTTGTAAGTTGAGGACTGCTTGGAATCAATTGCTGTTTAAAATCCTCTTCGCTGTTCTTTCCAGAAAATAAAAAAAAAAAAAAACAAGCCCACCACCAACTTGGTCCAGCCCTCCAAAAAAATCCATTTCATTTTTTTCTCCTCAAGTCTTGGAATTGTGGCTGTTTCTGGCCCTGCATTTTAAACCTTCCTGGTGTCTTGCCTGATTCTCTCTTCATTTTTCATTTTTCATTGGTCTCTCTCCAATGTGGTCCGCACAACGAGGGACGGCAAATCCTCCTTTGCCTTCAGATATCATCTTACTTGTCCAGAAATTGGTAAAAAAAATCCCACAATCTTGAGTTCCTCCCTGTGAGCAAACGGCTGTGCGATTTCTTGCATGCAAATCGTGACATAGATTTAAAAAGCGAGGCTTGAAATTGGCTTCCTTTGCCCATTGATTTGGCGCGATCTCAAAACCTTCTTTTTTGAACAAGCTGGCCTGGTCTGACGGGATGGGGTTGGGTTTTTTATAATTAGTTTTAATTTTTAATATGTATCAATTACTACGGGCATAGTTGTTTAATCACTTTTTAATTTTTGTATCCTGTTTTTTATTATGTATTGCCCTGTTCACCGCCCTGAGTCCTTCGGGAGAAGGGCGGTATACAAATTAAATTATTAAATTAAATTAAATTAAATTTGCTCTCCTTTCCATTTATCTCTCTCATCCATGCATGCCCTTTAAGGGTTTCTAGCCCACCTCCCATCTCTTAATCCCTTTTGTCTATTTGGCGCTCAAATTGTGCTGCAATTCAAATATTCGGGAATTTCTGGGGCTCCGAGGAGCAGGTAGCCAAGATGAATTTTACTGTGTCTTTGAATGCATTCAGCCGTTAGTTTTATATCAATATACTGCAGCCACCTTTGGTCACCATATCACAAAAAAGATGTTGAGAGTTTGGAAAAAAAACTCAGAGAAGAGCAACTAGGATGATCAAAAGGCCTGGAGACTAAAACATATGAAGAATGGCTGCAGGACTTGGGTTTGGCTAGTCTGGAGAAAAGGAAGAAATAGGGCAGACATGATAGCAGTGTTCTAGTATTTGAGGGGCTGGAGAAGAGGGGGGTCACATTATTCTCCAAAGGACCAGAGGGAAGGACAAGAAACAATGGTTGGAAACCGAATAAAGAGAGAAGCAACCTGGAATTAAGGAGAAACTTCCTGACAGTGAGGACAATCAACCAGTGGAACAGAAGTTGCCTTCAGAAATCGTAGGCACTCCATCACTGGAGATTTTTAACAAGAGACCATACATTCACCTGTCTGAGATGGTATAGGTTCTCCTGCCTGAGCAGGGGGTTGGACTAGATGACCTACAAGGACCCTTCCAACTCTGTTATTCTATTCTATTCTATTCTATTCTATTCTATTCTATTCTATTCTATTCTATTCTATTCTATTCTATTCTATTCTATTCTATTCTATTCTATTCTATTCTATTCTATTCTATTCTATTCTATTCTATTTTCTATTCCATTCCATATTTTCTATTCTATTCTATTCTATTCTATTCTATTCTATTCTATTCTATTCTATTCTATTCTATTCTATTCTATTCTATTCTATTCTATTCTATTCCATTCTATTCTATATTCTATTCCATTCCATATTTTCTATTCTATTCTGTTCTGTTCTGTTCCATTCCGTTCCCTTCCCTTCCGTTCCCTTCCATTCCATTCCATTCCATTCCATTCCATTCCATTCCATTCCATTCCATTCCATTCCATTCTATTCTATTCTATTCTATTCTATTCTATTCTATTCTATTCTATTCTATTCTATTCTATTCCATTCCATATTGTCTTTTCTATTCTGTTCTGTTCTGTTCCGTTCCGTTCCGTTCCATTCCGTTCCATTCCATTCCATTCCATTCCATTCCATTCCATTCCATTCCATTCCATTCTATTCTATTCTATTCTATTCTATTCTATTCTATTCCATATTTTCAATGGGGGGAAAAACAAGATAAATAGGGGGGGAACCAATAAGGCGCTAGACCATATGTGCTTTCCATCAATTGCCTCTCAAAAACAAGCTTGAAAATGCACGTAAATCCCCCTTTCAAATTCATAACATCCACTCCCAGGGCCCTGCAGAATGCTGTGAAAGGAAGGAACTGTCGTGTTGGCACACAACTTCAGCGTTTGGGCCCATCAGACAGACAACACGCAAAAAGTTGTTTGTTCCATTGGGTTATCGTTTCCAATCTAAGCAGGTTTATCTAAGGGCTGGGGGGGGGGGTTTCCCAACACCTGCTGCTCAGCTACTTTGTCCAAAAATAAAGTTGTGAATGCTCCAACACTGGAAGTTTTTAAGAAGAGACTGGAAACCCATTTGTCTGAAATGGTATAGGGTTTCCTTCCTGAGCAGCGGGTTGGACTAGAAGACCTCCAAGGTCCCTTTCAACTCTATTATTATTATTGTTATTGTTACTGATCATCGCACAGTCAGCCAGATGTTCAGGCTGGATTTGGCATTTTTGTCTACCTATTGAGTCCTTCCCAAGGAACTGGGATAGGCAGATGTGGCTTTTTGATGGTATCACAGATCTCGTCGCAGGATGGAAGCAGTTCCTAGTAAGGCCGCCTTTTGCAATTGTCTAATGTTGAATTTGTCAATGCTGATGATGGTGCTCAAGTGATGCTCCAGTTGTTTTGGGATTGCACCCAAGGCGCCTATTACTATTGGTACTACCCTTGCTTGCCTTTGCCACAGTCTTTCTATTTCATTTGTAGGTCTTTGGATTTTGTTATCATCTCCAGTTCTTCTTCTTCTTCTTCTTCTTCTTCTTCTTCTTCTTCTTCTTCTTCTTCTTCTTCTTCTTCTTCTTCTTCTTCTTCTTCTTCTTCTTCTTATTATTATTATTATTATTAGTAGTAGTAGTAGTAGTAGTAGTAGTAGTAGTAGTAGTAGTATATCAAATTAAATGGAATCAAGTGGATACCAGCAGAAATACAGTGTCCCTATCAGGAATCAAATGGCAGATTCAAGCACGGGTCTCCAAGGAGAATATGTAAATTATGGTGTGGGCATTTGGGCGTGTTTTTTTTTTAAATTATTTGCATCTGTAACTTTACCTGGATGACTGACGGAATCTGAGATCCATTTGGAGTCAATTTAGGGTGGCAGGTGCATGTTCTGGTACAATAAATTGTGGAAAGTCAAATTTAATGTCAGTCCCACTCTTGGAGGCTGTGGGTGGGCGTGGGTGAATGTGTTCACTCGTATTTGGGATGGTGGGTGACAATGAAGTAATTAGGAAATACAGATCGTCCTTGACACTCCACCTTTTCTTTAGTGACTGTCTGAAGTTATAACAACACTGAAAAGTAGGGACTTGGCACCGTTTTTCACACTTAATGACCATCGCAGCATCCCCGTGGTCACGTGATTAAAATTCAGACGCTTGGCAACCCGACACAAATTTACGACGGTTGCCGTGTCCCAGGGGTGACACGATCCCCTTTTGCGACCGTCTGAGCAGCCATCGGGGGAATCTCGATTTGCTTAACAGCCATCATCCTAAATTGACAGCTGCCATCATCCGCTTAACCGCTGTGGCAAGAAAGATCATAAAATGGGGCAAAACTCACTTAGCAGCAGATTCAACTGTGGGCCTATGTCGAGGACTGCCTGCATTAGGAAACCTGTGTTTTTTTGGGGGAAGGAACGGGGGGGAGAGAAGATGTGGTTGTGTCGCCTCATGGTTTCTGTAGCGCCTTCTGAAATCCCGTCTCTTTCCTCCTGATTGGTTAGTGCTGAACAAGGACATCGGGACGTGCCGCACCATGACCATCACCGGGACGCTGAAGCGCCCATCCCTACAGGATGAGGAGAAGCTGAAACTCAACCACCCGAAGGGATCCTCCAACTTCAACAGTCTTCCAGCCAACGTCTCCAAGATGCACCTTCAAAGCTCTCCCCACTACCTGGGAGCCATCAACCTCAACGACTTCAACAACCACACCCTGACGTTGAAGAAGGACAAGAGCCAAGCTCCCAAATCCATCTACATTTGCGATGGAGATATCTTCAAGAAGCTGGACTCGGAGCTTTCGCGGGCCCAGGATCAAGCCAGGGACACCAGCTACGTCATTCTGCCCACCAGCACGTCCACCTTGAGGCCCAAGCCGCCACCCCCACCGCCGCCACCCCCACCGCCACCACCGCCGCCGCCACCCCCCAAGGACGACACCAAGTACAGCATCAACATTGACCAGATGCCCCAGACAAGGCTCATCCACCTCAGCATGGCCACAGATCCAGGCTTTGTGGTCAAGAGCCCCCCAAGAGAGCCTGCGGGGATCATCTGCGGAGAAGGGCAGGCGTTGTCCATGATGCAACAGCAACCTTTGTCCCCTCCATTGGTCAACAAATCCACGGACTCACAGTTGCCCAACAGCTTGTGTGACATGGGCAAGAGCGGCAACGCTGGAATCGTGACCAAGAATGAAACAGTCTCCACCCTCTCCATGAGCTCCCTCGAAGTAAGTGGCTGAAGGCCAGTGGTCGCCTCCATACTTTTTTGGTTGCAAAAGTCCCTAAATTCTGTTCCTGCTAATTAAAACTATTTATTTTTTTTAAAGCATAGCTACTCAGGGTAGGTGTCTTAAAACAGTGCCGTGCTGTCTTATTTTGAGCCCAGATTCCATGTGGAGGGCTTGGTAAATGTTCCAGTGTTTGTTTTAGGGCAAAGGATCTCCAAAGTTGGCAACTATAACATTTGGGGGCTTCAGCTTCCAGAATTGTACCAAGAAGAGCAGCAGAAAGCAGTACAAAGAAGAACAACTAAGATAATTAAAGGCCTGGAGACTAAAACATATTTAGAACAGTTGGAGGATTTGGGTTTGGCTAGTCAAGAGAAAAGAAAGACTAGGGCGGACATGATAGCAGTATTACAATATTTGAAGGGCTGCCCCAAAGAAGAGGGAGCCAAGCTATTCTCCAAAGCACCTGAAGGCAGGAGAAGAAGCAATGGATGGAGACTAATCAAAGAGAGAAGCAACCTGGAACTAAGGAGAAATTTCCTAAGTGAGGACAATTAAGCAGTGGAGCAGACGTTGCCTTCAGAAGTTGTGAGTGCTCCATCACTGGAGGTTTTTAAGAGGAGACTGGATAGCCACTTGTCTGAAATAGTATAGGGTCTTGAGCAGGGGGCTGGACTAGAAGACCTCCAGGGTCCCTCCATTCTGATTCCCCTGCTAGCATGGCTGTTTTACAGAATAACTGAATAGCAGAAGAACAAAATTGGAAGGTTTTCTAGCCCAACCCCCCCCCCCTCAAATTTTAGGAAGTTTTAGACCGGGCATTTTTGGTCTAAAATGAATTCCAGCACTGTAGTCTCAGAGCGTGTTGGGCTGTGGTTACACTCCTAAAATGATTGTGTTAATTCATGTCCTTCATTAAGGACAATCATTTGCTATGCATGTGCTCCCCAAGTATTTTACATGTGCTAATTTCCCCACTCAGCTCTCCTAATTGTCCTTCAAGGAACAAGGAGGATCTAGGTAGCTTCTTTCTGATAATTATCTCAATTGATGCTCCTTCTGTGAGTTCCAGCTGGATGCAAAATCTCAGCCCCACAACCTCATGACACTGGGTGCTATCCAACAAAATGAAATTCAATGGTGAAAAATGTAAGGTTCTACATTTAGGCAGGAAAAATCAAATGGACAGGTATAGTTTGGGAGGTCCCTTGCTCAATAGCAGTTACTGTGTGAGGGATCTCGGAGTCCTAGTGGACAATCACTTCAATATGAGCCAGCAGTGTGCTGCAGCAGCCAAAAAAGCCAACACAGTGCTAGGCTGCATTAACAGAGGGATAGAATCAAGATCATGTGAAGTACTAATACCACTTTACAAGGCCTTGGTAAGGCCACACTTGGAATACTGCATCCAGTTCTGGTCACCACGATGTAAAAAAGATGTTGAGACTCTAGAAAGAGTGCAGAGAAGAGCAACAAAGATGATTAGGGGGCTGGAGGCTAAAACATATAGAGAACGGTTGCTGGAATTGGGTATGTGTAGTTTAATGAAGAGAAGGGTGAGGGGTGACATGGTGGCAGTGTTCCAATATCTCAGGGGCTGCCCCAAAGAAGAGGGAGTCAAGCTATTCTCCAAAGCGTCTGAAGGCAGGACAAGAAGCAACGGATGGAAACTAGTCAAGGAGAGAAGCAACCTAGAACTAAGGAGAAACTTCCTGACAGTTAGAACAATTAACCACTGGTTAATTGTCCTCACTGTTAGGAACTTTCTCCTTAATTCCAGGTTGCTTCTCTCTTTGATCAGTTTCCATCCATTGTTTCTTGTCCTGCCTTCTGGTGCCTTGGATAATAATTTGACCTCCTTTTCTTTTTGGCAGCCAATCAATCAGTCACTTTGACTGGCTCAGCCATCCAGCAAGCTTCAGTGGCTGAAAGCCGATTTGAATCTTAAACTTTCTTCTCTATCTAATCCAACTTCTTCCCCATGTCCTTCACCACACCAGCTCCCAAATGTGTCCCTCACAAAGTCTAAACCAGGGGTCTTCAAACTTGGCCCTTTTAGGACTTGTGGACTTCAACTCCCAGAATTCCTCAGCCAGCCAGCTGTGCTGAGGAATTCTGGGAATGAAAGTCCAGAAGTCTTAAAGTTGCCAAGTCTGAAGACCCCTGGTCTAAACCCTCCCAAGATGGCGTCGTACTTCATCTCTTCTCAAGCCTTAATCATGGGTCTTCCTCTCCCTTTGATTTTTTTAGAGACGGAAATCCCGATATGCAGAACTAGATTTTGAGGTGAGTATTTGGGCTGCTTCCACGATAAAGGCTGGGTGATATTTTGAAGATGTGGTTTCGTCTCTAGGTCAACGTAGAAGGTTTTCTCCAAAACTTTCTGGAAGGACATGCAGATTGGCATACCCTGCCCTTTTAGAGGTTCTGTTTCTTTAGAATAAAATACACAGGCAGTATTCAACTTACGAGCATTCGTTTAGTGACCGCTGAAAAATACACCGCTGAAAATAGGGACTTAGGACGAGTTTTCACACTTACGACCGTTACAGCACAATCAAAATCCAGGTACTTGGCCAACTGGCTTGTATTTAGGATGATTGAAGGGTCACATGATCACCACAGGTGACCCTCCCCGCCAGTTTCCAACCAGCAAAGTCAATGGGCGAAGGCAGATTCACTGAACGAGCTCATGCTTCGCTTAACGACGGCAGCGATTTGCTGAAGAACAGTAGCAGGTGTAAAATGGAGCAAAACTCAATTAACAACCATCTTGCGTAGCCACAGAAATGTTGGGCTCAGTTGTGGTCATAAGTCGGGGACTATCAGTAGTCAGGAAGCAGATTTTTCTACTCGGCCCCTTGAATAAATAATTTTGAAAAACTGAAACCTGAAAAGGAGAGATGGGGGGAAGGGTTCTCTGTGAGGCTACTTGAGCCCTGAAGCATTCACTGCCTTGAGTTGTTTATAATACACACACACACACACACACACACACACACACACACACACACACTCACTCACTCACACACAGAGCTCCAGGTTATTTTCTCCCCTAATTTAGCACATTCAGATATGTTGGATGGATAGATAGATAGATAGATAGATAGATAGATAGATAGATAGATAGATAGATAGATGATAGATAGATAGATAGATAGATAGATAGATAGATAGATAGATAGATAGATAGATAGATAGATGGATGGATGGATGGATGGATGGATGGATGGTCAGTCGGACGGACAGAAAGACGGATAGATGGATGGATGGATGGATAGATAGATAGATAAATAGATAGATAGATAGGTACGTAGGATGGGCAGGCAGACAAGCAGACAAATAGATAAAGTCGGTAGGTAGGTAGATGATATATATAGATATATACAGCTCCAGGTTATTTTCCCCCCTAATTTAGCACATTCAGATATGTTGGATAGATAGATAGATAGATAGATAGATAGATAGATAGATAGATAGATAGATAGATAGATAGATAGATAGATAGACAGATAGATAGAGCAGGCAGGCAGGCAGATAGATGGTTAGACAGACAGACTGATAGGTGATACCGATAGACAGGCAGGCCAGACAGACAGCCAATGTTCATTTGCTGTGTTCATTTGCTTCTCCCAAACCCTCAACTTTATCTGGACATTCCCTTCTTGTAGAAAATCATGCACACAAGGAAACGTCACCAAGACATGTTTCAGGACCTGAACCGGAAGCTGCAACATGCAGAGAAGGAAAAAGAATCTCCACCCATGGAGACTAAGGTGAGCCTTTCCATCCTTGGAAGTTTCTGAGCTCTACCAGACCTGGGTGCAAATAGTTTTGTTTCGTTGTTTTTTTTAAAAAAAACAATCCTCTAAGCTCGCAGAAGTGGAACCGAGGAGGCAGTTTCTCCGCAGCTCCCAAGGTGAAGGAGCAATTGGCCCAGAGTTTTAGAAGATCAAGATTTACCACCACTGAGGGGGGGAAAAAAAATCTACGGGAGAAATTTTCTATCGATAAATCTCCCTGGAGATTTATCGTAAGTCTGGAAGCCCTGGAGGCTTCAGAAAGCAGGAGATAATATTATGCAATTAAAAAAAAATAGGATCTTCCCTCTTCCCTAAATGTTAGAAGTCCACCCATCCTTCTCCGAAATGTTCTTTTTTGACTCATCTTCTGTTTGACCGATACTAATCTCTTCAGTGGAACAGGCAGAGAAAGGTGGTCACGTCTAGCCAACATTACACAAATCACATTGCTGTCTTTGAATTTAATTATCTCCACACCCAGGATACTCCTAACCCCGGTGCTGGATTGGTGGCTTAGATCCCTCCAGATTGTTGCCAAAAGCCAGAATTGGGGAATGTGGGTCGTATTTCTTTGTTTTAAGTACAACAGGTTTAACATGGGTGTTTTTTTCCCTTTTTTTTTTCAATTTCAATGTTTCTTGGAAGATCAACCTTCTTCTGGCATCCTCCAGCCATGCCAGCCTTGTGTGGTGGGTTCAAGAGGAGAGGGGATAAAAATACCCACCCTATTTTCTCTTATATGTTTAGGCCATGGAAAGATGGAGCATATCCTCAAGTGGCAGTGATAAAACTAATGCCAGCGTAAGTCTTACTGCCTGCGTTTCTCCTTCTAGGACCTCATAGATACATCTCCTCCCCGACCTCCTTACGCTGCATGTTGCCAGCTACATCCTATCACCACAAACCAGCATTCAGCCTTCCTAGTCACAAGCCAACATTCTTGGAATGCTTCCTGCCCTCTTTCTATCTCCCACAGCGAGGAGACCCGAGGGGGCCATCCCGTCCACCTCGAGGGATCTTTGATTGCATTCCACCCCAACCATCCATAATGACTTTCCCAGCCTTGCCCACCTCCAACATGGTAGACTTTCAGAACATCCCAGGTGGCATGCCGCTTTCGTTCATTACCCCATTCATACAGGTGCTCCTCGACAGTTCATTGTGTAACCATTCAAGGTTACAACCAGCGACGTATGACCTTTTTTTCTTACGTGGCTGCGGCAGCATCCCTGTGGGGACATGATTAAAATTCGGACACATGGCAACAGGCTCATTTTGATGATGGTTGTGGCGTCCTGCGGTCCATGTGATCGACTTTTTTTCAACCTTCAGTAGGGAAGCCTGATTCAGTGAACCGCCCTGTTGCTCGCTTAACGACACAGTGGTTCACTCCACGAGGGCGGCAGGGAAGGTCGCCAATGGGGCAACACTCACTTGACAAATTGGCAACTCAAATTGTCTGGGATCGTGTGTCCAGGGCTGCCTGTACTCTACTCTAAGAGAGAGACAATTTTTTATCAGAACTCAAGGTGAATCACGTAAGAGCCCCCGCATCCAACTTCCTGTGAGACGCCAAAGTCAACCCGGGGCAAACCTGGACATCCATATCCACAGGACCGATCCAATATATTTCAACTTTGCCTAGTTCCATCACCCACTTCAAATAGGTTAAAAGATACAAAACAACTGAAATAATCTCTTGAACAACCTCAGAAAAATACAGTACATGCACAGGAATAAGATAGAGGGTACCTAGCTCAATAGCCGTTACTGTGAGGAAGAAGATAATAATAATAATAATAATAATAATAATAATAATAATAATAATA